>NC_079302.1:0-300000 GCF_023638135.1 Falco biarmicus | reverse complement strand
GCCGGTGACAAAATGTTCCAAACACACCCCATGCACAACTCCACCGGGGAAGGTGCCAGACAGGAGTTCTCTTGGTAGTTTTTACACTACCTTGGTAGGCATTTGAAAGGCACCACAAAAGTTGTTCTTCCTGCTTTCTGGGCTGAGATGGGGAACCGCTGAATTTTGGAGTCGGCTGGTGGCAAAATGTTCCAAACACACCCCATGCACAACTCCACCGGGGAAGGAGCCAGACAGGAGTTCTCTTAGTTGTTTTTACACTACCTTGGCAGGCATCTGAAAGGCACCACAAAAGTTGTTCTACCTGCTTTCTGGGCTGAGATGGGGAACCGCTGAATTTTGGAGTCGGCTGGTGACAAAATGTTCCAAACACACCCCATGCACAACTCCACCGGGGAAGGTGCCAGACAGGAGTTCTCTTGGTAGTTTTTACACTACCTTGGTAGGCATCTAAAAGACACCACAAAAGTTGTTCTACCTGCTTTCTGGGCTGAGATGGGGAACCGCTGAATTTTGGAGTCGGCTGGTGACAAAATGTTCCAAACACACCCCATGCACAACTCCACCGGGGAAGGTGCCAGACAGGAGTTCTCTTGATAGATTTTACATTGCTCTGGTAGGCACCTCAAAGACACCACAAAAGTTGTTCTTCCTGCTTTCTGGGCTGAGATGGGGAATCGCTGAATTTTGGACTCGGCCGGTGACAAAATGTTCCAAACACACCCCATGCACAACTCCACCGGGGAAGGTGCCAGACAGGGGTTCTCTTAGTAGTTTTTACACTACCTTGGTAAGCATCTGAAAGACACCACAAAAGTTGTTCTACCTGCTTTCTGGGCTGAGATGGGGAACCGCTGAATTTTGGAGTCGGCCGGTGACAAAATGTTCCAAACACAACCCATGCACAACTCCACCGGGGAAGGTGCCAGACAGGAGTTCTGTTGGTAGATTTTACACTACCTTGGTAGGCAGCTGAAAGACACCACAAAAGTTGTTCTTCCTGCTTTCTGCGCTGAGACGGGGAACCGCTGAATTTTGGAGTCGGCTGGTGGCAAAATGTTCCAAACACACCCCATGCACAACTCCACCGGGGAAGGTGCCACACAAGAGTTCTCTTGATAGTTTTTACATTGCTCCGGTAGGCATCTGAAAGACACCACAAAAGTTGTTCTACCTGCTTTCTGGGCTGAGATGGGGAACCGCTGAATTTTGGAGTCGGCTGGTGACAAAATGTTCCAAACACACCCCATGCACAACTCCACCGGGGAAGGTGCCAGACAGGAGTTCTCCTGGTAGTTTTTACACTACCTGGGTAGGCATCTGAAAGGCACCACAAAAGTTGTTCTTCCTGCTTTCTGGGCTGAGATGGGGAAGAGCTGAATTTTGGACTCGGCCGGTGACAAAATGTTCCAAAAACACCCCATGCACAACTCCACCGGGGAAGGTGCCAGACAGGAGTTCTCTTGGTAGTTTTTACATTGCTCCGGTAGGCATCTGAAAGACACCACAAAAGTTGTTCTACCTGCTTTCTGGGCTGAGATGGGGAAGAGCTGAATTTTGGAGTCGGCTGGTGACAAAATGTTCCAAACACACCCCCTGCACAACTCCACCGGGGAAGGTGCCAGACAGGAGTTCTCCTGGTAGTTTTTACATTGCTCCGGTAGGCATCTGAAAGACACCACAAAAGTTGTTCTACCTGCTTTCTGGGCTGAGATGGGGAAACGCTGAATTATGGAGTCGGCTGGTGACAAAATGTTCCAAACACACCCCATGCACAACTCCACCGGGGAAGGTGCCAGACAGGAGTTCTCTTGGTAGATTTTACACTACCTTGGTAGGCAGCTGAAAGGCACCACAAAAGTTGTTCTTCCTGCTTTCTGGGCTGAGATGGGGAACCGCTGAATTTTGGAGTCGGCCGGTGACAAAATGTTCCAAACACACCCCATGCACAACTCCACCGGGGAAGGTGCCAGACAGGAGTTCTCCTGGTAGTTTTTACATTGCTCCGGTAGGCATCTGAAAGACACCACAAAAGTTGTTCTACCTCCTTTCTGGGCTGAGATGGGGAAGAGCTGAATTTTGGAGTCGGCCGGTGACAAAATGTTCCAAACACACCCCATGCACAACTCCACCGGGGAAGGTGCCAGACAGGAGTTCTCTTGGTAGTTTTTACACTACCTTGGTAGGCATCTAAAAGACACCACAAAAGTTGTTCTACCTGCTTTCTGGGCTGAGATGGGGAATCGCTGAATTTTGGAGTCGGCTGGTGACAAAATGTTCCAAACACACCCCATGCACAACTCCACCGGGGAAGGAGCCAGGCAGGAGTTCTCTTGATAGATTTTACATTGCTCTGGTAGGCACCTCAAAGACACCACAAAAGTTGTTCTTCCTGCTTTCTGGGCTGAGATGGGGAATCGCTGAATTTTGGACTCGGCCGGTGACAAAATGTTCCAAACACACCCCATGCACAACTCCACCGGGGAAGGTGCCAGACAGGGGTTCTCTTAGTAGTTTTTACACTACCTTGGTAGGCATCTGAAAGACACCACAAAAGTTGTTCTTCCTGCTTTCTGGGCTGAGATGGGGAACCGCTGAATTTTGGAGTCGGCTGGTGGCAAAATGTTCCAAACACACCCCATGCACAACTCCACCGGGGAAGGTGCCAGACAGGAGTTCTCCTGGTAGTTTTTACATTGCTCTGGTAGGCATCTGAAAGACACCACAAAAGTTGTTCTACCTGCTTTCTGGGCTGAGATGGGGAACCGCTGAATTTTGGAGTCGGCTGGTGACAAAATGTTCCAAACACACCCCATGCACAACTCCACCGGGGAAGGTGCCAGACAGGAGTTCTCCTGGTAGTTTTTACACTACCTTGGTAGGCATTTGAAAGGCACCACAAAAGTTGTTCTTCCTGCTTTCTGGGCTGAGATGGGGAACCGCTGAATTTTGGAGTCGGCCGGTGACAAAATGTTCCAAACACACCCCCTGCACAACTCCACCGGGGAAGGTGCCAGACAGGAGTTCTCCTGGTAGTTTTTACATTGCTCCGGTAGGCATCTGAAAGACACCACAAAAGTTGTTCTACCTGCTTTCTGGGCTGAGATGGGGAAGAGCTGAATTTTGGAGTCGGCTGGTGACAAAATGTTCCAAACACACCCCATGCACAACTCCACCAGGGAAGGTGCCAGACAGGAGTTCTCTTGGTAGATTTTACACTACCTTGGTAGGCAGCTGAAAGGCACCACAAAAGTTGTTCTTCCTGCTTTCTGGGCTGAGATGGGGAAGAGCTGAATTTTGGAGTCGGCCGGTGACAAAATGTTCCAAACACACCCCATGCACAACTCCACCGGGGAAGGTGCCAGACAGGAGTTCTCTTGATAGATTTTACATTGCTCTGGTAGGCACCTCAAAGACACCACAAAACTTGTTCTATCTGCTTTCTGGGCTGAGATGGGGAATCGCTGAATTTTGGAGTCGGCCGGTGACAAAATGTTCCAAACACACCCCATGCACAAATCCACCGGGGAAGGTGCCAGAAAGGAGTTCTCTTGGTAGTTTTTACACTACCTTGGTAGGCATCTGAAAGACACCACAAAAGTTGTTCTACCTGCTTTCTGGGCTGAGATGGGGAACCGCTGAATTTTGGAGTCGGCTGGTGACAAAATGTTCCAAACACACCCCATGCACAACTCCACCGGGGAAGGAGCCAGGCAGGAGTTCTCTTGATAGATTTTGCATTGCTCTGGTAGGCACCTCAAAGACACCACAAAAGTTGTTCTTCCTGCTTTCTGGGCTGAGATGGGGAATCGCTGAATTTTGGACTCGGCCGGTGACAAAATGTTCCAAACACACCCCATGCACAACTCCACCGGGGAAGGTGCCAGACAGGGGTTCTCTTAGTAGTTTTTACACTACCTTGGTAGGCAGCTGAAAGACACCACAAAAGTTGTTCTTCCTGCTTTCTGGGCTGAGATGGGGAACCGCTGAATTTTGGAGTCGGCTGGTGGCAAAATGTTCCAAACACACCCCATGCACAACTCCACCGGGGAAGGTGCCAGACAGGAGTTCTCCTGGTAGTTTTTACATTGCTCCGGTAGGCATCTGAAAGACACCACAAAAGTTGTTCTACCTGCTTTCTGGGCTGAGATGGGGAACCGCTGAATTTTGGAGTCGGCTGGTGACAAAATGTTCCAAACACACCCCCTGCACAACTCCACCGGGGAAGGTGCCAGACAGGAGTTCTCCTGGTAGTTTTTACACTACCTTGGTAGGCATTTGAAAGGCACCACAAAAGTTGTTCTTCCTGCTTTCTGGGCTGAGATGGGGAAGAGCTGAATTTTGGAGTCGGCCGGTGACAAAATGTTCCAAACACACCCCATGCACAACTCCACCGGGGAAGGTGCCAGACAGGAGTTCTCCGGGTAGTTTTTACATTGCTCCGGTAGGCATCTGAAAGACACCACAAAAGTTGTTCTACCTGCTTTCTGGGCTGAGATGGGGAATCGCTGAATTTTGGAGTCGGCTGGTGACAAAATGTTCCAAACACACCCCCTGCACAACTCCACCGGGGAAGGTGCCAGACAGGGGTTCTCCTGCTAGTTTTTACACTACCTTGGTAGGCATTTGAAAGGCACCACAAAAGTTGTTCTTCCTGCTTTCTGGGCTGAGATGGGGAACCGCTGAATTTTGACTCGGCCGGTGACAAAATGTTCCAAACACACCCCATGCACAACTCCACCGGGGAAGGTGCCAGACAGGAGTTCTCCTGGTAGTTTTTACATTGCTCCGGTAGGCATCTGAAAGACACCACAAAAGTTGTTCTACCTGCTTTCTGGGCTGAGATGGGGAATCGCTGAATTTTGGAGTCGGCCGGTGACAAAATGTTCCAAACACACCCCATGCACAACTCCACCGGGGAAGGTCCCAGACAGGAGTTCTCCTGGTAGTTTTTACACTACCTTGGTAGGCACCTCAAAGACACTACAAAAGTTGTTCTATCTGCTTTCTGGGCTGAGATGGGGAAACGCTGAATTTTGGACTCGGCTGGTGACAAAATGTTCCAAACACACCCCATGCACAACTCCACCACGGAAGGTGCCAGACAGGAGTTCTCCTGGTAGTTTTTACATTGCTCCGGTAGGCATCTGAAAGACACCACAAAAGTTGTTCTACCTGCTTTCTGGGCTGAGATGGGGAACCACTGAATTTTGGAGTCGGCCGGTGACAAAATGTTCCAAACACAGCCCATGCACAACTCCAACGGGGAAGGTGCCAGACAGGAGTTCTCCTGGTAGTTTTTACACTACCTTGGTAGGCATTTGAAAGGCACCACAAAAGTTGTTCTTCCTGCTTTCTGGGCTGAGATGGGGAACCGCTGAATTTTGGACTCGGCCGGTGACAAAATGTTCCAAACACACCCCCTGCACAACTCCACCGGGGAAGGTGCCAGACAGGAGTTCTCCTGGTAGTTTTTACACTACCTTGGTAGGCACCTGAAAGGCACCACAAAAGTTGTTCTACCTGCTTTCTGGGCTGAGATGGGGAACCGCTGAATTTTGGACTCGGCTGGTGACAAAATGTTCCAAACACACCCCATGCACAACTCCACCGGGGAAGGTGCCAGACAGGAGTTCTCTTGGTAGTTTTTACACTACCTTGGTAGGCATTTGAAAGGCACCACAAAAGTTGTTCTTCCTGCTTTCTGGGCTGAGATGGGGAACCGCTGAATTTTGGAGTCGGCTGGTGGCAAAATGTTCCAAACACACCCCATGCACAACTCCACCGGGGAAGGTGCCAGACAGGAGTTCACTTGGTAGATTTTACACTACCTTGGCAGGCACCTGAAAGGCACCACAAAAGTTGTTCTACCTGCTTTCTGGGCTGAGATGGGGAACCGCTGAATTTTGGACTCGGCCGGTGACAAAATGTTCCAAACACACCCCCTGCACAACTCCACCGGGGAAGGTGCCAGACAGGAGTTCTCCTGGTAGTTTTTACATTGCTCCGGTAGGCATCTGAAAGGCACCACAAAAGTTGTTCTTCCTGCTTTCTGGGCTGAGATGGGGAACCGCTGAATTTTGGAGTCGGCCGGTGACAAAATGTTCCAAACACACCCCATGCACAACTCCACCGGGGAAGGTGCCAGACAGGAGTTCTCTTAATAGTTTTTACACTACCTTGGTAGGCACCTCAAAGACACCACAAAACTTGTTCTATCTGCTTTCTGGGCTGAGATGGGGAACCGCTGAATTTTGGACTCGGCTGGTGACAAAATGTTCCAAACACACCCCATGCACAACTCCACCGGGGAAGGTGCCAGACAGGAGTTCTCTTGGTAGTTTTTACACTACCTTGGTAGGCATTTGAAAGGCACCACAAAAGTTGTTCTTCCTGCTTTCTGGGCTGAGATGGGGAACCGCTGAATTTTGGAGTCGGCTGGTGGCAAAATGTTCCAAACACACCCCATGCACAACTCCACCGGGGAAGGTGCCAGACAGGAGTTCACTTGGTAGATTTTACACTACCTTGGCAGGCACCTGAAAGGCACCACAAAAGTTGTTCTACCTGCTTTCTGGGCTGAGATGGGGAACCGCTGAATTTTGGACTCGGCCGGTGACAAAATGTTCCAAACACACCCCATGCACAACTCCACCGGGGAAGGTGCCAGACAGGAGTTCTCCTGGTAGTTTTTACATTGCTCCGGTAGGCATCTGAAAGGCACCACAAAAGTTGTTCTACCTGCTTTCTGGGCTGAGATGGGGAACCGCTGAATTTTGGAGTCGGCCGGTGACAAAATGTTCCAAACACACCCCATGCACAACTCCACCGGGGAAGGTGCCAGACAGGAGTTCTCTTAATAGTTTTTACACTACCTTGGTTGGCACCTGAAAGGCACTACAAAAGTTGTTCTACCTGCTTTCTGGGCTGAGATGGGGAACCGCTGAATTTTGGACTCGGCTGGTGACAAAATGTTCCAAACACACCCCATGCACAACTCCACCGGGGAAGGTGCCAGACAGGAGTTCTCCTGGTAGTTTTTACATTGCTCCGGTAGGCATCTGAAAGACACCACAAAAGTTGTTCTACCTGCTTTCTGGGCTGAGATGGGGAACCGCTGAATTTTGGAGTCGGCTGGTGACAAAATGTTACAAACACACCCCATGCACAACTCCACCGGGGAAGGTGCCAGACAGGAGTTCTCCTGGTAGTTTTTACACTACCTGGGTAGGCATTTGAAAGGCACCACAAAAGTTGTTCTTCCTGCTTTCTGGGCTGAGATGGGGAACCGCTGAATTTTGGAGTCGGCTGGTGGCAAAATGTTCCAAACACACCCCATGCACAACTCCACCGGGGAAGGTGCCAGACAGGAGTTCTCTTGGTAGATTTTACACTACCTTGGCAGGCACCTGAAAGGCACCACAAAAGTTGTTCTACCTGCTTTCTGGGCTGAGATGGGGAACCGCTGAATTTTGGAGTCGGCCGGTGACAAAATGTTCCAAACACACCCCATGCACAACTCCACCGGGGAAGGTGCCAGACAGGAGTTCTGTTGCTAGTTTTTACACTACCTTGGTAGGCATTTGAAAGGCACCACAAAAGTTGTTCTTCCTGCTTTCTGGGCTGAGATGGGGAACCGCTGAATTTTGGAGTCGGCTGGTGGCAAAATGTTCCAAACACACCCCATGCACAACTCCACCGGGGAAGGTGCCAGACAGGAGTTCTCTTAGTTGTTTTTACACTACCTTGGTAGGCAGCTGAAAGGCACCACAAAAGTTGTTCTTCCTGCTTTCTGGGCTGAGATGGGGAAGAGCTGAATTTTGGAGTCGGCTGGTGACAAAATGTTCCAAACACACCCCATGCACAACTCCACCGGGGAAGGTGCCAGACAGGAGTTCCCTTAGTTGTTTTTACACTACCTTGGTAGGCAGCTGAAAGGCACCACAAAAGTTGTTCTACCTGCTTTCTGGGCTGAGATGGGGAACCGCTGAATTTTGGAGTCGGCTGGTGACAAAATGTTCCAAACACACCCCATGCACAACTCCACCGGGGAAGGTGCCAGACAGGAGTTCTCCTGGTAGTTTTTACACTACCTTGGTAGGCACCTGAAAGGCACCACAAAAGTTGTTCTACCTGCTTTCTGGGCTGAGATGGGGAACCGCTGAATTTTGGACTCGGCGGTGACAAAATGTTCCAAACACACCCCATGCACAACTCCACCGGGGAAGGTGCCAGACAGGAGTTCTCTTGGTAGTTTTTACACTACCTTGGTAGGCATTTGAAAGGCACCACAAAAGTTGTTCTTCCTGCTTTCTGGGCTGAGATGGGGAACCGCTGAATTTTGGAGTCGGCTGGTGGCAAAATGTTCCAAACACACCCCATGCACAACTCCACCACGGAAGATGCCAGACAGGAGTTCTCTTAGTTGTTTTTACACTACCTTGGTAGGCAGCTGAAAGGCACCACAAAAGTTGTTCTTCCTGCTTTCTGGGCTGAGTTGGGGAACCGCTGAATTTTTGAGTCGGCTGGTGACAAAATGTTCCAAACACACCCCCTGCACAACTCCACCGGGGAAGGTGCCAGACAGGAGTTCTCCTGGTAGTTTTTACATTGCTCCGGTAGGCATCTGAAAGACACCACAAAAGTTGTTCTACCTCCTTTCTGGGCTGAGATGGGGAACCGCTGAATTTTGGAGTCGGCCGGTGACAAAATGTTCCAAACACACCCCATGTACAACTCCACCGGGGAAGGTGCCAGACAGGAGTTCTCTTGATAGATTTTACATTGCTCTGGTAGGCACCTCAAAGACACCACAAAACTTTTTCTTCCTGCTTTCTGGGCTGAGATGGGGAACCGCTGAATTTTGGACTCGGCTGGTGACAAAATGTTCCAAACACACCCCATGCACAACTCCACCGGGGAAGGTGCCAGACAGGAGTTCTCCTGGTAGTTTTTACATTGCTCCGGTAGGCATCTGAAAGACACCACAAAAGTTGTTCTACCTGCTTTCTGGGCTGAGATGGGGAATCGCTGAATTTTGGAGTCGGCTGGTGACAAAATGTTCCAAACACACCCCATGCACAACTCCACCGGGGAAGGTGCCAGACAGGAGTTCTCCTGGTAGTTTTTACACTACCTTGGTAGGCACCTCAAAGACACCACAAAACTTGTTCTATCTGCTTTCTGGGCTGAGATGGGGAACCGCTGAATTTTGGACTCGGCTGGTGACAAAATGTTCCAAACACACCCCATGCACAACTCCACCGGGGAAGGTGCCAGACAGGAGTTCTCCTGGTAGTTTTTACACTACCTTGGTAGGCATTTGAAAGGCACCACAAAAGTTGTTCTTCCTGCTTTCTGGGCTGAGATGGGGAACCGCTGAATTTTGGAGTCGGCTGGTGACAAAATGTTCCAAACACACCCCATGCACAACTCCACCGGGGAAGGTGCCAGACAGGAGTTCTCCTGGTAGTTTTTACACTACCTTGGTAGGCACCTGAAAGGCACCACAAAAGTTGTTCTACCTGCTTTCTGGGCTGAGATGGGGAACCGCTGAATTTTGGACTCGGCGGTGACAAAATGTTCCAAACACACCCCATGCACAACTCCACCGGGGAAGGTGCCAGACAGGAGTTCTCTTGGTAGTTTTTACACTACCTTGGTAGGCATTTGAAAGGCACCACAAAAGTTGTTCTTCCTGCTTTCTGGGCTGAGATGGGGAACCGCTGAATTTTGGAGTCGGCTGGTGACAAAATGTTCCAAACACACCCCATGCACAACTCCACCGGGGAAGGTGCCAGACAGGAGTTCTCCTGGTAGTTTTTACACTACCTTGGTAGGCACCTGAAAGGCACCACAAAAGTTGTTCTACCTGCTTTCTGGGCTGAGATGGGGAACCGCTGAATTTTGGACTCGGCGGTGACAAAATGTTCCAAACACACCCCATGCACAACTCCACCGGGGAAGGTGCCAGACAGGAGTTCTCTTGGTAGTTTTTACACTACCTTGGTAGGCATTTGAAAGGCACCACAAAAGTTGTTCTTCCTGCTTTCTGGGCTGAGATGGGGAACCGCTGAATTTTGGAGTCGGCTGGTGGCAAAATGTTCCAAACACACCCCATGCACAACTCCACCACGGAAGATGCCAGACAGGAGTTCTCTTAGTTGTTTTTACACTACCTTGGTAGGCAGCTGAAAGGCACCACAAAAGTTGTTCTTCCTGCTTTCTGGGCTGAGTTGGGGAACCGCTGAATTTTTGAGTCGGCTGGTGACAAAATGTTCCAAACACACCCCATGCACAACTCCACCGGGGAAGGTGCCAGACAGGAGTTCTCCTGGTAGTTTTTACATTGCTCCGGTAGGCATCTGAAAGACACCACAAAAGTTGTTCTACCTCCTTTCTGGGCTGAGATGGGGAACCGCTGAATTTTGGAGTCGGCCGGTGACAAAATGTTCCAAACACACCCCATGTACAACTCCACCGGGGAAGGTGCCAGACAGGAGTTCTCTTGATAGATTTTACATTGCTCTGGTAGGCACCTCAAAGACACCACAAAACTTTTTCTTCCTGCTTTCTGGGCTGAGATGGGGAACCGCTGAATTTTGGACTCGGCTGGTGACAAAATGTTCCAAACACACCCCATGCACAACTCCACCGGGGAAGGTGCCAGACAGGAGTTCTCCTGGTAGTTTTTACATTGCTCCGGTAGGCATCTGAAAGACACCACAAAAGTTGTTCTACCTGCTTTCTGGGCTGAGATGGGGAACAGCTGAATTTTGGAGTCGGCCGGTGACAAAATGTTCCAAACACACCCCATGCACAACTCCACCGGGGAAGGTGCCAGACAGGAGTTCTCTTGGTAGTTTTTACACTACCTTGGTAGGCATTTGAAAGGCACCACAAAAGTTGTTCTTCCTGCTTTCTGGGCTGAGATGGGGAACCGCTGAATTTTGGAGTCGGCCGGTAACAAAATGTTCCAAACACACCCCATGCACAACTCCACCGGGGAAGGTGCCAGACAGGAGTTCTCCTGGTAGATTTTACACTACCTTGGTAGGCACTGAAAGGCACCACAAAAGTTGTTCTACCTGCTTTCTGGGCTGAGATGGGGAACCGCTGAATTTTGGACTCGGCCGGTGACAAAATGTTCCAAACACACCCCATGCAAAACTCCACCGGGGAAGGTGCCAGACAGGAGTTCTCCTGGTAGCTTTTACATTGCTACGGTAGGCATCTGAAAGGCACCACAAAAGTTGTTCTTCCTGCTTTCTGGGCTGAGATGGGGAACCGCTGAATTTTGGAGTCGGCTGGTGGCAAAATGTTCCAAACACACCCCATGCACAACTCCACCACGGAAGATGCCAGACAGGAGTTCTCTTAGTTGTTTTTACACTACCTTGGTAGGCAGCTGAAAGGCACCACAAAAGTTGTTCTTCCTGCTTTCTGGGCTGAGTTGGGGAACCGCTGAATTTTGGAGTCGGATGGTGACAAAATGTTCCAAACACACCCCCTGCACAACTCCACCGGGGAAGGTGCCAGACAGGAGTTCTCCTGGTAGTTTTTACATTGCTCCGGTAGGCATCTGAAAGACACCACAAAAGTTGTTCTACCTGCTTTCTGGGCTGAGATGGGGAACCGCTGAATTTTGGAGTCGGCCGGTGACAAAATGTTCCAAACACACCCCATGCACAACTCCACCGGGGAAGGTGCCAGACAGGAGTTCTCTTGATAGATTTTACATTGCTCTGGTAGGCACCTCAAAGACACCACAGAAGTTGTTCTTCCTGCTTTCTGGGCTGAGATGGGGAACCGCTGAATTTTGGACTCGGCTGGTGACAAAATGTTCCAAACACACCCCATGCACAACTCCACCGGGGAAGGTGCCAGACAGGAGTTCTCCTGGTAGTTTTTACATTGCTCCGGTAGGCATCTAAAAGACACCACAAAAGTTGTTCTACCTGCTTTCTGGGCTGAGATGGAGAATCGCTGAATTTTGGACTCGGCTGGTGACAAAATGTTCCAAACACACCCCATGCACAACTCCACCGGGGAAGGTGCCACACAAGAGTTCTCTTGATAGTTTTTACATTGCTCCGGTAGGCATCTGAAAGACACCACAAAAGTTGTTCTACCTGCTTTCTGGGCTGAGATGGGGAACCGCTGAATTTTGGAGTCGGCTGGTGACAAAATGTTCCAAACACACCCCCTGCACAACTCCACCGGGGAAGGTGCCAGACAGGAGTTCTCCTGGTAGTTTTTACACTACCTGGGTAGGCATTTGAAAGGCACCACAAAAGTTGTTCTTCCTGCTTTCTGGGCTGAGATGGGGAAGAGCTGAATTTTGGACTCGGCCGGTGACAAAATGTTCCAAACACACCCCATGCACAACTCCACCGGGGAAGGTGCCAGACAGGAGTTCTCCTGGTAGTTTTTACATTGCTCCGGTAGGCATCTGAAAGACACCACAAAAGTTGTTCTACCTGCTTTCTGGGCTGAGATGGGGAAACGCTGAATTTTGGAGTCAGCTGGTGACAAAATGTTCCAAACACACCCCCTGCACAACTCCACCGGGGAAGGTGCCAGACAGGAGTTCTCTTGATAGTTTTTACACTACCTTGGTAGGCATCAAAAAGACACTACAAAAGTTGTTCTTCCTGCTTTCTGGGCTGAGATGGGGAATCGCTGAATTTTGGACTCGGCCGGTGACAAAATGTTCCAAACACACCCCATGCACAACTCCACCGGGGAAGGTGCCAGACAGGAGTTCTCCTGGTAGTTTTTACATTGCTCCGGTAGGCATCTGAAAGACACCACAAAAGTTGTTCTACCTGCTTTCTGGGCTGAGATGGGGAACCGCTGAATTTTTGAGTCGGCCGGTGACAAAATGTTCCAAACACACCCCATGCACAACTCCACCGGGGAAGGTCCCAGACAGGAGTTCTCCTGGTAGTTTTTACACTACCTTGGTAGGCACCTCAAAGACACCACAAAACTTGTTCTATCTGCTTTCTGGGCTGAGATGGGGAAGAGCTGAATTTTGGAGTCGGCTGGTGACAAAATGTTCCAAACACACCCCATGCACAACTCCACCGGGGAAGGTGCCAGACAGGAGTTCTCCTGGTAGTTTTTACACTACCTTAGTAGGCATCTAAAAGACACCACAAAAGATGTTCTACCTGCTTTCTGAGCTGAGATGGGGAACAGCTGAATTTTGGACACGGCTGGTGACAAAATGTTCCAAACACACCCCATGCACAACTCCACCGGGGAAGGTGCCAGACAGGAGTTCTCCTGGTAGTTTTTACATTGCTCCGGTAGGCATCTGAAAGACACCACAAAAGTTGTTCTACCTGCTTTCTGGGCTGAGATGGGGAATCGCTGAATTTTGGACTCGGCCGGTGACAAAATGTTCCAAACACACCCCATGCACAACTCCACCGGGGAAGGTCCCAGACAGGAGTTCTCCTGGTAGTTTTAACACTACCTTGGTAGGCACCTCAAAGACACCACAAAACTTGTTCTATCTGCTTTCTGGGCTGAGATGGGGAAACGCTGAATTTTGACTCAGCTGGTGACAAAATGTTCAAAACACACCCCCTGCACAACTCCACCGGGGAAGGTGCCAGACAGGAGTTCTCCTGGTAGTTTTTACATTGCTCCGGTAGGCATCTGAAAGACACTTCAAAAGTTTTTCTACCTGCTTTCTGGGCTGAGATGGGGAACCGCTGAATTTTGGACTCGGCCGGTGACAAAATGTTCCAAACACACCCCATGCACAACTCCACCGGGGAAGGTGCCAGACAGGAGTTCTCTTGGTAGTTTTTACACTACCTTGGTAGGCATTTGAAAGGCACCACAAAAGTTGTTCTTCCTGCTTTCTGGGCTGAGATGGGGAACCGCTGAATTTTGGAGTCGGCTGGTGGCAAAATGTTCCAAACACACCCCATGCACAACTCCACCGGGGAAGGAGCCAGACAGGAGTTCTCTTAGTTGTTTTTACACTACCTTGGCAGGCATCTGAAAGGCACCACAAAAGTTGTTCTACCTGCTTTCTGGGCTGAGATGGGGAACCGCTGAATTTTGGAGTCGGCTGGTGACAAAATGTTCCAAACACACCCCATGCACAACTCCACCGGGGAAGGTGCCAGACAGGAGTTCTCTTGGTAGTTTTTACACTATCTTGGTAGGCATCTAAAAGACACCACAAAAGTTGTTCTACCTGCTTTCTGGGCTGAGATGGGGAACCGCTGAATTTTGGAGTCGGCTGGTGACAAAATGTTCCAAACACACCCCATGCACAACTCCACCGGGGAAGGTGCCAGACAGGAGTTCTCTTGATAGATTTTACATTGCTCTGGTAGGCACCTCAAAGACACCACAAAAGTTGTTCTTCCTGCTTTCTGGGCTGAGATGGGGAATCGCTGAATTTTGGACTCGGCCGGTGACAAAATGTTCCAAACACACCCCATGCACAACTCCACCGGGGAAGGTGCCAGACAGGGGTTCTCTTAGTAGTTTTTACACTACCTTGGTAGGCATCTGAAAGACACCACAAAAGTTGTTCTACCTGCTTTCTGGGCTGAGATGGGGAACCGCTGAATTTTGGAGTCGGCCGGTGACAAAATGTTCCAAACACAACCCATGCACAACTCCACCGGGGAAGGTGCCAGACAGGAGTTCTGTTGGTAGATTTTACACTACCTTGGTAGGCAGCTGAAAGGCACCACAAAAGTTGTTCTTCCTGCTTTCTGCGCTGAGACGGGGAACCGCTGAATTTTGGAGTCGGTTGGTGGCAAAATGTTCCAAATACACCCCATGCACAACTCCACCGGGGAAGGTGCCACACAAGAGTTCTCTTGATAGTTTTTACATTGCTCCGGTAGGCATCTGAAAGACACCACAAAAGTTGTTCTACCTGCTTTCTGGGCTGAGATGGGGAACCGCTGAATTTTGGAGTCGGCTGGTGACAAAATGTTCCAAACACACCCCATGCACAACTCCACCGGGGAAGGTGCCAGACAGGAGTTCTCCTGGTAGTTTTTACACTACCTGGGTAGGCATCTGAAAGGCACCACAAAAGTTGTTCTTCCTGCTTTCTGGGCTGAGATGGGGAAGAGCTGAATTTTGGAGTCGGCCGGTGACAAAATGTTCCAAAAACACCCCATGCACAACTCCACCGGGGAAGGTGCCAGACAGGAGTTCTCTTGGTAGTTTTTACATTGCTCCGGTAGGCATCTGAAAGACACCACAAAAGTTGTTCTACCTGCTTTCTGGGCTGAGATGGGGAAGAGCTGAATTTTGGAGTCGGCTGGTGACAAAATGTTCCAAACACACCCCCTGCACAACTCCACCGGGGAAGGTGCCAGACAGGAGTTCTCCTGGTAGTTTTTACATTGCTCCGGTAGGCATCTGAAAGACACCACAAAAGTTGTTCTACCTGCTTTCTGGGCTGAGATGGGGAACCGCTGAATTTTGGAGTCGGCTGGTGACAAAATGTTCCAAACACACCCCATGCACAACTCCACCGGGGAAGGTGCCAGACAGGAGTTCTCTTGGTAGATTTTACACTACCTTGGTAGGCAGCTGAAAGGCACCACAAAAGTTGTTCTTCCTGCTTTCTGGGCTGAGATGGGGAACCGCTGAATTTTGGAGTCGGCCGGTGACAAAATGTTCCAAAGACACCCCATGCATAACTCCACCGGGGAAGGAGCCAGGCAGGAGTTCTCTTGATAGATTTTACATTGCTCTGGTAGGCACCTCAAAGACACCACAAAAGTTGTTCTTCCTGCTTTCTGGGCTGAGATGGGGAATCGCTGAATTTTGGACTCGGCCGGTGACAAAATGTTCCAAACACACCCCATGCACAACTCCACCGGGGAAGGTGCCAGACAGGGGTTCTCTTAGTAGTTTTTACACTACCTTGGTAGGCAGCTGAAAGACACCACAAAAGTTGTTCTTCCTGCTTTCTGGGCTGAGATGGGGAACCGCTGAATTTTGGAGTCGGCTGGTGGCAAAATGTTCCAAACACACCCCATGCACAACTCCACCGGGGAAGGTGCCAGACAGGAGTTCTCCTGGTAGTTTTTACATTGCTCTGGTAGGCATCTGAAAGACACCACAAAAGTTGTTCTACCTGCTTTCTGGGCTGAGATGGGGAACCGCTGAATTTTGGAGTCGGCTGGTGACAAAATGTTCCAAACACACCCCATGCACAACTCCACCGGGGAAGGTGCCAGACAGGAGTTCTCCTGGTAGTTTTTACACTACCTTTGTAGGCATTTGAAAGGCACCACAAAAGTTGTTCTTCCTGCTTTCTGGGCTGAGATGGGGAACCGCTGAATTTTGGAGTCGGCCGGTGACAAAATGTTCCAAACACACCCCCTGCACAACTCCACCGGGGAAGGTGCCAGACAGGAGTTCTCCTGGTAGTTTTTACATTGCTCCGGTAGGCATCTGAAAGACACCACAAAAGTTGTTCTACCTGCTTTCTGGGCTGAGATGGGGAAGAGCTGAATTTTGGAGTCGGCTGGTGACAAAATGTTCCAAACACACCCCATGCACAACTCCACCGGGGAAGGTGCCAGACAGGAGTTCTCTTGGTAGATTTTACACTACCTTGGTAGGCAGCTGAAAGGCACCACAAAAGTTGTTCTTCCTGCTTTCTGGGCTGAGATGGGGAACCGCTGAATTTTGGACTCGGCCGGTGACAAAATGTTCCAAACACACCCCATGCACAACTCCACCGGGGAAGGTGCCAGACAGGAGTTCTCCTGGTAGTTTTTACATTGCTCCGGTAGGCATCTGAAAGACACCACAAAAGTTGTTCTACCTCCTTTCTGGGCTGAGATGGGGAAGAGCTGAATTTTGGACTCGGCCGGTGACAAAATGTTCCAAACACACCCCATGCACAACTCCACCGGGGAAGGTGCCAGACAGGAGTTCTCTTGGTAGTTTTTACACTACCTTGGTAGGCATCTAAAAGACACCACAAAAGTTGTTCTACCTGCTTTCTGGGCTGAGATGGGGAACCGCTGAATTTTGGAGTCGGCTGGTGGCAAAATGTTCCAAACACACCCCATGCACAACTCCACCGGGGAAGGAGCCAGGCAGGAGTTCTCTTGATAGATTTTACATTGCTCTGGTAGGCACCTCAAAGACACCACAAAAGTTGTTGTACCTGCTTTCTGGGCTGAGATGGGGAATCGCTGAATTTTGGACTCGGCCGGTGACAAAATGTTCCAAACACACCCCATGCACAACTCCACCGGGGAAGGTGCCAGACAGGGGTTCTCTTAGTAGTTTTTACACTACCTTCGTAGGCAGCTGAAAGACACCACAAAAGTTGTTCTTCCTGCTTTCTGGGCTGAGATGGGGAACCGCTGAATTTTGGAGTCGGCTGGTGGCAAAATGTTCCAAACACACCCCATGCACAACTCCACCGGGGAAGGTGCCAGACAGGAGTTCTCCTGGTAGTTTTTACATTGCTCCGGTAGGCATCTGAAAGACACCACAAAAGTTGTTCTACCTGCTTTCTGGGCTGAGATGGGGAATCGCTGAATTTTGGACTCGGCTGGTGACAAAATGTTCCAAACACACCCCATGCACAACTCCACCGGGGAAGGTGCCAGACAGGAGTTCTCCTGGTAGTTTTTACACTACCTTGGTAGGCATTTGAAAGGCACCACAAAAGTTGTTCTTCCTGCTTTCTGGGCTGAGATGGGGAACCGCTGAATTTTGGAGTCGGCCGGTGACAAAATGTTCCAAACACACCCCATGCACAACTCCACCGGGGAAGGTGCCAGACAGGAGTTCTCCTGGTAGTTTTTACATTGCTCCGGTAGGCATCTGAAAGACACCACAAAAGATGTTCTACCTGCTTTCTGGGCTGAGATGGGGAACGGCTGAATTTTGGACTCGGCTGGTGACAAAATGTTCAAACACACCCCCTGCACAACTCCACCGGGGAAGGTGCCAGACAGGGGTTCTCCTGCTAGTTTTTACACTACCTTGGTAGGCATTTGAAAGGCACCACAAAAGTTGTTCTTCCTGCTTTCTGGGCTGAGATGGGGAACCGCTGAATTTTGACTCGGCCGGTGACAAAATGTTCCAAACACACCCCCTGCACAACTCCACCGGGGAAGGTGCCAGACAGGAGTTCTCCTGGTAGTTTTTACATTGCTCCGGTAGGCATCTGAAAGACACCACAAAAGTTGTTCTACCTGCTTTCTGGGCTCAGATGGGGAATCGCTGAATTTTGGAGTCGGCTGGTGGCAAAATGTTCCAAACACACCCCATGCACAACTCCACCGGGGAAGGTCCCAGACAGGAGTTCTCCTGGTAGTTTTTACACTACCTTGGTAGGCACCTCAAAGACACTACAAAAGTTGTTCTATCTGCTTTCTGGGCTGAGATGGGGAAACGCTGAATTTTGGACTCGGCTGGTGACAAAATGTTCCAAACACACCCCATGCACAACTCCACCACGGAAGGTGCCAGACAGGAGTTCTCCTGGTAGTTTTTACATTGCTCCGGTAGGCATCTGAAAGACACCACAAAAGTTGTTCTACCTGCTTTCTGGGCTGAGATGGGGAACCGCTGAATTTTGGAGTCGGCTGGTGACAAAATGTTCCAAACACAGCCCATGCACAACTCCAACGGGGAAGGTGCCAGACAGGAGTTCTCCTGGTAGTTTTTACACTACCTTGGTAGGCATTTGAAAGGCACCACAAAAGTTGTTCTTCCTGCTTTCTGGGCTGAGATGGGGAACCGCTGAATTTTGGACTCGGCCGGTGACAAAATGTTCCAAACACACCCCCTGCACAACTCCACCGGGGAAGGTGCCAGACAGGAGTTCTGTTGGTAGTTTTTACACTACCTTGGTAGGCACCTGAAAGGCACCACAAAAGTTGTTCTACCTGCTTTCTGGGCTGAGATGGGGAACCGCTGAATTTTGGACTCGGCTGGTGACAAAATGTTCCAAACACACCCCATGCACAACTCCACCGGGGAAGGTGCCAGACAGGAGTTCTCTTGGTAGTTTTTACACTACCTTGGTAGGCATTTGAAAGGCACCACAAAAGTTGTTCTTCCTGCTTTCTGGGCTGAGATGGGGAACCGCTGAATTTTGGAGTCGGCTGGTGGCAAAATGTTCCAAACACACCCCATGCACAACTCCACCGGGGAAGGTGCCAGACAGGAGTTCACTTGGTAGATTTTACACTACCTTGGCAGGCACCTGAAAGGCACCACAAAAGTTGTTCTACCTGCTTTCTGGGCTGAGATGGGGAACCGCTGAATTTTGGACTCGGCCGGTGACAAAATGTTCCAAACACACCCCCCTGCACAACTCCACCGGGGAAGGTGCCAGACAGGAGTTCTCCTGGTAGTTTTTACATTGCTCCGGTAGGCATCTGAAAGGCACCACAAAAGTTGTTCTACCTGCTTTCTGGGCTGAGATGGGGAACCGCTGAATTTTGGAGTCGGCCGGTGACAAAATGTTCCAAACACACCCCATGCACAACTCCACCGGGGAAGGTGCCAGACAGGAGTTCTCTTAATAGTTTTTACACTACCTTGGTTGGCACCTGAAAGGCACTACAAAAGTTGTTCTACCTGCTTTCTGGGCTGAGATGGGGAACCGCTGAATTTTGGACTCGGCTGGTGACAAAATGTTCCAAACACACCCCATGCACAACTCCACCGGGGAAGGTGCCAGACAGGAGTTCTCTTAATAGTTTTTACACTACCTTGGTTGGCACCTGAAAGGCACTACAAAAGTTGTTCTACCTGCTTTCTGGGCTGAGATGGGGAACAGCTGAGTTTTGGACTCGGCTGGTGACAAAATGTTACAAACACACCCCATGCACAACTCCACCGGGGAAGGTGCCAGACAGGAGTTCTCCTGGTAGTTTTTACACTACCTGGCTAGGCATTTGAAAGGCACCACAAAAGTTGTTCTTCCTGCTTTCTGGGCTGAGATGGGGAACCGCTGAATTTTGGAGTCGGCTGGTGGCAAAATGTTCCAAACACACCCCATGCACAACTCCACCGGGGAAGGTGCCAGACAGGAGTTCTCTTGGTAGATTTTACACTACCTTGGCAGGCACCTGAAAGGCACCACAAAAGTTGTTCTACCTGCTTTCTGGGCTGAGATGGGGAACCGCTGAATTTTGGAGTCGGCCGGTGACAAAATGTTCAAAACACACCCCATGCACAACTCCACCGGGGAAGGTGCCAGACAGGAGTTCTGTTGCTAGTTTTTACACTACCTTGGTTGGCATCTAAAAGACACCACAAAAGTTGTTCTACCTGCTTTCTGGGCTGAGATGGGGAACAGCTGAATTTTTGAGTCGGCTGGTGACAAAATGTTCCAAACACACCCCATGCACAACTCCACCGGGGAAGGTGCCACACAAGAGTTCTCTTAGTTGTTTTTACACTGCCTTGGTAGGCATCTAAAAGACACCACAAAAGTTGTTCTTCCTGCTTTCTGGGCTGAGATGGGGAACCGCTGAATTTTGGAGTCGGCTGGTGACAAAATGTTCCAAACACACCCCCTGCACAACTCCACCGGGGAAGGTGCCAGACAGGAGTTCTCCTGCTAGTTTTTACACTACCTTGGTAGGCATTTGAAAGGCACCACAAAAGTTGTTCTTCCTGCTTTCTGGGCTGAGATGGGGAACCGCTGAATTTTGACTCGGCCGGTGACAAAATGTTCCAAACACACCCCATGCACAACTCCAACGGGGAAGGTGCCAGACAGGAGTTCTCCTGGTAGTTTTTACACTACCTTGGTAGGCATTTGAAAGGCACCACAAAAGTTGTTCTTCCTGCTTTCTGGGCTGAGATGGGGAACCGCTGAATTTTGGAGTCGGCTGGTGGCAAAATGTTCCAAACACACCCCATGCACAACTCCACCACGGAAGATGCCAGACAGGAGTTCTCTTAGTTGTTTTTACACTACCTTGGTAGGCAGCTGAAAGGCACCACAAAAGTTGTTCTTCCTGCTTTCTGGGCTGAGTTGGGGAACCGCTGAATTTTGGAGTCGGCTGGTGACAAAATGTTCCAAACACACCCCCTGCACAACTCCACCGGGGAAGGTGCCAGACAGGAGTTCTCCTGGTAGTTTTTACATTGCTCCGGTAGGCATCTGAAAGACACCACAAAAGTTGTTGTACCTCCTTTCTGGGCTGAGATGGGGAACCGCTGAATTTTGGAGTCGGCCGGTGACAAAATGTTCCAAACACACCCCATGTACAACTCCACCGGGGAAGGTGCCAGACAGGAGTTCTCTTGATAGATTTTACATTGCTCTGGTAGGCACCTCAAAGACACCACAAAACTTTTTCTTCCTGCTTTCTGGGCTGAGATGGGGAACCGCTGAATTTTGGACTCGGCTGGTGACAAAATGTTCCAAACACACCCCATGCACAACTCCACCGGGGAAGGTGCCAGACAGGAGTTCTCTTGGTACGTTTTACACTACCTTGGTAGGCATCAAAAAGACACCACAAAAGTTGTTCTTCCTGCTTTCTGGGCTGAGATGGGGAACCGCTGAATTTTGGAGTCGGCCGGTGACAAAATGTTCCAAACACACCCCCTGCACAACTCCACCGGGGAAGGTGCCAGACAGGAGTTCTCTTGGTAGTTTTTACACTACCTTGGTAGGCATCTAAAAGACACCACAAAAGTTGTTCTACCTGCTTTCTGGGCTGAGATGGGGAAACGCTGAATTTTGGAGTCGGCTGGTGGCAAAATGTTCCAAACAGACCCCATGCACAACTCCACCGGGGAAGGTGCCAGAAAGGAGTTCTCTTGATAGATTTTACACTACCTTGGTAGGCACCTGAAAGACACAAGAAAAGTTGTTCTTCCTGCTTTCTGGGCTGAGTTGGGGAACCGCTGAATTTTGGACTCGGCCGGTGACAAAATGTTCCAAACACACCCCCTGCACAACTCCACCGGGGAAGGTGCCAGAAAGGAGTTCTCTTGATAGATTTTACATTGCTCCGGTAGGCATCTGAAAGACACCACAAAAGTTGTTCTACCTGCTTTCTGGGCTGAGATGGGGAACCGCTGAATTTTGGACTCGGCTGGTGACAAAATGTTCCAAACACACCCCCTGCAAAACTCCACCGGGGAAGGTGCCAGACAGGAGTTCTCCTGGTAGCTTTTACATTGCTACGGTAGGCATCTGAAAGGCACCACAAAAGTTGTTCTTCCTGCTTTCTGGGCTGAGATGGGGAACCGCTGAATTTTGGAGTCGGCTGGTGGCAAAATGTTCCAAACACACCCCATGCACAACTCCACCACGGAAGATGCCAGACAGGAGTTCTCTTAGTTGTTTTTACACTACCTTGGTAGGCAGCTGAAAGGCACCACAAAAGTTGTTCTTCCTGCTTTCTGGGCTGAGTTGGGGAACCGCTGAATTTTGGAGTCGGATGGTGACAAAATGTTCCAAACACACCCCCTGCACAACTCCACCGGGGAAGGTGCCAGACAGGAGTTCTCCTGGTAGTTTTTACATTGCTCCGGTAGGCATCTGAAAGACACCACAAAAGTTGTTCTACCTCCTTTCTGGGCTGAGATGGGGAACCGCTGAATTTTGGAGTCGGCCGGTGACAAAATGTTCCAAACACACCCCATGTACAACTCCACCGGGGAAGGTGCCAGACAGGAGTTCTCTTGATAGATTTTACATTGCTCTGGTAGGCACCTCAAAGACACCACAAAACTTTTTCTTCCTGCTTTCTGGGCTGAGATGGGGAACCGCTGAATTTTGGACTCGGCTGGTGACAAAATGTTCCAAACACACCCCATGCACAACTCCACCGGGGAAGGTGCCAGACAGGAGTTCTCCTGGTAGTTTTTACATTGCTCCGGTAGGCATCTGAAAGACACCACAAAAGTTGTTCTACCTGCTTTCTGGGCTGAGATGGGGAACAGCTGAATTTTGGAGTCGGCCGGTGACAAAATGTTCCAAACACACCCCATGCACAACTCCACCGGGGAAGGTGCCAGACAGGAGTTCTCTTGGTAGTTTTTACACTACCTTGGTAGGCATTTGAAAGGCACCACAAAAGTTGTTCTTCCTGCTTTCTGGGCTGAGATGGGGAAGAGCTGAATTTTGGAGTCGGCCGGTGACAAAATGTTCCAAACACACCCCATGCACAACTCCACCGGGGAAGGTGCCAGACAGGAGTTCTCCTGGTAGATTTTACACTACCTTGGTAAGCAGCTGAAAGGCACCACAAAAGTTGTTCTATCTGCTTTCTGGGCTGAGATGGGGAAACGCTGAATTTTGGACTCGGCTGGTGACAAAATGTTCCAAACACACCCCATGCACAACTCCACCACGGAAGGTGCCAGACAGGAGTTCTCCTGGTAGTTTTTACATTGCTCCGGTAGGCATCTGAAAGACACCACAAAAGTTGTTCTACCTGCTTTCTGGGCTGAGATGGGGAACCGCTGAATTTTGGAGTCGGCCGGTGACAAAATGTTCCAAACACAGCCCATGCACAACTCCAACGGGGAAGGTGCCAGACAGGAGTTCTCCTGGTAGTTTTTACATTGCTCCGGTAGGCATCTGAAAGGCACCACAAAAGTTGTTCTTCCTGCTTTCTGGGCTGAGATGGGGAACCGCTGAATTTTGGAGTCGGCTGGTGACAAAATGTTCCAAACACACCCCATGCACAACTCCACCGGGGAAGGTGCCAGACAGGAGTTCTCCTGGTAGTTTTTACATTGCTCCGGTAGGCATCTGAAAGACACCACAAAAGTTGTTCTACCTGCTTTCTGGGCTGAGATGGGGAACAGCTGAATTTTGGAGTCGGCTGGTGACAAAATGTTCCAAACACACCCCATGCACAACTCCACCGGGGAAGGTGCCAGACAGGAGTTCTCTTGGTAGTTTTTACACTACCTTGGTAGGCATTTGAAAGGCACCACAAAAGTTGTTCTTCCTGCTTTCTGGGCTGAGATGGGGAACCGCTGAATTTTGGAGTCGGCCGGTGACAAAATGTTCCAAACACAACCCATGCACAACTCCACCGGGGAAGGTGCCAGACAGGAGTTCTCCTGGTAGATTTTACACTACCTTGGTAGGCACTGAAAGGCACCACAAAAGTTGTTCTACCTGCTTTCTGGGCTGAGATGGGGAATCGCTGAATTTTGGACTCGGCTGGTGACAAAATGTTCCAAACACACCCCCTGCAAAACTCCACCGGGGAAGGTGCCAGACAGGAGTTCTCCTGGTAGCTTTTACATTGCTACGGTAGGCATCTGAAAGGCACCACAAAAGTTGTTCTTCCTGCTTTCTGGGCTGAGATGGGGAACCGCTGAATTTTGGAGTCGGCCGGTGACAAAATGTTCCAAACACACCCCATGCACAACTCCACCACGGAAGATGCCAGACAGGAGTTCTCTTAGTTGTTTTTACACTACCTTGGTAGGCAGCTGAAAGGCACCACAAAAGTTGTTCTTCCTGCTTTCTGGGCTGAGTTGGGGAACCGCTGAATTTTGGAGTCGGCTGGTGACAAAATGTTCCAAACACACCCCCTGCACAACTCCACCGGGGAAGGTGCCAGACAGGAGTTCTCCTGGTAGTTTTTACATTGCTCCGGTAGGCATCTGAAAGACACCACAAAAGTTGTTCTACCTCCTTTCTGGGCTGAGATGGGGAACCGCTGAATTTTGGAGTCGGCCGGTGACAAAATGTTCCAAACACACCCCATGTACAACTCCACCGGGGAAGGTGCCAGACAGGAGTTCTCCTGGTAGCTTTTACATTGCTACGGTAGGCATCTGAAAGGCACCACAAAAGTTGTTCTTCCTGCTTTCTGGGCTGAGATGGGGAACCGCTGAATTTTGGAGTCGGCCGGTGACAAAATGTTCCAAACACACCCCATGCACAACTCCACCACGGAAGATGCCAGACAGGAGTTCTCTTAGTTGTTTTTACACTACCTTGGTAGGCAGCTGAAAGGCACCACAAAAGTTGTTCTTCCTGCTTTCTGGGCTGAGTTGGGGAACCGCTGAATTTTGGAGTCGGCTGGTGACAAAATGTTCCAAACACACCCCCTGCACAACTCCACCGGGGAAGGTGCCAGACAGGAGTTCTCCTGGTAGTTTTTACATTGCTCCGGTAGGCATCTGAAAGACACCACAAAAGTTGTTCTACCTCCTTTCTGGGCTGAGATGGGGAACCGCTGAATTTTGGAGTCGGCCGGTGACAAAATGTTCCAAACACACCCCATGTACAACTCCACCGGGGAAGGTGCCAGACAGGAGTTCTCTTGATAGATTTTACATTGCTCTGGTAGGCACCTCAAAGACACCACAAAACTTTTTCTTCCTGCTTTCTGGGCTGAGATGGGGAACCGCTGAATTTTGGAGTCGGCCGGTGACAAAATGTTCCAAACACACCCCATGCACAACTCCACCGGGGAAGGTGCCAGACAGGAGTTCTCCTGGTAGTTTTTACATTGCTCCGGTAGGCATCTGAAAGACACCACAAAAGTTGTTCTACCTGCTTTCTGGGCTGAGATGGGGAACAGCTGAATTTTGGAGTCGGCTGGTGACAAAATGTTCCAAACACACCCCATGCACAACTCCACCGGGGAAGGTGCCAGACAGGAGTTCTCTTGGTAGTTTTTACACTACCTTGGTAGGCATTTGAAAGGCACCACAAAAGTTGTTCTTCCTGCTTTCTGGGCTGAGATGGGGAACCGCTGAATTTTGGAGTCGGCCGGTGACAAAATGTTCCAAACACAACCCATGCACAACTCCACCGGGGAAGGTGCCAGACAGGAGTTCTCCTGGTAGATTTTACACTACCTTGGTAGGCACTGAAAGGCACCACAAAAGTTGTTCTACCTGCTTTCTGGGCTGAGATGGGGAACCGCTGAATTTTGGAGTCGGCCGGTGACAAAATGTTCCAAACACACCCCATGCACAACTCCACCGGGGAAGGTGCCAGACAGGAGTTCTCTTGGTAGTTTTTACACTACCTTGGTAGGCATTTGAAAGGCACCACAAAAGTTGTTCTACCTGCTTTCTGGGCTGAGATGGGGAACCGCTGAATTTTGGACTCGGCTGGTGACAAAATGTTCCAAACACACCCCCTGCAAAACTCCACCGGGGAAGGTGCCAGACAGGAGTTCTCCTGGTAGCTTTTACATTGCTACGGTAGGCATCTGAAAGGCACCACAAAAGTTGTTCTTCCTGCTTTCTGGGCTGAGATGGGGAACAGCTGAATTTTGGAGTCAGCTGGTGACAAAATGTTCCAAACACACCCCATGCACAACTCCACCGGGGAAGGTGCCAGACAGGAGTTCTCTTAGTTGTTTTTACACTACCTTGGTACCCAGCTGAAAGGCACCACAAAAGTTGTTCTACCTGCTTTCTGGGCTGAGATGGGGAACCGCTGAATTTTGGAGTCGGCTGGTGACAAAATGTTCCAAACACACCCCATGCACAACTCCACCGAGGAAGGTGCCAGACAGGAGTTCTGTTGGTAGTTTTTACACTACCTTGGTAGGCAGCTGAAAGGCACCACAAAAGTTGTTGTACCTGCTTTCTGGGCTGAGATGGGGAACCGCTGAATTTTGGACTCGGCTGGTGGCAAAATGTTCCAAACACACCCCCTGCAAAACTCCACCGGGGAAGGTGCCAGACAGGAGTTCTCCTGGTAGTTTTTACATTGCTCCGGTAGGCATCTGAAAGGCACCACAAAAGTTGTTCTTCCTGCTTTCTGGGCTGAGATGGGGAACCGCTGAATTTTGGAGTCGGCCGGTGACAAAATGTTCCAAACACACCCCATGCACAATTCCACCACGGAAGGTGCCAGACAGGAGTTCTCCTGGTAGTTTTTACTATACCTTGGTAGGCATCTGAAAGACACCACAAAAGTTGTTGTACCTGCTTTCTGGGCTGAGATGGGGAACCGCTGAATTTTGGAGTCGGCCGGTGACAAAATGTTCCAAACACACCCCATGCACAACTCCACCGGGGAAGGTGCCAGACAGGAGTTCTCTTGGTAGTTTTTACACTACCTTGGTAGGCATTTGAAAGGCACCACAAAAGTTGTTCTTCCTGCTTTCTGGGCTGAGATGGGGAACCGCTGAATTTTGGAGTCGGCCGGTGACAAAATGTTCCAAACACACCCCCTGCACAACTCCACCGGGGAAGGTGCCAGACAGGAGTTCTCTTGGTAGTTTTTACACTACCTTGGTAGGCATCTAAAAGACACCACAAAAGTTGTTCTACCTGCTTTCTGGGCTGAGATGGGGAACCGCTGAATTTTGGAGTCGGCCGGTGACAAAATGTTCCAAACACACCCCATGCACAACTCCACCGGGGAAGGTGCCAGACAGGAGTTCTCTTGATAGATTTTACATTGCTCTGGTAGGCACCTCAAAGACACCACAAAACTTTTTCTTCCTGCTTTCTGGGCTGAGATGGGGAACCGCTGAATTTTGGAGTCGGCTGGTGACAAAATGTTCCAAACACACCCCATGCACAACTCCACCGGGGAAGGTGCCAGACAGGAGTTCTCTTGATAGATTTTACATTGCTCTGGTAGGCACCTCAAAGACACCACAAAACTTTTTCTTCCTGCTTTCTGGGCTGAGATGGGGAACCGCTGAATTTTGGAGTCGGCTGGTGACAAAATGTTCCAAACACACCCCATGCACAACTCCACCGGGGAAGGTGCCAGACAGGAGTTCTCCTGGTAGTTTTTACATTGCTCCGGTAGGCATCTGAAAGACACCACAAAAGTTGTTCTACCTGCTTTCTGGGCTGAGATGGGGAACAGCTGAATTTTGGAGTCGGCTGGTGACAAAATGTTCCAAACACACCCCATGCACAACTCCACCGGGGAAGGTGCCAGACAGGAGTTCTCCTGGTAGATTTTACACTACCTTGGTAGGCACTGAAAGGCACCACAAAAGTTGTTCTACCTGCTTTCTGGGCTGAGATGGGGAACCGCTGAATTTTGGACTCGGCCGGTGACAAAATGTTCCAAACACACCCCATGCACAACTCCACCGGGGAAGGTGCCAGACAGGAGTTCTCTTGGTAGTTTTTACACTACCTTGGTAGGCATTTGAAAGGCACCACAAAAGTTGTTCTACCTGCTTTCTGGGCTGAGATGGGGAACCGCTGAATTTTGGACTCGGCTGGTGACAAAATGTTCCAAACACACCCCCTGCAAAACTCCACCGGGGAAGGTGCCAGACAGGAGTTCTCCTGGTAGCTTTTACATTGCTACGGTAGGCATCTGAAAGGCACCACAAAAGTTGTTCTTCCTGCTTTCTGGGCTGAGATGGGGAACCGCTGAATTTTGGAGTCGGCTGGTGACAAAATGTTCCAAACACACCCCATGCACAACTCCACCGGGGAAGGTGCCAGACAGGAGTTCTCTTGGTAGTTTTTACACTACCTTGGTAGGCATTTGAAAGGCACCACAAAAGTTGTTCTTCCTGCTTTCTGGGCTGAGATGGGGAACCGCTGAATTTTGGAGTCGGCCGGTGACAAAATGTTCCAAACACACCCCCTGCACAACTCCACCGGGGAAGGTGCCAGACAGGAGTTCTCTTGGTAGTTTTTACACTACCTTGGTAGGCATCTAAAAGACACCACAAAAGTTGTTCTACCTGCTTTCTGGGCTGAGATGGGGAACAGCTGAATTTTGGAGTCGGCTGGTGACAAAATGTTCCAAACACACCCCATGCACAACTCCACCGGGGAAGGTGCCAGACAGGAGTTCTCTTAGTTGTTTTTACACTACCTTGGTAGGCAGCTGAAAGGCACCACAAAAGTTGTTCTTCCTGCTTTCTGGGCTGAGATGGGGAACCGCTGAATTTTGGAGTCGGCTGGTGACAAAATGTTCCAAATACACCCCCTGCACAACTCCACCGGGGAAGGTGCCAGACAGGAGTTCTCCTGGTAGTTTTTACATTGCTCCGGTAGGCATCTGAAAGACACCACAAAAGTTGTTCTACCTCCTTTCTGGGCTGAGATGGGGAACCGCTGAATTTTGGAGTCGGCCGGTGACAAAATGTTCCAAACACACCCCATGCACAACTCCACCGGGGAAGGTGCCAGACAGGAGTTCTCTTGATAGATTTTACATTGCTCTGGTAGGCACCTCAAAGACACCACAAAAGTTGTTCTTCCTGCTTTCTGGGCTGAGATGGGGAACCGCTGAATTTTGGAGTCGGCTGGTGACAAAATGTTCCAAACACACCCCATGCACAACTCCACCGGGGAAGGTGCCAGACAGGAGTTCTCTTGATAGATTTTACATTGCTCTGGTAGGCACCTCAAAGACACCACAAAACTTTTTCTTCCTGCTTTCTGGGCTGAGATGGGGAACCGCTGAATTTTGGAGTCGGCTGGTGACAAAATGTTCCAAACACACCCCATGCACAACTCCACCGGGGAAGGTGCCAGACAGGAGTTCTCCTGGTAGTTTTTACATTGCTCCGGTAGGCATCTGAAAGACACCACAAAAGTTGTTCTACCTGCTTTCTGGGCTGAGATGGGGAACAGCTGAATTTTGGAGTCGGCTGGTGACAAAATGTTCCAAACACACCCCATGCACAACTCCACCGGGGAAGGTGCCAGACAGGAGTTCTCCTGGTAGATTTTACACTACCTTGGTAGGCACTGAAAGGCACCACAAAAGTTGTTCTACCTGCTTTCTGGGCTGAGATGGGGAACCGCTGAATTTTGGACTCGGCCGGTGACAAAATGTTCCAAACACACCCCATGCACAACTCCACCGGGGAAGGTGCCAGACAGGAGTTCTCTTGGTAGTTTTTACACTACCTTGGTAGGCATTTGAAAGGCACCACAAAAGTTGTTCTACCTGCTTTCTGGGCTGAGATGGGGAACCGCTGAATTTTGGACTCGGCTGGTGACAAAATGTTCCAAACACACCCCCTGCAAAACTCCACCGGGGAAGGTGCCAGACAGGAGTTCTCCTGGTAGCTTTTACATTGCTACGGTAGGCATCTGAAAGGCACCACAAAAGTTGTTCTTCCTGCTTTCTGGGCTGAGATGGGGAACAGCTGAATTTTGGAGTCGGCCGGTGACAAAATGTTCCAAACACACCCCATGCACAACTCCACCACGGAAGATGCCAGACAGGAGTTCTCTTAGTTGTTTTTACACTACCTTGGTAGGCAGCTGAAAGGCACCACAAAAGTTGTTCTTCCTGCTTTCTGGGCTGAGATGGGGAACCGCTGAATTTTGGAGTCGGCTGGTGACAAAATGTTCCAAATACACCCCATGCACAACTCCACCGGGGAAGGTGCCAGACAGGAGTTCTCTTAGTTGTTTTTACATTGCTCCGGTAGGCATCTGAAAGACACCACAAAAGTTGTTCTACCTCCTTTCTGGGCTGAGATGGGGAACCGCTGAATTTTGGAGTCGGCCGGTGACAAAATGTTCCAAACACACCCCATGCACAACTCCACCGGGGAAGGTGCCAGACAGGAGTTCTCTTGATAGATTTTACATTGCTCTGGTAGGCACCTCAAAGACACCACAAAACTTTTACTTCCTGCTTTCTGGGCTGAGATGGGGAACCGCTGAATTTTGGAGTCGGCTGGTGACAAAATGTTCCAAACACACCCCATGCACAACTCCACCGGGGAAGGTGCCAGACAGGAGTTCTCCTGGTAGTTTTTACACTACCTTGGTAGGCATTTGAAAGGCACCACAAAAGTTGTTCTTCCTGCTTTCTGGGCTGAGATGGGGAACCGCTGAATTTTGGAGTCGGCTGGTGACAAAATGTTCCAAACACACCCCCTGCACAACTCCACCGGGGAAGGTGCCAGACAGGAGTTCTCCTGGTAGTTTTTACACTACCTTGGTAGGCACCTGAAAGGCACCACAAAAGTTGTTCTACCTGCTTTCTGGGCTGAGATGGGGAACCGCTGAATTTTGGACTCGGCGGTGACAAAATGTTCCAAACACACCCCATGCACAACTCCACCGGGGAAGGTGCCAGACAGGAGTTCTCTTGGTAGTTTTTACACTACCTTGGTAGGCATTTGAAAGGCACCACAAAAGTTGTTCTTCCTGCTTTCTGGGCTGAGATGGGGAACCGCTGAATTTTGGAGTCGGCTGGTGGCAAAATGTTCCAAACACACCCCATGCACAACTCCACCACGGAAGATGCCAGACAGGAGTTCTCTTAGTTGTTTTTACACTACCTTGGTAGGCAGCTGAAAGGCACCACAAAAGTTGTTCTTCCTGCTTTCTGGGCTGAGTTGGGGAACCGCTGAATTTTTGAGTCGGCTGGTGACAAAATGTTCCAAACACACCCCCTGCACAACTCCACCGGGGAAGGTGCCAGACAGGAGTTCTCCTGGTAGTTTTTACATTGCTCCGGTAGGCATCTGAAAGACACCACAAAAGTTGTTGTACCTGCTTTCTGGGCTGAGATGGGGAACCGCTGAATTTTGGACTCGGCTGGTGACAAAATGTTCCAAACACACCCCATGCACAACTCCACCGGGGAAGGTGCCAGACAGGAGTTCTCCTGGTAGTTTTTACACTACCTTGGTAGGCATTTGAAAGGCACCACAAAAGTTGTTCTTCCTGCTTTCTGGGCTGAGATGGGGAACCGCTGAATTTTGGAGTCGGCTGGTGACAAAATGTTCCAAACACACCCCCTGCACAACTCCACCGGGGAAGGTGCCAGACAGGAGTTCTCCTGGTAGTTTTTACACTACCTTGGTAGGCACCTGAAAGGCACCACAAAAGTTGTTCTACCTGCTTTCTGGGCTGAGATGGGGAACCGCTGAATTTTGGACTCGGCGGTGACAAAATGTTCCAAACACACCCCATGCACAACTCCACCGGGGAAGGTGCCAGACAGGAGTTCTCTTGGTAGTTTTTACACTACCTTGGTAGGCATTTGAAAGGCACCACAAAAGTTGTTCTTCCTGCTTTCTGGGCTGAGATGGGGAACCGCTGAATTTTGGAGTCGGCTGGTGGCAAAATGTTCCAAACACACCCCATGCACAACTCCACCACGGAAGATGCCAGACAGGAGTTCTCTTAGTTGTTTTTACACTACCTTGGTAGGCAGCTGAAAGGCACCACAAAAGTTGTTCTTCCTGCTTTCTGGGCTGAGTTGGGGAACCGCTGAATTTTTGAGTCGGCTGGTGACAAAATGTTCCAAACACACCCCCTGCACAACTCCACCGGGGAAGGTGCCAGACAGGAGTTCTCCTGGTAGTTTTTACATTGCTCCGGTAGGCATCTGAAAGACACCACAAAAGTTGTTCTACCTCCTTTCTGGGCTGAGATGGGGAACCGCTGAATTTTGGAGTCGGCCGGTGACAAAATGTTCCAAACACACCCCATGTACAACTCCACCGGGGAAGGTGCCAGACAGGAGTTCTCTTGATAGATTTTACATTGCTCTGGTAGGCACCTCAAAGACACCACAAAACTTTTTCTTCCTGCTTTCTGGGCTGAGATGGGGAACCGCTGAATTTTGGAGTCGGCTGGTGACAAAATGTTCCAAACACACCCCATGCACAACTCCACCGGGGAAGGTGCCAGACAGGAGTTCTCCTGGTAGTTTTTACATTGCTCCGGTAGGCATCTGAAAGACACCACAAAAGTTGTTCTACCTGCTTTCTGGGCTGAGATGGGGAACAGCTGAATTTTGGAGTCGGCCGGTGACAAAATGTTCCAAACACACCCCATGCACAACTCCACCGGGGAAGGTGCCAGACAGGAGTTCTCTTGGTAGTTTTTACACTACCTTGGTAGGCATTTGAAAGGCACCACAAAAGTTGTTCTTCCTGCTTTCTGGGCTGAGATGGGGAACCGCTGAATTTTGGAGTCGGCTGGTGGCAAAATGTTCCAAACACACCCCATGCACAACTCCACCGGGGAAGGTGCCAGACAGGAGTTCTCTTAGTTGTTTTTACACTACCTTGGTAGGCAGCTGAAAGACACCACAAAAGTTGTTCTTCCTGCTTTCTGGGCTGAGATGGGGAAGAGCTGAATTTTGGAGTCGGCTGGTGACAAAATGTTCCAAACACACCCCATGCACAACTCCACCGGGGAAGGTGCCAGACAGGAGTTCCCTTAGTTGTTTTTACACTACCTTGGTAGGCAGCTGAAAGGCACCACAAAAGTTGTTCTACCTGCTTTCTGGGCTGAGATGGGGAACCGCTGAATTTTGGAGTCGGCTGGTGACAAAATGTTCCAAACACACCCCATGCACAACTCCACCGGGGAAGGTGCCAGACAGGAGTTCTCCTGGTAGTTTTTACACTACCTTGGTAGGCAGCTGAAAGGCACCACAAAAGTTGTTCTACCTGCTTTCTGGGCTGAGATGGGGAACCGCTGAATTTTGGACTCGGCTGGTGGCAAAATGTTCCAAACACACCCCCTGCAAAACTCCACCGGGGAAGGTGCCAGACAGGAGTTCTCCTGGTAGTTTTTACATTGCTCCGGTAGGCATCTGAAAGGCACCACAAAAGTTGTTCTTCCTGCTTTCTGGGCTGAGATGGGGAACCGCTGAATTTTGGAGTCGGCCGGTGACAAAATGTTCCAAACACACCCCATGCACAATTCCACCACGGAAGGTGCCAGACAGGAGTTCTCCTGGTAGTTTTTACTATACCTTGGTAGGCATCTGAAAGACACCACAAAAGTTGTTCTACCTGCTTTCTGGGCTGAGATGGGGAACCGCTGAATTTTGGAGTCGGCCGGTGACAAAATGTTCCAAACACACCCCCTGCACAACTCCACCGGGGAAGGTGCCAGACAGGAGTTCTCTTGGTAGTTTTTACACTACCTTGGTAGGCATTTGAAAGGCACCACAAAAGTTGTTCTTCCTGCTTTCTGGGCTGAGATGGGGAACCGCTGAATTTTGGACTCGGCCGGTGACAAAATGTTCCAAACACACCCCCTGCACAACTCCACCGGGGAAGGTGCCAGACAGGAGTTCTCTTGGTAGTTTTTACACTACCTTGGTAGGCATCTAAAAGACACCACAAAAGTTGTTCTACCTGCTTTCTGGGCTGAGATGGGGAACAGCTGAATTTTGGAGTCGGCTGGTGACAAAATGTTCCAAACACACCCCATGCACAACTCCACCGGGGAAGGTGCCAGACAGGAGTTCTCTTAGTAGTTTTTACACTACCTTGGTAGGCAGCTGAAAGGCACCACAAAAGTTGTTCTTCCTGCTTTCTGGGCTGAGATGGGGAACCGCTGAATTTTGGAGTCGGCTGGTGACAAAATGTTCCAAACACACCCCATGCACAACTCCACCGGGGAAGGTGCCAGACAGGAGTTCTCCTGGTAGTTTTTACATTGCTCCGGTAGGCATCTGAAAGACACCACAAAAGTTGTTCTACCTCCTTTCTGGGCTGAGATGGGGAACCGCTGAATTTTGGAGTCGGCCGGTGACAAAATGTTCCAAACACACCCCATGCACAACTCCACCGGGGAAGGTGCCAGACAGGAGTTCTCTTGATAGATTTTACATTGCTCTGGTAGGCACCTCAAAGACACCACAAAACTTTTTCTTCCTGCTTTCTGGGCTGAGATGGGGAACCGCTGAATTTTGGAGTCGGCTGGTGGCAAAATGTTCCAAACACACCCCATGCACAACTCCACCGGGGAAGGTGCCAGACAGGAGTTCTCCTGGTAGTTTTTACATTGCTCCGGTAGGCATCTGAAAGACACCACAAAAGTTGTTGTACCTGCTTTCTGGGCTGAGATGGGGAACCGCTGAATTTTGGAGTCGGCCGGTGACAAAATGTTCCAAACACACCCCATGCACAACTCCACCGGGGAAGGTGCCAGACAGGAGTTCTCCTGGTAGTTTTTACACTACCTTGGTAGGCATTTGAAAGGCACCACAAAAGTTGTTCTTCCTGCTTTCTGGGCTGAGATGGGGAACCGCTGAATTTTGGAGTCGGCTGGTGACAAAATGTTCCAAACACACCCCCTGCACAACTCCACCGGGGAAGGTGCCAGACAGGAGTTCTCCTGGTAGTTTTTACACTACCTTGGTAGGCACCTGAAAGGCACCACAAAAGTTGTTCTACCTGCTTTCTGGGCTGAGATGGGGAACCGCTGAATTTTGGACTCGGCGGTGACAAAATGTTCCAAACACACCCCATGCACAACTCCACCGGGGAAGGTGCCAGACAGGAGTTCTCTTGGTAGTTTTTACACTACCTTGGTAGGCATTTGAAAGGCACCACAAAAGTTGTTCTTCCTGCTTTCTGGGCTGAGATGGGGAACCGCTGAATTTTGGAGTCGGCTGGTGGCAAAATGTTCCAAACACACCCCATGCACAACTCCACCACGGAAGATGCCAGACAGGAGTTCTCTTAGTTGTTTTTACACTACCTTGGTAGGCAGCTGAAAGGCACCACAAAAGTTGTTCTTCCTGCTTTCTGGGCTGAGTTGGGGAACCGCTGAATTTTTGAGTCGGCTGGTGACAAAATGTTCCAAACACACCCCCTGCACAACTCCACCGGGGAAGGTGCCAGACAGGAGTTCTCCTGGTAGTTTTTACATTGCTCCGGTAGGCATCTGAAAGACACCACAAAAGTTGTTCTACCTCCTTTCTGGGCTGAGATGGGGAACCGCTGAATTTTGGAGTCGGCCGGTGACAAAATGTTCCAAACACACCCCATGTACAACTCCACCGGGGAAGGTGCCAGACAGGAGTTCTCTTGATAGATTTTACATTGCTCTGGTAGGCACCTCAAAGACACCACAAAACTTTTTCTTCCTGCTTTCTGGGCTGAGATGGGGAACCGCTGAATTTTGGACTCGGCTGGTGACAAAATGTTCCAAACACACCCCATGCACAACTCCACCGGGGAAGGTGCCAGACAGGAGTTCTCCTGGTAGTTTTTACATTGCTCCGGTAGGCATCTGAAAGACACCACAAAAGTTGTTCTACCTGCTTTCTGGGCTGAGATGGGGAACAGCTGAATTTTGGAGTCGGCCGGTGACAAAATGTTCCAAACACACCCCATGCACAACTCCACCGGGGAAGGTGCCAGACAGGAGTTCTCTTAGTAGTTTTTACACTACCTTGGTAGGCATTTGAAAGGCACCACAAAAGTTGTTCTTCCTGCTTTCTGGGCTGAGATGGGGAACCGCTGAATTTTGGAGTCGGCCGGTGACAAAATGTTCCAAACACACCCCATGCACAACTCCACCGGGGAAGGTGCCAGACAGGAGTTCTCCTGGTAGATTTTACACTACCTTGGTAGGCACTGAAAGGCACCACAAAAGTTGTTCTACCTGCTTTCTGGGCTGAGATGGGGAACCGCTGAATTTTGGACTCGGCCGGTGACAAAATGTTCCAAACACACCCCATGCACAACTCCACCGGGGAAGGTGCCAGACAGGAGTTCTCTTGGTAGTTTTTACACTACCTTGGTAGGCATTTGAAAGGCACCACAAAAGTTGTTCTACCTGCTTTCTGGGCTGAGATGGGGAACCGCTGAATTTTGGACTCGGCTGGTGACAAAATGTTCCAAACACACCCCCTGCAAAACTCCACCGGGGAAGGTGCCAGACAGGAGTTCTCCTGGTAGCTTTTACATTGCTACGGTAGGCATCTGAAAGGCACCACAAAAGTTGTTCTTCCTGCTTTCTGGGCTGAGATGGGGAACCGCTGAATTTTGGAGTCGGCTGGTGGCAAAATGTTCCAAACACACCCCATGCACAACTCCACCACGGAAGATGCCAGACAGGAGTTCTCTTAGTTGTTTTTACACTACCTTGGTAGGCATTTGAAAGGCACCACAAAAGTTGTTCTTCCTGCTTTCTTGGCTGAGTTGGGGAACCGCTGAATTTTTGAGTCGGCTGGTGACAAAATGTTCCAAACACACCCCCTGCACAACTCCACCGGGGAAGGTGCCAGACAGGAGTTCTCCTGGTAGTTTTTACATTGCTCCGGTAGGCATCTGAAAGACACCACAAAAGTTGTTCTACCTCCTTTCTGGGCTGAGATGGGGAACCGCTGAATTTTGGAGTCGGCCGGTGACAAAATGTTCCAAACACACCCCATGTACAACTCCACCGGGGAAGGTGCCAGACAGGAGTTCTCTTGATAGATTTTTCATTGCTCTGGTAGGCACCTCAAAGACACCACAAAACTTTTTCTTCCTGCTTTCTGGGCTGAGATGGGGAACCGCTGAATTTTGGACTCGGCTGGTGACAAAATGTTCCAAACACACCCCATGCACAACTCCACCGGGGAAGGTGCCAGACAGGAGTTCTCCTGGTAGTTTTTACATTGCTCCGGTAGGCATCTGAAAGACACCACAAAAGTTGTTCTACCTGCTTTCTGGGCTGAGATGGGGAACAGCTGAATTTTGGAGTCGGCCGGTGACAAAATGTTCCAAACACACCCCATGCACAACTCCACCGGGGAAGGTGCCAGACAGGAGTTCTCTTGGTAGTTTTTACACTACCTTGGTAGGCATTTGAAAGGCACCACAAAAGTTGTTCTTCCTGCTTTCTGGGCTGAGATGGGGAACCGCTGAATTTTGGAGTCGGCCGGTGACAAAATGTTCCAAACACACCCCATGCACAACTCCACCGGGGAAGGTGCCAGACAGGAGTTCTCCTGGTAGATTTTACACTACCTTGGTAGGCACTGAAAGGCACCACAAAAGTTGTTCTACCTGCTTTCTGGGCTGAGATGGGGAACCGCTGAATTTTGGACTCGGCCGGTGACAAAATGTTCCAAACACACCCCATGCACAACTCCACCGGGGAAGGTGCCAGACAGGAGTTCTCCTGGTAGTTTTTACACTACCTTGGTAGGCATTTGAAAGGCACCACAAAAGTTGTTCTACCTGCTTTCTGGGCTGAGATGGGGAACCGCTGAATTTTGGACTCGGCTGGTGACAAAATGTTCCAAACACACCCCCTGCAAAACTCCACCGGGGAAGGTGCCAGACAGGAGTTCTCCTGGTAGCTTTTACATTGCTACGGTAGGCATCTGAAAGGCACCACAAAAGTTGTTCTTCCTGCTTTCTGGGCTGAGATGGGGAACAGCTGAATTTTGGAGTCGGCTGGTGACAAAATGTTCCAAACACACCCCATGCACAATTCCACCACGGAAGGTGCCAGACAGGAGTTCTCCTGGTAGTTTTTACATTGCTCCGGTAGGCATCTGAAAGACACCACAAAAGTTGTTCTTCCTGCTTTCTGGGCTGAGATGGGGAACCGCTGAATTTTGGAGTCGGCCGGTGACAAAATGTTCCAAACACACCCCATGCACAACTCCACCGGGGAAGGTGCCAGACAGGAGTTCTCTTGATAGATTTTACATTGCTCTGGTAGGCACCTCAAAGACACCACAAAACTTTTTCTTCCTGCTTTCTGGGCTGAGATGGGGAACCGCTGAATTTTGGAGTCGGCTGGTGACAAAATGTTCCAAACACACCCCATGCACAACTCCACCGGGGAAGGTGCCAGACAGGAGTTCTCCTGGTAGTTTTTACATTGCTCCGGTAGGCATCTGAAAGACACCACAAAAGTTGTTCTACCTGCTTTCTGGGCTGAGATGGGGAACAGCTGAATTTTGGAGTCGGCTGGTGACAAAATGTTCCAAACACACCCCATGCACAACTCCACCGGGGAAGGTGCCAGACAGGAGTTCTCTTGGTAGTTTTTACACTACCTTGGTAGGCATTTGAAAGGCACCACAAAAGTTGTTCTTCCTGCTTTCTGGGCTGAGATGGGGAACCGCTGAATTTTGGAGTCGGCCGGTGACAAAATGTTCCAAACACAACCCATGCACAACTCCACCGGGGAAGGTGCCAGACAGGAGTTCTCCTGGTAGATTTTACACTACCTTGGTAGGCACTGAAAGGCACCACAAAAGTTGTTCTACCTGCTTTCTGGGCTGAGATGGGGAATCGCTGAATTTTGGACTCGGCCGGTGACAAAATGTTCCAAACACACCCCATGCACAACTCCACCGGGGAAGGTGCCAGACAGGAGTTCTCTTGGTAGTTTTTACACTACCTTGGTAGGCATTTGAAAGGCACCACAAAAGTTGTTCTACCTGCTTTCTGGGCTGAGATGGGGAACCGCTGAATTTTGGACTCGGCTGGTGACAAAATGTTCCAAACACACCCCCTGCAAAACTCCACCGGGGAAGGTGCCAGACAGGAGTTCTCCTGGTAGCTTTTACATTGCTACGGTAGGCATCTGAAAGGCACCACAAAAGTTGTTCTTCCTGCTTTCTGGGCTGAGATGGGGAACCGCTGAATTTTGGAGTCGGCTGGTGGCAAAATGTTCCAAACACACCCCATGCACAACTCCACCACGGAAGATGCCAGACAGGAGTTCTCTTAGTTGTTTTTACACTACCTTGGTAGGCAGCTGAAAGGCACCACAAAAGTTGTTCTTCCTGCTTTCTGGGCTGAGTTGGGGAACCGCTGAATTTTGGAGTCGGCTGGTGACAAAATGTTCCAAACACACCCCCTGCACAACTCCACCGGGGAAGGTGCCAGACAGGAGTTCTCCTGGTAGTTTTTACATTGCTCCGGTAGGCATCTGAAAGACACCACAAAAGTTGTTCTACCTCCTTTCTGGGCTGAGATGGGGAACCGCTGAATTTTGGAGTCGGCCGGTGACAAAATGTTCCAAACACACCCCATGTACAACTCCACCGGGGAAGGTGCCAGACAGGAGTTCTCTTGATAGATTTTACATTGCTCTGGTAGGCACCTCAAAGACACCACAAAACTTTTTCTTCCTGCTTTCTGGGCTGAGATGGGGAACCGCTGAATTTTGGACTCGGCTGGTGACAAAATGTTCCAAAAACACCCCATGCACAACTCCACCGGGGAAGGTGCCAGACAGGAGTTCTCCTGGTAGTTTTTACATTGCTCCGGTAGGCATCTGAAAGACACCACAAAAGTTGTTCTACCTGCTTTCTGGGCTGAGATGGGGAACAGCTGAATTTTGGAGTCGGCCGGTGACAAAATGTTCCAAACACACCCCATGCACAACTCCACCGGGGAAGGTGCCAGACAGGAGTTCTCTTGGTAGTTTTTACACTACCTTGGTAGGCATTTGAAAGGCACCACAAAAGTTGTTCTTCCTGCTTTCTGGGCTGAGATGGGGAACCGCTGAATTTTGGAGTCGGCCGGTGACAAAATGTTCCAAACACACCCCATGCACAACTCCACCGGGGAAGGTGCCAGACAGGAGTTCTCCTGGTAGATTTTACACTACCTTGGTAGGCACTGAAAGGCACCACAAAAGTTGTTCTACCTGCTTTCTGGGCTGAGATGGGGAACCGCTGAATTTTGGACTCGGCCGGTGACAAAATGTTCCAAACACACCCCCATGCACAACTCCACCGGGGAAGGTGCCAGACAGGAGTTCTCTTGGTAGTTTTTACACTACCTTGGTAGGCATTTGAAAGGCACCACAAAAGTTGTTCCCTACCTGCTTTCTGGGCTGAGATGGGGAACCGCTGAATTTTGGGAGTCGGCTGGGTGGACAAAATTGTTCCAAAACACACCCCCTGCAAAACTCCACCGGGGAAGGTGCCAGACAGGAGTTCTCCTGGTAGCTTTTACATTGCTACGGTAGGCATCTGAAAGGCACCACAAAAGTTGTTCTTCCTGCTTTCTGGGCTGAGATGGGGAACAGCTGAATTTTGGAGTCGGCTGGTGACAAAATGTTCCAAACACACCCCATGCACAATTCCACCGGGGAAGGTGCCAGACAGGAGTTCTCCTGGTAGTTTTTACATTGCTCCGGTAGGCATCTGAAAGACACCACAAAAGTTGTTCTAACCTCCTTTCTGGGCTGAGATGGGGAACCGCTGAATTTTGGAGTCGGCCGGTGACAAAATGTTCCAAACAACACACCCATGCACAACTCCACCGGGGAAGGTGCCAGACAGGAGTTCTCTTGATAGATTTTACATTGCTCTGGTAGGCACCTCAAAGGACACCACAAAACTTTTTCTTCCTGCTTCTGGGCTGAGATGGGGAACCGCTGAATTTTGGAGTCGGCTGGTGACAAAAATGTTCCAAACACACCCCATGCACAACTCCACCGGGGAAGGTGCCAGACAGGAGTTCTCCTGGTAGTTTTTACATTGCTCCGGTAGGCATCTGAAAGACACCACAAAAGTTGTTCTACCTGCTTTCTGGGCTGAGATGGGGAACAGCTGAATTTTGGAGTCGGCTGGTGACAAAATGTTCCAAACACACCCCATGCACAACTCCACCGGGGAAGGTGCCAGACAGGAGTTCTCTTGGTAGTTTTTACACTACCTTGGTAGGCATTTGAAAGGCACCACAAAAGTTGTTCTTCCCTGCTTTCTGGGCTGAGATGGGGGATACCCGCTGAATTTTGGAGTCGGCCGGTGACCAAATGTTCCAAACACAACCCATGCACAACTCCACCGGGGAAGGTGCCAGACAGGAGTTCTCCTGGTAGATTTTACACTACCCCTTGGTAGGCACTGAAAGGCACCACAAAAGTTGTTCTACCTGCTTTCTGGGCTGAGATGGGGAACCGCTGAATTTTGGACTCGGGCCGGTGACAAAATGTTCCAAACCACACCCCATGCACAACTCCACCGGGGAAGGTGCCAGACAGGAGTTCTCTTGGTAGTTTTTTTACACTACCTTGGTAAGGCATTTGAAAGGCACCCACAAAAGTTGTTCTACCCTGCTTTCTGGGCTGAGATGGGGAACCGCTGAAATTTGGACTCGGCCGGTGACAAAATGTTCCAAACACACCCCCTGCAAAACTCCACCGGGGAAGGTGCCAGACAGGAGTTCTCCTGGTAGCTTTTACATTGCTACGGTAGGCATCTGAAAGGCACCACAAAAGTTGTTCTTCCTGCTTTCTGGGCTGAGATGGGGAACAGCTGAATTTTGGAGTCGGCCGGTGACAAAATGTTCCAAACACACCCCATGCACAATTCCACCACGGAAGGTGCCAGACAGGAGTTCTCCTGGTAGTTTTTACACTACCTTGGTAGGCATCTAAAAGACACCACAAAAGATGTTCTACCTGCTTTCTGGGCTGAGATGGGGAACCGCTGAATTTTGGAGTCGGCTGGTGACAAAATGTTCCAAACACACCCCCTGCACAACTCCACCGGGGAAGGTGCCAGACAGGAGTTCTCCTGGTAGTTTTTTACATTGCTCCGGTAGGCATCTGAAAGACACCACAAAAGTTGTTCTTCCTGCTTTCTGGGCTGAGATGGGGAACCGCTGAATTTTGGACTCGGCCGGTGACAAAATGTTCCAAACACACCCCATGCACAACTCCACCGGGGAAGGTGCCAGACAGGAGTTCTGTTGGTAGATTTTACACTACCTTGGTAGGCATAAAAAAGACACTACAAAAGTTGTTCTACCTGCTTTCTGGGCTGAGATGGGGAACCGCTGAATTTTGGAGTCGGCTGGTGGCAAAATGTTCCAAACACCCCATGCACAACTCCACCACGGAAGGTGCCAGACAGGAGTTCTCTTGATAGATTTTACATTGCTCTGGTAGGCACCTCAAAGACACCACAAAAGTTGTTCTACCTGCTTTCTGGGCTGAGATGGGGAAGAGCTGAATTTTGGAGTCGGCTGGTGACAAAATGTTCCAAACACACCCCATGCACAACTCCACCGGGGAAGGTGCCAGACAGGAGTTCTCTTAGTTGTTTTTACACTACCTTGGTAGGCAGCTGAAAGGCACCACAAAAGTTGTTCTACCTGCTTTCTGGGCTGAGATGGGGAACCGCTGAATTTTGGAGTCGGCTGGTGACAAAATGTTCCAAACACACCCCATGCACAACTCCACCGGGGAAGGTGCCAGACAGGAGTTCTGTTGGTAGATTTTACACTACCTTGGTAGGCAGCTGAAAGGCACCACAAAAGTTGTTGTACCTGCTTTCTGGGCTGAGATGGGGAACCGCTGAATTTTGGAGTCGGCTGGTGGCAAAATGTTCCAAACACACCCCATGCACAACTCCACCGGGGAAGGTGCCAGAAAGGAGTTCTCTTGGTAGATTTTACACTACCTTGGTACCCAGCTGAAAGGCACCACAAAAGTTGTTGTACCTGCTTTCTGGGCTGAGATGGGGAATCGCTGAATTTTGGAGTCGGCTGGTGACAAAATGTTCCAAACACACCCCATGCACAACTCCACCGAGGAAGGTGCCAGACAGGAGTTCTCTTAATAGTTTTTACACTACCTTGGTAGGCATCTGAAAGACACCACAAAAGTTGTTCTACCTGCTTTCTGGGCTGAGATGGGGAATCGCTGAATTTTGGACTCGGCTGGTGACAAAATGTTCCAAACACACCCCATGCACAACTCCACCGGGGAAGGTGCCAGACAGGAGTTCTCCTGGTAGTTTTTACATTGCTCCGGTAGGCATCTGAAAGACACCACAAAAGTTGTTCTACCTGCTTTCTGGGCTGAGATGGGGAACCGCTGAATTTTGGAGTCGGCCGGTGACAAAATGTTCCAAACACACCCCATGCACAATTCCACCACGGAAGGTGCCAGACAGGAGTTCTCCTGGTAGTTTTTACTATACCTTGGTAGGCATCTGAAAGACACCACAAAAGTTGTTCTACCTGCTTTCTGGGCTGAGATGGGGAACCGCTGAATTTTGGAGTCGGCCGGTGACAAAATGTTCCAAACACACCCCATGCACAACTCCACCGGGGAAGGTGCCAGACAGGAGTTCTCTTGGTAGTTTTTACACTACCTTGGTAGGCATTTGAAAGGCACCACAAAAGTTGTTCTTCCTGCTTTCTGGGCTGAGATGGGGAACCGCTGAATTTTGGAGTCGGCCGGTGACAAAATGTTCCAAACACACCCCCTGCACAACTCCACCGGGGAAGGTGCCAGACAGGAGTTCTCTTGGTAGTTTTTACACTACCTTGGTAGGCATCTAAAAGACACCACAAAAGTTGTTCTACCTGCTTTCTGGGCTGAGATGGGGAACAGCTGAATTTTGGAGTCGGCTGGTGACAAAATGTTCCAAACACACCCCATGCACAACTCCACCGGGGAAGGTGCCAGACAGGAGTTCTCTTAGTTGTTTTTACACTACCTTGGTAGGCAGCTGAAAGGCACCACAAAAGTTGTTCTTCCTGCTTTCTGGGCTGAGATGGGGAACCGCTGAATTTTGGAGTCGGCTGGTGACAAAATGTTCCAAATACACCCCCTGCACAACTCCACCGGGGAAGGTGCCAGACAGGAGTTCTCCTGGTAGTTTTTACATTGCTCCGGTAGGCATCTGAAAGACACCACAAAAGTTGTTCTACCTCCTTTCTGGGCTGAGATGGGGAACCGCTGAATTTTGGAGTCGGCCGGTGACAAAATGTTCCAAACACACCCCATGCACAACTCCACCGGGGAAGGTGCCAGACAGGAGTTCTCTTGATAGATTTTACATTGCTCTGGTAGGCACCTCAAAGACACCACAAAACTTGTTCTATCTGCTTTCTGGGCTGAGATGGGGAACCGCTGAATTTTGGAGTCGGCTGGTGACAAAATGTTCCAAACACACCCCATGCACAACTCCACCGGGGAAGGTGCCAGACAGGAGTTCTCCTGGTAGTTTTTACATTGCTCCGGTAGGCATCTGAAAGACACCACAAAAGTTGTTGTACCTGCTTTCTGGGCTGAGATGGGGAACCGCTGAATTTTGGAGTCGGCCGGTGACAAAATGTTCCAAACACACCCCATGCACAACTCCACCGGGGAAGGTGCCAGACAGGAGTTCTCTTGATAGATTTTACATTGCTCTTGTAGGCACCTCAAAGACACCACAAAACTTTTTCTTCCTGCTTTCTGGGCTGAGATGGGGAACCGCTCAATTTTGGAGTCGGCTGGTGACAAAATGTTCCAAACACACCCCATGCACAACTCCACCGGGGAAGGTGCCAGACAGGAGTTCTCCTGGTAGATTTTACACTACCTTGGTAGGCATTTGAAAGGCACCACAAAAGTTGTTCTACCTGCTTTCTGGGCTGAGATGGGGAACCGCTGAATTTTGGACTCGGCTGGTGACAAAATGTTCCAAACACACCCCCTGCAAAACTCCACCGGGGAAGGTGCCAGACAGGAGTTCTCCTGGTAGCTTTTACATTGCTACGGTAGGCATCTGAAAGGCACCACAAAAGTTGTTCTTCCTGCTTTCTGGGCTGAGATGGGGAACAGCTGAATTTTGGAGTCGGCTGGTGACAAAATGTTCCAAACACACCCCATGCACAATTCCACCGGGGAAGGTGCCAGACAGGAGTTCTCCTGGTAGTTTTTACATTGCTCCGGTAGGCATCTGAAAGACACCACAAAAGTTGTTCTACCTCCTTTCTGGGCTGAGATGGGGAACCGCTGAATTTTGGAGTCGGCCGGTGACAAAATGTTCCAAACACACCCCATGCACAACTCCACCGGGGAAGGTGCCAGACAGGAGTTCTCTTGATAGATTTTACATTGCTCTGGTAGGCACCTCAAAGACACCACAAAACTTTTTCTTCCTGCTTTCTGGGCTGAGATGGGGAACCGCTGAATTTTGGAGTCGGCTGGTGACAAAATGTTCCAAACACACCCCATGCACAACTCCACCGGGGAAGGTGCCAGACAGGAGTTCTCCTGGTAGTTTTTACATTGCTCCGGTAGGCATCTGAAAGACACCACAAAAGTTGTTCTACCTGCTTTCTGGGCTGAGATGGGGAAACGCTGAATTTTGGAGTCGGCTGGTGACAAAATGTTCCAAACACACCCCATGCACAACTCCACCGGGGAAGGTGCCAGACAGGAGTTCTCTTAGTAGTTTTTACACTACCTTGGTAGGCAGCTGAAAGGCACCACAAAAGTTGTTCTTCCTGCTTTCTGGGCTGAGATGGGGAACCGCTGAATTTTGGAGTCGGCCGGTGACAAAATGTTCCAAACACAACCCATGCACAACTCCACCGGGGAAGGTGCCAGACAGGAGTTCTCCTGGTAGATTTTACACTACCTTGGTAGGCACTGAAAGGCACCACAAAAGTTGTTCTACCTGCTTTCTGGGCTGAGATGGGGAACCGCTGAATTTTGGACTCGGCCGGTGACAAAATGTTCCAAACACACCCCATGCACAACTCCACCGGGGAAGGTGCCAGACAGGAGTTCTCTTGGTAGTTTTTACACTACCTTGGTAGGCATTTGAAAGGCACCACAAAAGTTGTTCTACCTGCTTTCTGGGCTGAGATGGGGAACCGCTGAATTTTGGACTCGGCTGGTGACAAAATGTTCCAAACACACCCCCTGCAAAACTCCACCGGGAAAGGTGCCAGACAGGAGTTCTCCTGGTAGCTTTTACATTGCTACGGTAGGCATCTGAAAGGCACCACAAAAGTTGTTCTTCCTGCTTTCTGGGCTGAGATGGGGAACAGCTGAATTTTGGAGTCGGCCGGTGACAAAATGTTCCAAACACACCCCATGCACAATTCCACCACGGAAGGTGCCAGACAGGAGTTCTCCTGGTAGTTTTTACACTACCTTGGTAGGCATCTGAAAGACACCACAAAAGATGTTCTACCTGCTTTCTGGGCTGAGATGGGGAACCGCTGAATTTTGGAGTCGGCTGGTGACAAAATGTTCCAAACACACCCCCTGCACAACTCCACCGGGGAAGGTGCCAGACAGGAGTTCTCCTGGTAGTTTTTACATTGCTCCGGTAGGCATCTGAAAGACACCACAAAAGTTGTTCTACCTGCTTTCTGGGCTGAGATGGGGAACCGCTGAATTTTGGACTCGGCCGGTGACAAAATGTTCCAAACACACCCCATGCACAACTCCACCGGGGAAGGTGCCAGACAGGAGTTCTGTTGGTAGATTTTACACTACCTTGGTAGGCATAAAAAAGACACTACAAAAGTTGTTCTACCTGCTTTCTGGGCTGAGATGGGGAACCGCTGAATTTTGGAGTCGGCTGGTGGCAAAATGTTCCAAACACCCCATGCACAACTCCACCACGGAAGGTGCCAGACAGGAGTTCTCTTGATAGATTTTACATTGCTCTGGTAGGCACCTCAAAGACACCACAAAAGTTGTTCTACCTGCTTTCTGGGCTGAGATGGGGAAGAGCTGAATTTTGGAGTCGGCTGGTGACAAAATGTTCCAAACACACCCCATGCACAACTCCACCGGGGAAGGTGCCAGACAGGAGTTCTCTTAGTTGTTTTTACACTACCTTGGTAGGCAGCTGAAAGGCACCACAAAAGTTGTTCTACCTGCTTTCTGGGCTGAGATGGGGAACCGCTGAATTTTGGAGTCGGCTGGTGACAAAATGTTCCAAACACACCCCCTGCAAAACTCCACCGGGGAAGGTGCCAGACAGGAGTTCTCCTGTTAGTTTTTACATTGCTCCGGTAGGCATCTGAAAGGCACCACAAAAGTTGTTCTTCCTGCTTTCTGGGCTGAGATGGGGAACCGCTGAATTTTGGAGTCGGCCGGTGACAAAATGTTCCAAACACACCCCATGCACAATTCCACCACGGAAGGTGCCAGACAGGAGTTCTCCTGGTAGTTTTTACTATACCTTGGTAGGCATCTGAAAGACACCACAAAAGTTGTTCTACCTGCTTTCTGGGCTGAGATGGGGAACCGCTGAATTTTGGAGTCGGCCGGTGACAAAATGTTCCAAACACACCCCATGCACAACTCCACCGGGGAAGGTGCCAGACAGGAGTTCTCTTGGTAGTTTTTACACTACCTTGGTAGGCATTTGAAAGGCACCACAAAAGTTGTTCTTCCTGCTTTCTGGGCTGAGATGGGGAACCGCTGAATTTTGGAGTCGGCCGGTGACAAAATGTTCCAAACACACCCCCTGCACAACTCCACCGGGGAAGGTGCCAGACAGGAGTTCTCTTGGTAGTTTTTACACTACCTTGGTAGGCATCTAAAAGACACCACAAAAGTTGTTCTACCTGCTTTCTGGGCTGAGATGGGGAACAGCTGAATTTTGGAGTCGGCTGGTGACAAAATGTTCCAAACACACCCCATGCACAACTCCACCGGGGAAGGTGCCAGACAGGAGTTCTCTTAGTTGTTTTTACACTACCTTGGTAGGCAGCTGAAAGGCACCACAAAAGTTGTTCTTCCTGCTTTCTGGGCTGAGATGGGGAACCGCTGAATTTTGGAGTCGGCTGGTGACAAAATGTTCCAAATACACCCCCTGCACAACTCCACCGGGGAAGGTGCCAGACAGGAGTTCTCCTGGTAGTTTTTACATTGCTCCGGTAGGCATCTGAAAGACACCACAAAAGTTGTTCTACCTCCTTTCTGGGCTGAGATGGGGAACCGCTGAATTTTGGAGTCGGCCGGTGACAAAATGTTCCAAACACACCCCATGCACAACTCCACCGGGGAAGGTGCCAGACAGGAGTTCTCTTGATAGATTTTACATTGCTCTGGTAGGCACCTCAAAGACACCACAAAACTTTTTCTTCCTGCTTTCTGGGCTGAGATGGGGAACCGCTGAATTTTGGAGTCGGCTGGTGACAAAATGTTCCAAACACACCCCATGCACAACTCCACCGGGGAAGGTGCCAGACAGGAGTTCTCCTGGTAGTTTTTACATTGCTCCGGTAGGCATCTGAAAGACACCACAAAAGTTGTTGTACCTGCTTTCTGGGCTGAGATGGGGAACCGCTGAATTTTGGAGTCGGCCGGTGACAAAATGTTCCAAACACACCCCATGCACAACTCCACCGGGGAAGGTGCCAGACAGGAGTTCTCTTGATAGATTTTACATTGCTCTGGTAGGCACCTCAAAGACACCACAAAACTTTTTCTTCCTGCTTTCTGGGCTGAGATGGGGAACCGCTGAATTTTGGAGTCGGCTGGTGACAAAATGTTCCAAACACACCCCATGCACAACTCCACCGGGGAAGGTGCCAGACAGGAGTTCTCTTGGTAGTTTTTACACTACCTTGGTAGGCATTTGAAAGGCACCACAAAAGTTGTTCTTCCTGCTTTCTGGGCTGAGATGGGGAACCGCTGAATTTTGGACTCGGCTGGTGGCAAAATGTTCCAAACACACCCCATGCACAACTCCACCGGGGAAGGTGCCAGACAGGAGTTCTCTTGGTAGTTTTTACACTACCTTGGCAGGCACCTGAAAGGCACCACAAAAGTTGTTCTACCTGCTTTCTGGGCTGAGATGGGGAACCGCTGAATTTTGGACTCGGCCGGTGACAAAATGTTCAAAACACACCCCATGCACAACTCCACCGGGGAAGGTGCCAGAAACGAGTTCTGTTGGTAGTTTTTACACTACCCCGGTAGGCAGCTGAAAGGCACCACAAAACTTGTTCTACCTGCTTTCTGGGCTGAGATGGGGAATCGCTGAATTTTGGACTCGGCTGGTGACAAAATGTTCCAAACACACCCCATGCACAGCTCCACCGGCAAAGGTGCCAGAAACGAGTTCTGTTGGTAGTTTTTACACTACCCCGGTAGGCAGCTGAAAGGCACCACAAAACTTTTTCTTCCTGCTTTCTGGGCTGAGATGGGGAACCGCTGAATTTTGGAGTCGGCTGGTGACAAAATGTTCCAAACACACCCCATGCACAACTCCACCGGGGAAGGTGCCAGACAGGAGTTCTCTTGGTAGTTTTTACACTACCTTGGCAGGCACCTGAAAGGCACCACAAAAGTTGTTCTACCTGCTTTCTGGGCTGAGATGGGGAACCGCTGAATTTTGGACTCGGCCGGTGACAAAATGTTCAAAACACACCCCATGCACAACTCCACCGGGGAAGGTGCCAGACAGGAGTTCTCTTGGTAGTTTTTACACTACCTTGGTAGGCATCTAAAAGACACCACAAAAGTTGTTCTACCTGCTTTCTGGGCTGAGATGGGGAACAGCTGAATTTTGGACTTGGCTGTTGACAAAATGTTCCAAACACACCCCATGCACAACTCCACCGGGGAAGGTGCCAGACAGGAGTTCTGTTGGTAGATTTTACACTACCTTGGTAGGCATAAAAAAGACACTACAAAAGTTGTTCTTCCTGCTTTCTGGGCTGAGATGGGGAACCGCTGAATTTTGGAGTCGGCTGGTGACAAAATGTTCCAAACACACCCCCTGCACAACTCCACCGGGGAAGGTGCCAGACAGGAGTTCTCCTGGTAGTTTTTACATTGCTCCGGTAGGCATCTGAAAGACACCACAAAAGTTGTTCTACCTCCTTTCTGGGCTGAGATGGGGAACCGCTGAATTTTGGAGTCGGCCGGTGACAAAATGTTCCAAACACACCCCATGCACAACTCCACCGGGGAAGGTGCCAGACAGGAGTTCTCTTGATAGATTTTACATTGCTCTGGTAGGCACCTCAAAGACACCACAAAACTTTTTCTTCCTGCTTTCTGGGCTGAGATGGGGAACCGCTGAATTTTGGACTCGGCTGGTGACAAAATGTTCCAAACACACCCCATGCACAACTCCACCGGGGAAGGTGCCAGACAGGAGTTCTCTTGCTAGATTTTACACTACCTTGGCAGGCAGCTGAAAGGCACCACAAAAGTTGTTCTTCCTGCTTTCTGGGCTGAGATGGGGAACCGCTGAATTTTGGAGTCGGCCGGTGACAAAATGTTCCAAACACACCCCATGCACAACTCCACCGGGGAAGGTGCCAGACAGGAGTTCTCTTGGTAGTTTTTACACTACCTTGGTAGGCATTTGAAAGGCACCACAAAAGTTGTTCTTCCTGCTTTCTGGGCTGAGATGGGGAACCGCTGAATTTTGGAGTCGGCCGGTGACAAAATGTTCCAAACACACCCCATGCACAACTCCACCGGGGAAGGTGCCAGACAGGAGTTCTCTTGGTAGTTTTTACACTACCTTGGTAGGCATTTGAAAGGCACCACAAAAGTTGTTCTTCCTGCTTTCTGGGCTGAGATGGGGAACCGCTGAATTTTGGAGTCGGCCGGTGACAAAATGTTCCAAACACACCCCATGCACAACTCCACCGGGGAAGGTGCCAGACAGGAGTTCTCTTGGTAGATTTTACACTACCTTGGTAGGCAGCTGAAAGGCACCACAAAAGTTGTTCTACCTGCTTTCTGGGCTGAGATGGGGAATCGCTGAATTTTGGACTCGGCCGGTGACAAAATGTTCCAAACACACCCCATGCACAACTCCACCGGGGAAGGTGCCAGACAGGAGTTCTCCTGCTAGTATTTACACTACCTTGGTAGGCATTTGAAAGGCACCACAAAAGTTGTTCTACCTGCTTTCTGGGCTGAGATGGGGAACCGCTGAATTTTGGACTCGGCTGGTGACAAAATGTTCCAAACACACCCCCTGCAAAACTCCACCGGGGAAGGTGCCAGACAGGAGTTCTCCTGGTAGTTTTTACATTGCTCCGGTAGGCATCTGAAAGGCACCACAAAAGTTGTTCTTCCTGCTTTCTGGGCTGAGATGGGGAACCGCTGAATTTTGGAGTCGGCCGGTGACAAAATGTTCCAAACACACCCCATGCACAATTCCACCACGGAAGGTGCCAGACAGGAGTTCTCCTGGTAGTTTTTACACTACCTTGGTAGGCATCTAAAAGACACCACAAAAGATGTTCTACCTGCTTTCTGGGCTGAGATGGGGAACCGCTGAATTTTGGAGTCGGCTGGTGACAAAATGTTCCAAACACACCCCCTGCACAACTCCACCGGGGAAGGTGCCAGACAGGAGTTCTCCTGGTAGTTTTTACATTGCTCCGGTAGGCATCTGAAAGACACCACAAAAGTTGTTCTACCTGCTTTCTGGGCTGAGATGGGGAACCGCTGAATTTTGGACTCGGCCGGTGACAAAATGTTCCAAACACACCCCATGCACAACTCCACCGGGGAAGGTGCCAGACAGGAGTTCTGTTGGTAGATTTTACACTACCTTGGTAGGCATCAAAAAGACACTACAAAAGTTGTTCTACCTGCTTTCTGGGCTGAGATGGGGAACCGCTGAATTTTGGAGTCGGCTGGTGGCAAAATGTTCCAAACACCCCATGCACAACTCCACCACGGAAGGTGCCAGACAGGAGTTCTCTTGATAGATTTTACATTGCTCTGGTAGGCACCTCAAAGACACCACAAAAGTTGTTCTACCTGCTTTCTGGGCTGAGATGGGGAACAGCTGAATTTTAGACTCGGCTGGTGACAAAATGTTCCAAACACACCCCATGCACAACTCCACCGGGGAAGGTGCCAGACAGGAGTTCTCCTGGTAGTTTTTACATTGCTCCGGTAGGCATCTGAAAGACACCACAAAAGTTGTTCTACCTGCTTTCTGGGCTGAGATGGGGAACCGCTAAATTTTGGACTCGGCCGGTGACAAAATGTTCCAAACACACCCCATGCACAACTCCACCGGGGAAGGTGCCAGACAGGAGTTCTGTTGGTAGATTTTACACTACCTTGGTAGGCAGCTGAAAGGCACCACAAAAGTTGTTCTTCCTGCTTTCTGGGCTGAGATGGGGAACCGCTGAATTTTGGAGTCGGCTGGTGGCAAAATGTTCCAAACACACCCCATGCACAACTCCACCGGGGAAGGTGCCAGACAGGAGTTCTGTTGGTAGATTTTACACTACCTTGGTACCCAGCTGAAAGGCACCACAAAAGTTGTTGTACCTGCTTTCTGGGCTGAGATGGGGAACCGCTGAATTTTGGACTCGGCCGGTGACAAAATGTTCCAAACACACCCCATGCACAACTCCACCGAGGAAGGTGCCAGACAGGAGTTCTCTTAATAGTTTTTACACTACCTTGGTAGGCATCTGAAAGACACCACAAAAGTTGTTCTACCTGCTTTCTGGGCTGAGATGGGGAACCGCTGAATTTTGGAGTCGGCCGGTGACAAAATGTTCCAAAGACACCCCATGCACAACTCCACCGGGGAAGGTGCCAGACAGGAGTTCTCTTGATAGATTTTACATTGCTCTGGTAGGCACCTCAAAGACACCACAAAACTTTTTCTTCCTGCTTTCTGGGCTGAGATGGGGAACCGCTGAATTTTGGACTCGGCTGGTGACAAAATGTTCCAAACACACCCCCTGCACAACTCCACCGGGGAAGGTGCCAGACAGGAGTTCTCCTGGTAGTTTTTACATTGCTCCGGTAGGCATCTGAAAGGCACCACAAAAGTTGTTCTTCCTGCTTTCTGGGCTGAGATGGGGAACCGCTGAATTTTGGAGTCGGCCGGTGACAAAATGTTCCAAACACACCCCATGCACAATTCCACCACGGAAGGTGCCAGACAGGAGTTCTCCTGGTAGTTTTTACTATACCTTGGTAGGCATCTAAAAGACACCACAAAAGTTGTTCTACCTGCTTTCTGGGCTGAGTTGGGGAACCGCTGAATTTTGGAGTCGGCTGGTGGCAAAATGTTCCAAACACACCCCATGCACAACTCCACCGGGGAAGGTGCCAGACAGGAGTTCTCCTGGTAGTTTTTACATTGCTCCGGTAGGCATCTGAAAGACACCACAAAAGTTGTTCTACCTCCTTTCTGGGCTGAGATGGGGAACCGCTGAATTTTTGAGTCGGCCGGTGACAAAATGTTCCAAACACACCCCATGCACAACTCCACCGGGGAAGGTGCCAGACAGGAGTTCTCCTGGTAGTTTTTACACTACCTTGGTAGGCATTTGAAAGGCACCACAAAAGTTGTTCTTCCTGCTTTCTGGGCTGAGATGGGGAACCGCTGAATTTTGGAGTCGGCCGGTGACAAAATGTTCCAAACACACCCCATGCACAACTCCACCGGGGAAGGTGCCAGACAGGAGTTCTCCTGGTAGTTTTTACATTGCTCCGGTAGGCATTTGAAAGGCACCACAAAAGTTGTTCTTCCTGCTTTCTGGGCTGAGATGGGGAACCGCTGAATTTTGGAGTCGGCTGGTGGCAAAATGTTCCAAACACACCCCATGCACAACTCCACCGGGGAAGGTGCCAGACAGGAGTTCTCTTAGTTGTTTTTACACTACCTTGGTAGGCATCTGAAAGGCACCACAAAAGTTGTTCTTCCTGCTTTCTGGGCTGAGTTGGGGAACCGCTGAATTTTGGAGTCGGCTGGTGACAAAATGTTCCAAACACACCCCCTGCACAACTCCACCGGGGAAGGTGCCAGACAGGAGTTCTCCTGGTAGTTTTTACATTGCTCCGGTAGGCATCTGAAAGACACCACAAAAGTTGTTCTACCTCCTTTCTGGGCTGAGATGGGGAACCGCTGAATTTTGGAGTCGGCCGGTGACAAAATGTTCCAAACACACCCCATGCACAACTCCACCGGGGAAGGTGCCAGACAGGAGTTCTTTTGGTAGTTTTTACACTACCTTGGTAGGCATTTGAAAGGCACCACAAAAGTTGTTCTTCCTGCTTTCTGGGCTGAGATGGGGAACCGCTGAATTTTGGACTTGGCTGGTGACAAAATGTTCCAAACACACCCCCTGCACAACTCCACCGGGGAAGGTGCCAGACAGGAGTTCTCCTGGTAGTTTTTACATTGCTCCGGTAGGCATCTAAAAGACACCACAAAAGTTGTTCTACCTGCTTTCTGGGCTGAGATGGGGAACCGCTAAATTTTGGACTTGGCTGGTGACAAAATGTTCCAAACACACCTCATGCACAACTCCACCGGGGAAGGTGCCAGACAGGAGTTCTGTTGGTAGATTTTACACTACCTTGGCAGGCACCTCAAAGACACCACAAAACTTGTTCTTCCTGCTTTCTGGGCTGAGATGGGGAACCGCTGAATTTTGGAGTCGGCTGGTGGCAAAATGTTCAAAACACACCCCATGCACAACTCCACCGGGGAAGGTGCCAGACAGGAGTTCTCTTGATAGATTTTACATTGCTCTGGTAGGCACCTCAAAGACACCACAAAAGTTGTTCTTCCTGCTTTCTGGGCTGAGATGGGGAATCGCTGAATTTTGGACTCGGCCGGTGACAAAATGTTCCAAACACACCCCATGCACAACTCCACCGAGGAAGGTGCCAGACAGGAGTTCTCTTAATAGTTTTTACACTACCTTGGTAGGCATCTGAAAGACACCACAAAAGTTGTTCTACCTGCTTTCTGGGCTGAGATGGGGAACCGCTGAATTTTGGACTCGGCCGGTGACAAAATGTTCCAAACACACCCCCTGCACAACTCCACCGGGGAAGGTGCCAGACAGGAGTTCTCCTGGTAGTTTTTACATTGCTCCGGTAGGCATCTGAAAGACACCACAAAAGTTGTTGTACCTGCTTTCTGGGCTGAGATGGGGAACCGCTGAATTTTGGAGTCGGCCGGTGACAAAATGTTCCAAACACACCCCCTGCACAACTCCACCGGGGAAGGTGCCAGACAGGAGTTCTCCTGGTAGTTTTTACACTACCTTGGTAGGCATCTGAAAGACACCACAAAAGTTGTTCTACCTGCTTTCTGGGCTGAGATGGGGAACAGCTGAATTTTGGACTCGGCTGGTGACAAAATGTTCCAAACACACCCCCTGCACAACTCCACCGGGGAAGGTGCCAGACAGGAGTTCTCCTGGTAGATTTTACACTACCTTGGTAGGCACCTGAAAGGCACCACAAAAGTTGTTCTACCTGCTTTCTGGGCTGAGATGGGGAACCGCTCAATTTTGGAGTCGGCTGGTGACAAAATGTTCCAAACACACCCCATGCACAACTCCACCGGGGAAGGTGCCAGACAGGAGTTCTCTTGATAGATTTTACATTGCTCTGGTAGGCACCTCAAAGACACCACAAAAGTTGTTCTTCCTGCTTTCTGGGCTGAGATGGGGAATCGCTGAATTTTGGACTCGGTCGGTGATAAAATGTTCCAAACACACCCCATGCACAACTCCACCGGGGAAGGTGCCAGACAGGAGTTCTCCTGGTAGTTTTTACATTACCTTGGTAGGCACCTCAAAGACACCACAAAAGTTGTTCTTCCTGCTTTCTGGGCTGAGATGGGGAACCGCTGAATTTTGGAGTCGGCCGGTGACAAAATGTTCCAAACACACCCCATGCACAACTCCACCGGGGAAGGTGCCAGACAGGAGTTCTCTTGGTAGTTTTTACACTACCTTGGTAGGCATTTGAAAGGCACCACAAAAGTTGTTCTTCCTGCTTTCTGGGCTGAGATGGGGAACCGCTGAATTTTGGAGTCGGCCGGTGACAAAATGTTCCAAACACACCCCATGCACAACTCCACCGGGGAAGGTGCCAGACAGGAGTTCTCCTGGTAGATTTTACACTACCTTGGTATGCAGCTGAAAGGCACCACAAAAGTTGTTCTACCTGCTTTCTGGGCTGAGATGGGGAACCGCTGAATTTTGGAGTCGGCCGGTGACAAAATGTTCCAAACACACCCCCTGCACAACTCCACCGGGGAAGGTGCCAGACAGGAGTTCTCTTAGTAGTTTTTACATTGCTCCGGTAGGCATCTGAAAGGCACCACAAAAGTTGTTCTACCTGCTTTCTGGGCTGAGATGGGGAACAGCTGAATTTTGGAGTCGGCTGGTGACAAAATGTTCCAAACACACCCCATGCACAATTCCACCACGGAAGGTGCCAGACAGGAGTTCTCCTGGTAGTTTTTACACTACCTTGGTAGGCATCTAAAAGACACCACAAAAGATGTTCTACCTGCTTTCTGGGCTGAGATGGGGAATCGCTGAATTTTGGAGTCGTTTGGTGACAAAATGTTCCAAACACACCCCCTGCTCAACTCCACCGGGGAAGGTGCCAGACAGGAGTTCTCCTGGTAGTTTTGACATTGCTCCGGTAGGCATCTGAAAGACATCACAAAAGTTGTTCTACCTGCTTTCTGGGCTGAGATGGGGAACCGCTGAATTTTGGACTCGGCCGGTGACAAAATGTTCCAAACACGCCCCATGCACAACTCCACCGGGGAAGGTGCCAGACAGGAGTTCTGTTGGTAGATTTTACACTACCTTGGTAGGCAGCTGAAAGACACTACAAAAGTTGTTCTACCTGCTTTCTGGGCTGAGATGGGGAACCGCTGAATTTTGGAGTCGGCTGGTGGCAAAATGTTCCAAACACCCCATGCACAACTCCACCGGGGAAGGTGCCAGACAGGAGTTCTCTTGATAGATTTTACATTGTTCTGGTAGGCACCTCAAAGACACCACAAAAGTTGTTCTACCTGCTTTCTGGGCTGAGATGGGGAACAGCTGAATTTTGGACTCGGCTGGTGACAAAATGTTCCAAACACACCCCCTGCACAACTCCACCGGGGAAGGTGCCAGACAGGAGTTCTCCTGGTAGTTTTTACATTGCTCCGGTAGGCATCTGAAAGACACCACAAAAGTTGTTCTACCTGCTTTCTGGGCTGAGATGGGGAACCGCTAAATTTTGGACTCGGCTGGTGACAAAATGTTCCAAACACACGCCATGCACAACTCCACCGGGGAAGGTGCCAGACAGGAGTTCTGTTGGTAGATTTTACACTACCTTGGTAGGCATTTGAAAGGCACCACAAAAGTTGTTCTTCCTGCTTTCTGGGCTGAGATGGGGAACCGCTGAATTTTGGAGTCGGCTGGTGGCAAAATGTTCCAAACACACCCCATGCACAACTCCACCGAGGAAGGTGCCAGACAGGAGTTCTCCTGGTAGTTTTTACATTGCTCCGGTAGGCATCTCAAAGGCACCACAAAAGTTGTTCTACCTGCTTTCTGGGCTGAGATGGGGAACTGCTGAATTTTGGAGTCGGCCGGTGACAAAATGTTCCAAACACACCCCATGCACAATTCCACCACGGAAGGTGCCAGACAGGAGTTCTCCTGGTAGTTTTTACTATACCTTGGTAGGCATCTAAAAGAAACCACAAAAGATGTTCTACCTGCTTTCTGGGCTGAGATGGGGAACCGCTGAATTTTGGAGTCGGCTGGTGACAAAATGTTCCAAACACACCCCCTGCACAACTCCACCACGGAAGGTGCCAGACAGGAGTTCTCTTGATAGATTTTACATTGCTCTGGTAGGCACCTCAAAGACACCACAAAACTTGTTCTATCTGCTTTCTGGGCTGAGATGGGGAATCGCTGAATTTTGGACTCGGCCGGTGACAAAATGTTCCAAACACACCCCCTGCACAACTCCACCGGGGAAGGTGCCAGAAAGGAGTTCTCCTAGTAGTTTTTACATTGCTCCGGTAGGCATCTGAAAGACACCACAAAAGTTGTTCTATCTGCTTTCTGGGCTGAGATGGGGAACCGCTGAATTTTGGAGTCGGCTGGTGACAAAATGTTCCAAACACACCCCATGCACAACTCCACCGGGGAAGGTGCCAGACAGGAGTTCTCCTGCTAGTTTTTACACTACCTTGGTAGGCATTTGAAAGGCACCACAAAAGTTGTTCTTCCTGCTTTCTGGGCTGAGATGGGGAACCGCTGAATTTTGGACTCGGCCGGTGACAAAATATTCCAAACACACCCCATGCACAACTCCACCGTGGAAGGTGCCAGACAGGAGTTCTCTTGGTAGTTTTTACACTACCTTGGTAGGCATTTGAAAGACACCACAAAAGTTGTTCTTCCTGCTTTCTGGGCTGAGATGGGGAACCGCTGAATTTTGGACTCGGCTGGTGGCAAAATGTTCCAAACACACCCCATGCACAACTCCACCGGGGAAGGTGCCAGACAGGAGTTCTGTTGGTAGATTTTACACTACCTTGGCAGGCACCTCAAAGACACCACAAAACTTGTTCTATCTGCTTTCTGGGCTGAGATGGGGAATCGCTGAATTTTGGACTCGGCCGGTGACAAAATGTTCCAAACACACCCCCTGCACAACTCCACCGGGGAAGGTGCCAGAAAGGAGTTCTCCTGGTAGTTTTTACATTGCTCCGGTAGGCATCTGAAAGACACCACAAAAGTTGTTGTACCTGCTTTCTGGGCTGAGATGGGGAACCGCTGAATTTTGGAGTCGGCTGGTGACAAAATGTTCCAAACACACCCCCTGCACAACTCCACCGGGGAAGGTGCCAGACAGGAGTTCTCCTGGTAGTTTTTACACTACCTTGGTAGGCATTTGAAAGGCACCACAAAAGTTGTTCTTCCTGCTTTCTGGGCTGAGATGGGGAACCGCTGAATTTTGGAGTCGGCTGGTGGCAAAATGTTCCAAACACACCCCATGCACATCTCCACCGGGGAAGGTGCCAGGCAGGAGTTCTCTTGATAGATTTTACATTGCTCTGGTAGGCACCTCAAAGACACCACAAAACTTGTTCTATGTGCTTTCTGGGCTGAGATGGGGAATCGCTGAATTTTGGACTCGGCTGGTGACAAAATGTTCCAAACACACCCCATGCACAACTCCACCGGGGAAGGTGCCAGACAGGAGTTCTCTTGGTAGTTTTTACACTACCTTGGTAGGCAGCTGAAAAACACCACAAAAGTTGTTCTACCTGCTTTCTGGGCTGAGATGGGGAAACGCTGAATTTTGGAGTCGGCTGGTGACAAAATGTTCCAAACACACCCCATGCACAACTCCACCGGGGAAGGTGCCAGACAGGGGTTCTCTTAGTAGTTTTTACACTACCTTGGTAGGCATCTGAAAGGCACCACAAAAGTTGTTCTTCCTGCTTTCTGGGCTGAGATGGGGAACCGCTGAATTTTGGAGTCGGCTGGTGGCAAAATGTTCCAAACACACCCCCTGCACAACTCCACCGGGGAAGGTGCCAGACAGGAGTTCTCCTGGTAGTTTTTACATTGCTCCGGTAGGCATCTGAAAGACACCACAAAAGTTGTTCTACCTGCTTTCTGGGCTGAGATGGGGAACCGCTGAATTTTGGAGTCGGCTGGTGACAAAATGTTCCAAACACACCCCATGCACAACTCCACCGGGGAAGGTGCCAGACAGGAGTTCTCTTGGTAGTTTTTACACTACCTTGGTAGGCATCTGAAAAACACCACAAAAGTTGTTCTACCTGCTTTCTGGGCTGAGATGGGGAAACGCTGAATTTTGGAGTCGGCTGGTGACAAAATGTTCCAAACACACCCCATGCACAACTCCACCGGGGAAGGTGCCAGACAGGAGTTCTCTTGGTACGTTTTACACTACCTTGGTAGGCATCAAAAAGACACCACAAAAGTTGTTCTTCCTGCTTTCTGGGCTGAGATGGGGAAGAGCTGAATTTTGGAGTCGGCTGGTGACAAAATGTTCCAAACACACCCCCTGCACAACTCCACCGGGGAAGGTGCCAGACAGGAGTTCTCCTGGTAGTTTTTACATTGCTCCGGTAGGCATCTGAAAGACACCACAAAAGTTGTTCTACCTGCTTTCTGGGCTGAGATGGGGAACCGCTAAATTTTGGACTCGGCTGGTGACAAAATGTTCCAAACACACGCCATGCACAACTCCACCGGGGAAGGTGCCAGACAGGAGTTCTCCTGGTAGATTTTACACTACCTTGGTAGGCAGCTGAAAGGCACCACAAAAGTTGTTCTTCCTGCTTTCTGGGCTGAGATGGGGAACCGCTGAATTTTGGAGTCGGCTGGTGGCAAAATGTTCCAAACACACCCCATGCACAACTCCACCGAGGAAGGTGCCAGACAGGAGTTCTCCTGGTAGTTTTTACATTGCTCCGGTAGGCATCTCAAAGGCACCACAAAAGTTGTTCTACCTGCTTTCTGGGCTGAGATGGGGAACTGCTGAATTTTGGAGTCGGCCGGTGACAAAATGTTCCAAACACACCCCATGCACAATTCCACCACGGAAGGTGCCAGACAGGAGTTCTCCTGGTAGTTTTTACTATACCTTGGTAGGCATCTAAAAGAAACCACAAAAGATGTTCTACCTGCTTTCTGGGCTGAGATGGGGAACCGCTGAATTTTGGAGTCGGCTGGTGGCAAAATGTTCCAAACACACCCCCTGCACAACTCCACCACGGAAGGTGCCAGACAGGAGTTCTCTTGATAGATTTTACATTGCTCTGGTAGGCACCTCAAAGACACCACAAAACTTGTTCTATCTGCTTTCTGGGCTGAGATGGGGAATCGCTGAATTTTGGACTCGGCCGGTGACAAAATGTTCCAAACACACCCCATGCACAACTCCACCGGGGAAGGTGCCAGAAAGGAGTTCTCCTAGTAGTTTTTACATTGCTCCGGTAGGCATCTGAAAGACACCACAAAAGTTGTTCTACCTGCTTTCTGGGCTGAGATGGGGAACCGCTGAATTTTGGAGTCGGCTGGTGACAAAATGTTCCAAACACACCCCATGCACAACTCCACCGGGGAAGGTGCCAGACAGGAGTTCTCCTGCTAGTTTTTACACTACCTTGGTAGGCATTTGAAAGGCACCACAAAAGTTGTTCTTCCTGCTTTCTGGGCTGAGATGGGGAACCGCTGAATTTTGGAGTCGGCCGGTGACAAAATATTCCAAACACACCCCATGCACAACTCCACCGTGGAAGGTGCCAGACAGGAGTTCTCTTGGTAGTTTTTACACTACCTTGGTAGGCATTTGAAAGGCACCACAAAAGTTGTTCTTCCTGCTTTCTGGGCTGAGATGGGGAACCGCTGAATTTTGGAGTCGGCTGGTGGCAAAATGTTCCAAACACACCCCATGCACAACTCCACCGGGGAAGGTGCCAGACAGGAGTTCTGTTGGTAGATTTTACACTACCTTGGCAGGCACCTCAAAGACACCACAAAACTTGTTCTATCTGCTTTCTGGGCTGAGATGGGGAATCGCTGAATTTTGGACTCGGCCGGTGACAAAATGTTCCAAACACACCCCCTGCACAACTCCACCGGGGAAGGTGCCAGAAAGGAGTTCTCCTAGTAGTTTTTACATTGCTCCGGTAGGCATCTGAAAGACACCACAAAAGTTGTTGTACCTGCTTTCTGGGCTGAGATGGGGAACCGCTGAATTTTGGAGTCGGCTGGTGACAAAATGTTCCAAACACACCCCCTGCACAACTCCACCGTGGAAGGTGCCAGACAGGAGTTCTCCTGGTAGTTTTTACACTACCTTGGTAGGCATTTGAAAGGCACCACAAAAGTTGTTCTTCCTGCTTTCTGGGCTGAGATGGGGAACCGCTGAATTTTGGAGTCGGCTGGTGGCAAAATGTTCCAAACACACCCCATGCACATCTCCACCGGGGAAGGTGCCAGGCAGGAGTTCTCTTGATAGATTTTACATTGCTCTGGTAGGCACCTCAAAGACACCACAAAACTTGTTCTATGTGCTTTCTGGGCTGAGATGGGGAATCGCTGAATTTTGGACTCGGCTGGTGACAAAATGTTCCAAACACACCCCATGCACAACTCCACCGGGGAAGGTGCCAGACAGGAGTTCTCTTGGTAGTTTTTACACTACCTTGGTAGGCAGCTGAAAAACACCACAAAAGTTGTTCTACCTGCTTTCTGGGCTGAGATGGGGAAACGCTGAATTTTGGAGTCGGCTGGTGACAAAATGTTCCAAACACACCCCCTGCACAACTCCACCGGGGAAGGTGCCAGACAGGGGTTCTCTTAGTAGTTTTTACACTACCTTGGTAGGCAGCTGAAAGACACCACAAAAGTTGTTCTTCCTGCTTTCTGGGCTGAGATGGGGAACCGCTGAATTTTGGAGTCGGCTGGTGGCAAAATGTTCCAAACACACCCCCTGCACAACTCCACCGGGGAAGGTGCCAGACAGGAGTTCTCCTGGTAGTTTTTACATTGCTCCGGTAGGCATCTGAAAGACACCACAAAAGTTGTTGTACCTGCTTTCTGGGCTGAGATGGGGAACCGCTGAATTTTGGAGTCGGCTGGTGACAAAATGTTCCAAACACACCCCCTGCACAACTCCACCGTGGAAGGTGCCAGACAGGAGTTCTCCTGGTAGTTTTTACACTACCTTGGTAGGCATTTGAAAGGCACCACAAAAGTTGTTCTTCCTGCTTTCTGGGCTGAGATGGGGAACCGCTGAATTTTGGAGTCGGCTGGTGGCAAAATGTTCCAAACACACCCCATGCACATCTCCACCGGGGAAGGTGCCAGGCAGGAGTTCTCTTGATAGATTTTACATTGCTCTGGTAGGCACCTCAAAGACACCACAAAACTTGTTCTATGTGCTTTCTGGGCTGAGATGGGGAATCGCTGAATTTTGGACTCGGCTGGTGACAAAATGTTCCAAACACACCCCATGCACAACTCCACCGGGGAAGGTGCCAGACAGGAGTTCTCTTGGTAGTTTTTACACTACCTTGGTAGGCAGCTGAAAAACACCACAAAAGTTGTTCTACCTGCTTTCTGGGCTGAGATGGGGAAACGCTGAATTTTGGAGTCGGCTGGTGACAAAATGTTCCAAACACACCCCCTGCACAACTCCACCGGGGAAGGTGCCAGACAGGGGTTCTCTTAGTAGTTTTTACACTACCTTGGTAGGCAGCTGAAAGACACCACAAAAGTTGTTCTTCCTGCTTTCTGGGCTGAGATGGGGAACCGCTGAATTTTGGAGTCGGCTGGTGGCAAAATGTTCCAAACACACCCCCTGCACAACTCCACCGGGGAAGGTGCCAGACAGGAGTTCTCCTGGTAGTTTTTACATTGCTCCGGTAGGCATCTGAAAGACACCACAAAAGTTGTTCTACCTGCTTTCTGGGCTGAGATGGGGAACCGCTGAATTTTGGAGTCGGCTGGTGACAAAATGTTCCAAACACACCCCATGCACAACTCCACCGGGGAAGGTGCCAGACAGGAGTTCTCTTGGTAGTTTTTACACTACCTTGGTAGGCATCTGAAAAACACCACAAAAGTTGTTCTACCTGCTTTCTGGGCTGAGATGGGGAAACGCTGAATTTTGGAGTCGGCTGGTGACAAAATGTTCCAAACACACCCCATGCACAACTCCACCGGGGAAGGTGCCAGACAGGAGTTCTCTTGGTACGTTTTACACTACCTTGGTAGGCATCAAAAAGACACCACAAAAGTTGTTCTTCCTGCTTTCTGGGCTGAGATGGGGAAGAGCTGAATTTTGGAGTCGGCTGGTGACAAAATGTTCCAAACACACCCCACGCACAACTCCACCGGGGAAGGTGCCAGACAGGAGTTCTCCTGGTAGTTTTTACATTGCTCCGGTAGGCATCTGAAAGACACCACAAAAGTTGTTCTACCTGCTTTCTGGGCTGAGATGGGGAACCGCTGAATTTGGAGTCGGCCGGTGACAAAATGTTCCAAACACACCCCATGCACAACTCCACCGGGGAAGGTGCCAGACAGGAGTTCTCTTAGTAGTTTTTACACTACCTTGGTAGGCAGCTGAAAGGCACCACAAAAGTTGTTCTACCTGCTTTCTGGGCTGAGATGGGGAAACGCTGAATTTTGGAGTCGGCTGGTGACAAAATGTTCCAAACACACCCCATGCACAACTCCACCGGGGAAGGTGCCAGACAGGAGTTCTCCTGGTAGTTTTTACACTACCTTAGTAGGCATTTGAAAGACACCACAAAAGTTGTTCTACCTGCTTTCTGGGCTGAGATGGGGAACCGCTGAATTTTGACTCAGCTGGTGACAAAATGTTCAAAACACACCCCATGCACAACTCCACCGGGGAAGGTGCCAGACAGGAGTTCTCCTGGTAGTTTTTACATTGCTCCGGTAGGCATCTGAAAGACACCACAAAAGTTGTTCTACCTGCTTTCTGGGCTGAGATGGGGAACCGCTGAATTTTGGACTCGGCCGGTGACAAAATGTTCCAAACACACCCCATGCACAACTCCAACGGGGAAGGTGCCAGACAGGAGTTCTCCTGGTACTTTTTACACTACCTTGGTAGGCATCTAAAAGACACCACAAAAGTTGTTCTACCTGCTTTCTGGGCTGAGATGGGGAACCGCTGAATTTTGGAGTCGGCTGGTGGCAAAATGTTCCAAACAGACCCCATGCACAACTCCACCAGGGAAGGTGCCAGAAAGGAGTTCTCTTGATAGATTTTACACTACCTTGGTAGGCACGTGAAAGACACAAGAAAAGTTGTTCTACCTGCTTTCTGGGCTGAGTTGGGGAACCGCTGAATTTTGGAGTCGGCCGGTGACAAAATGTTCCAAACACACCCCCTGCACAACTCCACCGGGGAAGGTGCCAGAAAGGAGTTCTCTTGATAGATTTTACATTGCTCCGGTAGGCATCTGAAAGACACCACAAAAGTTGTTCTACCTGCTTTCTGGGCTGAGATGGGGAATCGCTGAATTTGGAGTCGGCCGGTGACAAAATGTTCCAAACAGACCCCATGCACAACTCCACCGGGGAAGGTGCCAGACAGGAGTTCTCTTAGTAGTTTTTACACTACCTTGGTAGGCAGCTGAAAGGCACCACAAAAGTTGTTCTACCTGCTTTCTGGGCTGAGATGGGGAACCGCTGAATTTTGGAGTCGGACGGTGACAAAATGTTCCAAACAGACCCCATGCACAACTCCACCGGGGAAGGTGCCAGACAGGAGTTCTCCTGGTAGTTTTTACACTACCTTAGTAGGCATTTGAAAGGCACCACAAAAGTTGTTCTTCCTGCTTTCTGGGCTGAGATGGGGAACCGCTGAATTTTGACTCAGCTGGTGACAAAATGTTCAAAACACACCCCATGCACAACTCCACCGGGGAAGGTGCCAGACAGGAGTTCTCTTGGTAGTTTTTACATTGCTCCGGTAGGCATCTGAAAGACACCACAAAAGTTGTTCTTCCTGCTTTCTGGGCTGAGATGGGGAACCGCTGAATTTTGGAGTCGGCTGGTGACAAAATGTTCCAAACACACCCCATGCACAACTCCACCGGGGAAGGTGCCAGACAGGAGTTCTCTTAATAGTTTTTACACTACCTTTGTAGGCAGCTGAAAGGCACCACAAAAGTTGTTCTACCTGCTTTCTGGGCTGAGATGGGGAACCGCTGAATTTTGGAGTCGGCTGGTGACAAAATGTTCCAAACACACCCCATGCACAACTCCAACGGGGAAGGTGCCAGACAGGAGTTCTCCTGGTACTTTTTACACTACCTTGGTAGGCATCTAAAAGACACCACAAAAGTTGTTCTACCTGCTTTCTGGGCTGAGATGGGGAACCGCTGAATTTTGGACTCGGCCGGTGACAAAATGTTCCAAACACACCCCATGCACAACTCCACCGGGGAAGGTGCCAGACAGGAGTTCTGTTGGTAGATTTTACACTACCTTGGTAGGCAGCTGAAAGGCACAAGAAAAGTTGTTCTACCTGCTTTCTGCGGCTGAGATGGGGAACCGCTGAATTTTGGAGTCGGCTGGTGATAAAATGTTCCAAACACACCCCATGCACAACTCCACCGGGGAAGGTGCCAGAAAGGAGTTCTTTTGCTAGTTTTTACACTACCTTGGTAGGCACCTGAAAGACACAAGAAAAGTTGTTCTTCCTGCTTTCTGGGCTGAGATGGGGAACCGCTGAATTTTGGAGTCGGCCGGTGACAAAATGTTCCAAACACACCCCCTGCACAACGCCACCGGGGAAGGTGCCAGACAGGAGTTCTCTTAATAGTTTTTACACTACCTTGGTAGGCATCTAAAAGACACCACAAAAGTTGTTCTACCTGCTTTCTGGGCTGAGATGGGGAAACGCTGAATTTTGGAGTCGGCTGGTGGCAAAATGTTCCAAACAGACCCCATGCACAACTCCACCGGGGAAGGTGCCAGACAGGAGTTCTCTTAGTTGTTTTTACACTACCTTGGTAGGCATCTGAAAGGCACCACAAAAGTTGTTGTACCTGCTTTCTGGGCTGAGTTGGGGAACCGCTGAATTTTGGACTCGGGCGGTGACAAAATGTTCCAAACACACCCCCTGCACAACTCCACCGGGGAAGGTGCCAGAAAGGAGTTCTCTTGATAGATTTTACATTGCTCCGGTAGGCATCTGAAAGACACCACAAAAGTTGTTCTACCTGCTTTCTGGGCTGAGATGGGGAACCGCTGAATTTTGGAGTCGGCCGGTGACAAAATGTTCCAAACACACCCCATGCACAACTCCACCGGGGAAGGTGCCAGACAGGAGTTCTCTTAGTAGTTTTTACACTACCTTGGTAGGCAGCTGAAAGGCACCACAAAAGTTGTTCTACCTGCTTTCTGGGCTGAGATGGGGAACCGCTGAATTTTGGAGTCGGCTGGTGACAAAATGTTCCAAACACACCCCATGCACAACTCCACCGGGGAAGGTGCCAGACAGGAGTTCTCCTGGTAGTTTTTACACTACCTTAGTAGGCATTTTAAAGGCACCACAAAAGTTGTTCTTCCTGCTTTCTGGGCTGAGATGGGGAACCGCTGAATTTTGACTCAGCTGGTGACAAAATGTTCAAAACACACGCCATGCACAACTCCACCGAGGAAGGTGCCAGACAGGAGTTCTCCTGGTAGTTTTTACATTGCTCCGGTAGGCATCTGAAAGACACCACAAAAGTTGTTGTACCTGCTTTCTGGGCTGAGATGGGGAACCGCTGAATTTTGGACTCGGCTGGTGATAAAATGTTCCAAACACACCCCATGCACAACTCCACCGGGGAAGGTGCCAGACAGGAGTTCTCTTGATAGATTTTACATTGCTCTGGTAGGCACCTCAAAGACACCACAAAACTTGTTCTATCTGCTTTCTGGGCTGAGATGGGGAATCGCTGAATTTTGGAGTCGGCCGGTGACAAAATGTTCCAAACACACCCCATGCACAAATCCACCGGGGAAGGTGCCAGAAAGGAGTTCTCTTGGTAGTTTTTACACTACCTTGGTAGGCATCTGAAAGACACCACAAAAGTTGTTCTACCTGCTTTCTGGGCTGAGATGGGGAAAAGCTGAATTTTGGACTTGGCTGGTGACAAAATGTTCCAAACACACCCCCTGCACAACTCCACCGGGGAAGGTGCCAGACAGGAGTTCTCCTGGTAGTTTTTACATTGCTCCGGTAGGCATCTGAAAGACACCACAAAAGTTGTTGTACCTGCTTTCTGGGCTGAGATGGGGAACCGCTGAATTTTGGAGTCGGCTGGTGACAAAATGTTCCAAACACACCCCCTGCACAACTCCACCGGGGAAGGTGCCAGACAGGAGTTCTCTTGGTAGTTTTTACATTGCTCCAGTAGGCATTTGAAAGGCACCACAAAAGTTGTTCTTCCTGCTTTCTGGGCTGGGATGGGGAACCGCTGAATTTTGCAGTCGGCTGGTGATAAAATGTTCCAAACACACCCCCTGCACAACTCCACCGGGGAAGGTGCCAGACAGGAGTTCTCTTGATAGATTTTACATTGCTCTGGTAGGCACCTCAAAGACACCACAAAACTTGTTCTATCTGCTTTCTGGGCTGAGATGGGGAATCGCTGAATTTTGGACTCGGCTGGTGACAAAATGTTCCAAACACACCCCATGCACAAATCCACCGGGGAAGGTGCCAGAAAGGAGTTCTCTTGGTAGTTTTTACACTACCTTGGTAGGCATCTGAAAGACACCACAAAAGTTGTTCTACCTGCTTTCTGGGCTGAGATGGGGAAACGCTGAATTTTGGAGTCGGCTGGTGGCAAAATGTTCCAAACAGACCCCATGCACAACTCCACCGGGGAAGGTGCCAGAAAGGGGTTCTCTTGATAGATTTTACACTACCTTGGTAGGCACCTGAAAGACACAAGAAAAGTTGTTCTTCCTGCTTTCTGGGCTGAGTTGGGGAACCGCTGAATTTTGGACTCGGGCGGTGACAAAATGTTCCAAACACACCCCCTGCACAACTCCACCGGGGAAGGTGCCAGAAAGGAGTTCTCTTGATAGATTTTACATTGCTCCGGTAGGCATCTGAAAGACACCACAAAAGTTGTTCTACCTGCTTTCTGGGCTGAGATGGGGAACCGCTGAATTTTGGAGTCGGCCGGTGACAAAATGTTCCAAACACACCCCATGCACAACTCCACCGGGGAAGGTGCCAGACAGGAGTTCTCTTAGTAGTTTTTACACTACCTTGGTAGGCAGCTGAAAGGCACCACAAAAGTTGTTCTACCTGCTTTCTGGGCTGAGATGGGGAACAGCTGAATTTTGGAGTCGGCTGGTGACAAAATGTTCCAAACACACCCCATGCACAACTCCACCGGGGAAGGTGCCAGACAGGAGTTCTCCTGGTAGTTTTTACATTGCTCCGGTAGGCATCTGAAAGACACCACAAAAGTTGTTGTACCTGCTTTCTGGGCTGAGATGGGGAACCGCTGAATTTTGGAGTCGGCTGGTGACAAAATGTTCCAAACACACCCCCTGCACAACTCCACCGGGGAAGGTGCCAGACAGGAGTTCTCTTGGTAGTTTTTACATTGCTCCAGTAGGCATTTGAAAGGCACCACAAAAGTTGTTCTTCCTGCTTTCTGGGCTGGGATGGGGAACCGCTGAATTTTGCAGTCGGCTGGTGATAAAATGTTCCAAACACACCCCCTGCACAACTCCACCGGGGAAGGTGCCAGACAGGAGTTCTCTTGATAGATTTTACATTGCTCTGGTAGGCACCTCAAAGACACCACAAAACTTGTTCTATCTGCTTTCTGGGCTGAGATGGGGAATCGCTGAATTTTGGACTCGGCTGGTGACAAAATGTTCCAAACACACCCCATGCACAAATCCACCGGGGAAGGTGCCAGAAAGGAGTTCTCTTGGTAGTTTTTACACTACCTTGGTAGGCATCTGAAAGACACCACAAAAGTTGTTCTACCTGCTTTCTGGGCTGAGATGGGGAAACGCTGAATTTTGGAGTCGGCTGGTGGCAAAATGTTCCAAACAGACCCCATGCACAACTCCACCGGGGAAGGTGCCAGAAAGGGGTTCTCTTGATAGATTTTACACTACCTTGGTAGGCACCTGAAAGACACAAGAAAAGTTGTTCTTCCTGCTTTCTGGGCTGAGTTGGGGAACCGCTGAATTTTGGACTCGGGCGGTGACAAAATGTTCCAAACACACCCCCTGCACAACTCCACCGGGGAAGGTGCCAGAAAGGAGTTCTCTTGATAGATTTTACATTGCTCCGGTAGGCATCTGAAAGACACCACAAAAGTTGTTCTACCTGCTTTCTGGGCTGAGATGGGGAACCGCTGAATTTTGGAGTCGGCCGGTGACAAAATGTTCCAAACACACCCCATGCACAACTCCACCGGGGAAGGTGCCAGACAGGAGTTCTCTTAGTAGTTTTTACACTACCTTGGTAGGCAGCTGAAAGGCACCACAAAAGTTGTTCTACCTGCTTTCTGGGCTGAGATGGGGAACAGCTGAATTTTGGAGTCGGCTGGTGACAAAATGTTCCAAACACACCCCATGCACAACTCCACCGGGGAAGGTGCCAGACAGGAGTTCTCCTGGTAGTTTTTACACTACCTTAGTAGGCATTTGAAAGGCACCACAAAAGTTGTTCTTCCTGCTTTCTGGGCTGAGATGGGGAACCGCTGAATTTTGACTCAGCTGGTGACAAAATGTTCAAAACACACGCCATGCACAACTCCACCGAGGAAGGTGCCAGACAGGAGTTCTCCTGGTAGTTTTTACATTGCTCCGGTAGGCATCTGAAAGACACCACAAAAGTTGTTGTACCTGCTTTCTGGGCTGAGATGGGGAACCGCTGAATTTTGGACTCGGCTGGTGATAAAATGTTCCAAACACACCCCATGCACAACTCCACCGGGGAAGGTGCCAGACAGGAGTTCTCTTGATAGATTTTACATTGCTCTGGTAGGCACCTCAAAGACACCACAAAACTTGTTCTATCTGCTTTCTGGGCTGAGATGGGGAATCGCTGAATTTTGGAGTCGGCCGGTGACAAAATGTTCCAAACACACCCCATGCACAAATCCACCGGGGAAGGTGCCAGAAAGGAGTTCTCTTGGTAGTTTTTACACTACCTTGGTAGGCATCTGAAAGACACCACAAAAGTTGTTCTACCTGCTTTCTGGGCTGAGATGGGGAAAAGCTGAATTTTGGACTTGGCTGGTGACAAAATGTTCCAAACACAGCCCATGCACAACTCCACCGGGGAAGGTGCCAGACAGGAGTTCTCCTGGTAGTTTTTACATTGCTCCGGTAGGCATCTGAAAGACACCACAAAAGTTGTTGTACCTGCTTTCTGGGCTGAGATGGGGAACCGCTGAATTTTGGAGTCGGCTGGTGACAAAATGTTCCAAACACACCCCCTGCACAACTCCACCGGGGAAGGTGCCAGACAGGAGTTCTCCTGGTAGTTTTTACATTGCTCCAGTAGGCATTTGAAAGGCACCACAAAAGTTGTTCTTCCTGCTTTCTGGGCTGGGATGGGGAACCGCTGAATTTTGGAGTCGGCTGGTGATAAAATGTTCCAAACACACCCCCTGCACAACTCCACCGGGGAAGGTGCCAGACAGGAGTTCTCTTGATAGATTTTACATTGCTCTGGTAGGCACCTCAAAGACACCACAAAACTTGTTCTATCTGCTTTCTGGGCTGAGATGGGGAACCGCTGAATTTTGGACTCGGCTGGTGACAAAATGTTCCAAACACACCCCCTGCACAACTCCACCGGGGAAGGTGCCAGACAGGAGTTCTCCTGGTAGTTTTTACACTACCTTGGTAGGCACCTGAAAGGCACCACAAAACTTGTTCTACCTGCTTTCTGGGCTGAGATGGGGAAAAGCTGAATTTTGGAGTCGGCTGGTGACAAAATGTTCCAAACACACCCCATGCACAACTCCACCGGGGAAGGTGCCAGACAGGAGTTCTCTTAGTAGTTTTTCCACTACCTTGGTAGGCAGCTGAAAGGCACCACAAAAGTTGTTGTACCTGCTTTCTGGGCTGAGATGGGGAACCGCTGAATTTTGGAGTCGGCTGGTGACAAAATGTTCCAAACACACCCCCTGCACAACTCCACCGGGGAAGGTGCCAGACAGGAGTTCTCCTGGTAGTTTTTACATTGCTCCAGTAGGCACCTCAAAGACACCACAAAACTTGTTCTTCCTGCTTTCTGGGCTGAGATGGGGAACCGCTGAATTTTGGAGTCGGCTGGTGATAAAATGTTCCAAACACACCCCATGCACAACTCCACCGGGGAAGGTGCCAGACAGGAGTTCTGTTGGTAGATTTTACACTACCTTGGTAGGCAGCTGAAAGGCACAAGAAAAGTTGTTCTACCTGCTTTCTGCGGCTGAGATGGGGAACCGCTGAATTTTGGAGTCGGCTGGTGATAAAATGTTCCAAACACACCCCATGCAAAACTCCACCGGGGAAGGTGCCAGAAAGGAGTTCTTTTGCTAGTTTTTACACTACCTTGGTAGGCACCTGAAAGACACAAGAAAAGTTGTTCTTCCTGCTTTGTGGGCTGAGATGGGGAACCGCTGAATTTTGGAGTCGGCTGGTGACAAAATGTTCCAAACACACCCCCTGCACAACTCCACCGGGGAAGGTGCCAGACAGGAGTTCTCTTGGTAGTTTTTACACTACCTTGGTAGGCACCTGAAAGACACAAGAAAAGTTGTTCTTCCTGCTTTCTGGGCTGAGATGGGGAAACGCTGAATTTTGGAGTCGGCTGGTGGCAAAATGTTCCAAACAGACCCCATGCACAACTCCACCGGGGAAGGTGCCAGAAAGGAGTTCTCTTGATAGATTTTACACTACCTTGGTAGGCACCTGAAAGACACAAGAAAAGTTGTTCTTCCTGCTTTCTGGGCTGAGTTGGGGAACCGCTGAATTTTGGACTCGGCCGTTGACAAAATGTTCCAAACACACCCCATGCACAACTCCACCGGGGAAGGTGCCAGAAAGGAGTTCTCTTGATAGATTTTACATTGCTCCGGTAGGCATCTGAAAGACACAACAAAAGTTGTTCTACCTGCTTTCTGGGCTGAGATGGGGAATCGCTGAATTTTGGAGTCGGCCGGTGACAAAATGTTCCAAACACACCCCATGCACAACTCCACCGGGGAAGGTGCCAGACAGGAGTTCTCTTAGTAGTTTTTACACTACCTTGGTAGGCAGCTGAAAGGCACCACAAAAGTTGTTCTACCTGCTTTCTGGGCTGAGATGGGGAAAAGCTGAATTTTGGAGTCGGCTGGTGACAAAATGTTCCAAACACACCCCATGCACAACTCCACCGGGGAAGGTGCCAGACAGGAGTTCTCTTAGTAGTTTTTACACTACCTTGGTAGGCAGCTGAAAGGCACCACAAAAGTTGTTCTACCTGCTTTCTGGGCTGAGATGGGGAACCGCTGAATTTTGGAGTCGGCTGGTGACAAAATGTTCCAAACACACCCCCTGCACAACTCCACCGGGGAAGGTGCCAGACAGGAGTTCTCTTAGTAGTTTTTACATTGCTCCGGTAGGCATCTGAAAGACACCACAAAAGTTGTTCTACCTGCTTTCTGGGCTGAGATGGGGAACCGCTGAATTTTGGAGTCGGCTGGTGACAAAATGTTCCAAACACAGCCCATGCACAACTCCACCGGGGAAGGTGCCAGACAGGAGTTCTCCTGGTAGATTTTACACTACCTTGGTAGGCAGCTGAAAGGCACCACAAAAGTTGTTCTTCCTGCTTTCTGCGGCTGAGATGGGGAACCGCTGAATTTTGGAGTCGGCTGGTGATAAAATGTTCCAAACACACCCCATGCAAAACTCCACCGGGGAAGGTGCCAGAAAGGAGTTCTTTTGCTAGTTTTTACACTACCTTGGTAGGCACCTGAAAGACACAAGAAAAGTTGTTCTTCCTGCTTTCTGGGCTGAGATGGGGAACCGCTGAATTTTGGAGTCGGCTGGTGACAAAATGTTCCAAACACACCCCCTGCACAACTCCACCGTGGAAGGTGCCAGACAGGAGTTCTCCTGGTAGTTTTTACACTACCTTGGTAGGCATTTGAAAGGCACCACAAAAGTTGTTCTTCCTGCTTTCTGGGCTGAGATGGGGAAACGCTGAATTTTGGAGTCGGCTGGTGGCAAAATGTTCCAAACACACCCCATGCACATCTCCACCGGGGAAGGTGCCAGGCAGGAGTTCTCTTGATAGATTTTACATTGCTCTGGTAGGCACCTCAAAGACACCACAAAACTTGTTCTATCTGCTTTCTGGGCTGAGATGGGGAATCGCTGAATTTTGGACTCGGCCGGTGACAAAATGTTCCAAACACACCCCCTGCACAACTCCACCGGGGAAGGTGCCAGACAGGAGTTCTCCTGGTACTTTTTACACTACCTTGGTAGGCATCTAAAAGACACCACAAAAGTTGTTCTACCTGCTTTCTGGGCTGAGATGGGGAACAGCTGAATTTTGGACTCGGCTGGTGACAAAATGTTCCAAACACACCCCCTGCACAACTCCACCGGGGAAGGTGCCAGAAAGGAGTTCTCTTGGTAGATTTTACACTACCTTGGTAGGCAGCTGAAAGGCACCACAAAAGTTGTTCTACCTGCTTTCTGGGCTGAGATGGGGAACCGCTGAATTTTGGAGTCGGCTGGTGGCAAAATGTTCCAAACAGACCCCATGCACAACTCCACCGGGGAAGGTGCCAGACAGGAGTTCTCCTGGTAGTTTTTACACTACCTTGGTAGGCACCTGAAAGACACAAGAAAAGTTGTTCTTCCTGCTTTCTGGGCTGAGATGGGGAATCGCTGAATTTTGGAGTCGGCTGGTGACAAAATGTTCCAAACACACCCCATGCACAACTCCAACGGGGAAGGTGCCAGACAGGAGTTCTCCTGGTACTTTTTACACTACCTTGGTAGGCATCTAAAAGACACCACAAAAGTTGTTCTACCTGCTTTCTGGGCTGAGATGGGGAACTGCTGAATTTTGGAGTCGGCTGGTGGCAAAATGTTCCAAACAGACCCCATGCACAACTCCACCGGGGAAGGTGCCAGAAAGGAGTTCTCTTGATAGATTTTACACTACCTTGGTAGGCACCTGAAAGACACAAGAAAAGTTGTTCTTCCTGCTTTCTGGGCTGAGTTGGGGAACCGCTGAATTTTGGAGTCGGCCGGTGACAAAATGTTCCAAACACACCCCCTGCACAACTCCACCGGGGAAGGTGCCAGAAAGGAGTTCTCTTGATAGATTTTACATTGCTCCGGTAGGCATCTGAAAGACACCACAAAAGTTGTTCTACCTGCTTTCTGGGCTGAGATGGGGAATCGCTGAATTTTGGAGTCGGCCGGTGACAAAATGTTCCAAACACACCCCATGCACAACTCCACCGGGGAAGGTGGAGACAGGAGTTCTCTTAGTAGTTTTTACACTACCTTGGTAGGCAGCTGAAAGGCACCACAAAAGTTGTTCTACCTGCTTTCTGGGCTGAGATGGGGAAAAGCTGAATTTTGGAGTCGGCTGGTGACAAAATGTTCCAAACACACCCCATGCACAACTCCACCGGGGAAGGTGCCAGACAGGAGTTCTCCTGGTAGTTTTTACACTACCTTAGTAGGCATTTGAAAGGCACCACAAAAGTTGTTCTTCCTGCTTTCTGGGCTGAGATGGGGAACCGCTGAATTTTGACTCAGCTGGTGACAAAATGTTCCAAACACACCCCATGCACAACTCCACCGGGGAAGGTGCCAGACAGGAGTTCTCCTGGTAGTTTTTACATTGCTCCGGTAGGCATCTGAAAGACACCACAAAAGTTGTTCTTCCTGCTTTCTGGGCTGAGATGGGGAACCGCTGAATTTTGGAGTCGGCTGGTGATAAAATGTTCCAAACACACCCCATGCACAACTCCACCGGGGAAGGTGCCAGACAGGAGTTCTCTTAATAGTTTTTACACTACCTTGGTAGGCAGCTGAAAGGCACCACAAAAGTTGTTCTACCTGCTTTCTGGGCTGAGATGGGGAACCGCTGAATTTTGGAGTCGGCTGGTGACAAAATGTTCCAAACACACCCCATGCACAACTCCAACGGGGAAGGTGCCAGACAGGAGTTCTCCTGGTACTTTTTACACTACCTTGGTAGGCATCTAGAAGACACCACAAAAGTTGTTCTACCTGCTTTCTGGGCTGAGATGGGGAACCGCTGAATTTTGGACTCGGCCGGTGACAAAATGTTCCAAACAGACCCCATGCACAACTCCACCGGGGAAGGTGCCAGACAGGAGTTCTGTTGGTAGATTTTACACTACCTTGGTAGGCAGCTGAAAGGCACAAGAAAAGTTGTTCTACCTGCTTTCTGCGGCTGAGATGGGGAACCGCTGAATTTTGGAGTCGGCTGGTGATAAAATGTTCCAAACACACCCCATGCAAAACTCCACCGGGGAAGGTGCCAGAAAGGAGTTCTTTTGCTAGTTTTTACACTACCTTGGTAGGCACCTGAAAGACACAAGAAAAGTTGTTCTTCCTGCTTTCTGGGCTGAGATGGGGAACCGCTGAATTTTGGAGTCGGCTGGTGACAAAATGTTCCAAACACACCCCATGCACAACTCCACCGGGGAAGGTGCCAGACAGGAGTTCTCTTGGTACGTTTTACACTACCTTGGTAGGCATCAAAAAGACACCACAAAAGTTGTTCTTCCTGCTTTCTGGGCTGAGATGGGGAACCGCTGAATTTTGGAGTCGGCCGGTGACAAAATGTTCCAAACACACCCCCTGCACAACTCCACCGGGGAAGGTGCCAGACAGGAGTTCTCTTGGTAGTTTTTACACTACCTTGGTAGGCATCTAAAAGACACCACAAAAGTTGTTCTACCTGCTTTCTGGGCTGAGATGGGGAAACGCTGAATTTTGGAGTCGGCTGGTGGCAAAATGTTCCAAACAGACCCCATGCACAACTCCACCGGGGAAGGTGCCAGAAAGGAGTTCTCTTGATAGATTTTACACTACCTTGGTAGGCACCTGAAAGACACAAGAAAAGTTGTTCTTCCTGCTTTCTGGGCTGAGTTGGGGAACCGCTGAATTTTGGACTCGGCCGGTGACAAAATGTTCCAAACACACCCCCTGCACAACTCCACCGGGGAAGGTGCCAGAAAGGAGTTCTCTTGATAGATTTTACATTGCTCCGGTAGGCATCTGAAAGACACCACAAAAGTTGTTCTACCTGCTTTCTGGGCTGAGATGGGGAATCGCTGAATTTTGGAGTCGGCTGGTGACAAAATGTTCCAAACACACCCCATGCACAACTCCACCGGGGAAGGTGCCAGACAGGAGTTCTCTTAGTAGTTTTTACACTACCTTGGTAGGCAGCTGAAAGGCACCACAAAAGTTGTTCTACCTGCTTTCTGGGCTGAGATGGGGAACCGCTGAATTTTGGAGTCGGCTGGTGACAAAATGTTCCAAACACACCCCATGCACAACTCCACCGGGGAAGGTGCCAGACAGGAGTTCTCCTGGTAGTTTTTACACTACCTTAGTAGGCATTTGAAAGGCACCACAAAAGTTGTTCTTCCTGCTTTCTGGGCTGAGATGGGGAACCGCTGAATTTTGACTCAGCTGGTGACAAAATGTTCAAAACACACGCCATGCACAACTCCACCGAGGAAGGTGCCAGACAGGAGTTCTCCTGGTAGTTTTTACATTGCTCCGGTAGGCATCTGAAAGACACCACAAAAGTTGTTGTACCTGCTTTCTGGGCTGAGATGGGGAACCGCTGAATTTTGGACTCGGCTGGTGATAAAATGTTCCAAACACACCCCATGCACAACTCCACCGGGGAAGGTGCCAGACAGGAGTTCTCTTGATAGATTTTACATTGCTCTGGTAGGCACCTCAAAGACACCACAAAACTTGTTCTATCTGCTTTCTGGGCTGAGATGGGGAATCGCTGAATTTTGGAGTCGGCCGGTGACAAAATGTTCCAAACACACCCCATGCACAAATCCACCGGGGAAGGTGCCAGACAGGAGTTCTCTTGATAGATTTTACATTGCTCTGGTAGGCACCTCAAAGACACCACAAAACTTGTTCTACCTGCTTTCTGGGCTGAGATGGGGAACCGCTGAATTTTGGAGTCGGCTGGTGACAAAATGTTCCAAACACACCCCCTGCACAACTCCACCGGGGAAGGTGCCAGACAGGAGTTCTCCTGGTAGTTTTTACATTGCTCCGGTAGGCATCTGAAAGACACCACAAAAGTTGTTCTACCTGCTTTCTGGGCTGAGATGGGGAACTGCTGAATTTTGGAGTCGGCTGGTGACAAAATGTTCCAAACACACCCCATGCACAACTCCACCACGGAAGGTGCCAGACAGGAGTTCTCCTGGTAGTTTTTACATTGCTCCAGTAGGCATTTGAAAGGCACCACAAAAGTTGTTCTTCCTGCTTTCTGGGCTGAGATGGGGAACCGCTGAATTTTGGAGTCGGCTGGTGATAAAATGTTCCAAACACACCCCCTGCACAACTCCACCGGGGAAGGTGCCAGACAGGAGTTCTCTTGATAGATTTTACATTGCTCTGGTAGGCACCTCAAAGACACCACAAAACTTGTTCTATCTGCTTTCTGGGCTGAGATGGGGAATCGCTGAATTTTGGACTCGGCTGGTGACAAAACGTTCCAAACACACCCCATGCACAACTCCACCGGGGAAGGTGCCAGACAGGAGTTCTCTTGGTAGTTTTTACATTGCTCCGGTAGGCATCTAAAAGACACCACAAAAGTTGTTCTACCTGCTTTCTGGGCTGAGATGGGGAACCGCTGAATTTTGGACTCGGCTGGTGACAAAATGTTCCAAACACACCCCCTGCACAACTCCACCGGGGAAGGTGCCAGAAAGGAGTTCTCTTGGTAGATTTTACACTACCTTGGTAGGCAGCTGAAAGGCACCACAAAAGTTGTTCTACCTGCTTTCTGGGCTGAGATGGGGAACCGCTGAATTTTGGAGTCGGCTGGTGGCAAAATGTTCCAAACAGACCCCATGCACAACTCCACCGGGGAAGGTGCCAGACAGGAGTTCTCTTGGTAGTTTTTACACTACCTTGGTAGGCACTTGAAAGACACAAGAAAAGTTGTTCTTCCTGCTTTCTGGGCTGAGATGGGGAATCGCTGAATTTTGGAGTCGGCTGGTGACAAAATGTTCCAAACACACCCCATGCACAACTCCAACGGGGAAGGTGCCAGACAGGAGTTCTCCTGGTACTTTTTACACTACCTTGGTAGGCATCTAAAAGACACCACAAAAGTTGTTCTACCTGCTTTCTGGGCTGAGATGGGGAACTGCTGAATTTTGGAGTCGGCTGGTGGCAAAATGTTCCAAACAGACCCCATGCACAACTCCACCGGGGAAGGTGCCAGAAAGGAGTTCTCTTGATAGATTTTACACTACCTTGGTAGGCACCTGAAAGACACAAGAAAAGTTGTTCTACCTGCTTTCTGGGCTGAGTTGGGGAACCGCTGAATTTTGGAGTCGGCCGGTGACAAAATGTTCCAAACACACCCCCTGCACAACTCCACCGGGGAAGGTGCCAGAAAGGAGTTCTCTTGATAGATTTTACATTGCTCCGGTAGGCATCTGAAAGACACCACAAAAGTTGTTCTACCTGCTTTCTGGGCTGAGATGGGGAACCGCTGAATTTTGGAGTCGGCTGGTGACAAAATGTTCCAAACACAGCCCATGCACAACTCCACCGGGGAAGGTGCCAGACAGGAGTTCTCCTGGTAGATTTTACACTACCTTGGTAGGCAGCTGAAAGGCACCACAAAAGTTGTTCTACCTGCTTTCTGCGGCTGAGATGGGGAACCGCTGAATTTTGGAGTCGGCTGGTGATAAAATGTTCCAAACACACCCCATGCAAAACTCCACCGGGGAAGGTGCCAGAAAGGAGTTCTTTTGCTAGTTTTTACACTACCTTGGTAGGCACCTGAAAGACACAAGAAAAGTTGTTCTTCCTGCTTTCTGGGCTGAGATGGGGAACCGCTGAATTTTGGAGTCGGCTGGTGACAAAATGTTCCAAACACACCCCCTGCACAACTCCACCGTGGAAGGTGCCAGACAGGAGTTCTCCTGGTAGTTTTTACACTACCTTGGTAGGCATTTGAAAGGCACCACAAAAGTTGTTCTTCCTGCTTTCTGGGCTGAGATGGGGAACCGCTGAATTTTGGAGTCGGCTGGTGGCAAAATGTTCCAAACACACCCCATGCACATCTCCACCGGGGAAGGTGCCAGGCAGGAGTTCTCTTGATAGATTTTACATTGCTCTGGTAGGCACCTCAAAGACACCACAAAACTTGTTCTATGTGCTTTCTGGGCTGAGATGGGGAATCGCTGAATTTTGGACTCGGCTGGTGACAAAATGTTCCAAACACACCCCATGCACAACTCCACCGGGGAAGGTGCCAGACAGGAGTTCTCCTGGTACTTTTTACACTACCTTGGTAGGCATCTAAAAGACACCACAAAAGTTGTTCTACCTGCTTTCTGGGCTGAGATGGGGAACCGCTGAATTTTGGACTCGGCTGGTGACAAAATGTTCCAAACACACCCCCTGCACAACTCCACCGGGGAAGGTGCCAGAAAGGAGTTCTCTTGGTAGATTTTACACTACCTTGGTAGGCAGCTGAAAGGCACCACAAAAGTTGTTCTACCTGCTTTCTGGGCTGAGATGGGGAACCGCTGAATTTTGGAGTCGGCTGGTGGCAAAATGTTCCAAACAGACCCCATGCACAACTCCACCGGGGAAGGTGCCAGACAGGAGTTCTCTTGGTAGTTTTTACACTACCTTGGTAGGCACCTGAAAGACACAAGAAAAGTTGTTCTTCCTGCTTTCTGGGCTGAGATGGGGAATCGCTGAATTTTGGAGTCGGCTGGTGACAAAATGTTCCAAACACACCCCATGCACAACTCCAACGGGGAAGGTGCCAGACAGGAGTTCTTCTGGTACTTTTTACACTACCTTGGTAGGCATCTAAAAGGCACCACAAAAGTTGTTCTACCTGCTTTCTGGGCTGAGATGGGGAACCGCTGAATTTTGGAGTCGGCTGGTGGCAAAATGTTCCAAACAGACCCCATGCACAACTCCACCGGGGAAGGTGCCAGAAAGGAGTTCTCTTGATAGATTTTACACTACCTTGGTAGGCACCTGAAAGACACAAGAAAAGTTGTTCTTCCTGCTTTCTGGGCTGAGTTGGGGAACCGCTGAATTTTGGAGTCGGCCGGTGACAAAATGTTCCAAACACACCCCCTGCACAACTCCACCGGGGAAGGTGCCAGACAGGAGTTCTCTTGATAGATTTTACATTGCTCCGGTAGGCATCTGAAAGACACCACAAAAGTTGTTCTACCTGCTTTCTGGGCTGAGATGGGGAATCGCTGAATTTTGGAGTCGGCTGGTGACAAAATGTTCCAAACACACCCCATGCACAACTCCAACGGGGAAGGTGCCAGACAGGAGTTCTCTTAGTAGTTTTTACACTACCTTGGTAGGCAGCTGAAAGGCACCACAAAAGTTGTTCTACCTGCTTTCTGGGCTGAGATGGGGAACCGCTGAATTTTGGAGTCGGCTGGTGACAAAATGTTCCAAACACACCCCATGCACAACTCCACCGGGGAAGGTGCCAGACAGGAGTTCTCCTGGTAGTTTTTACACTACCTTAGTAGGCATTTGAAAGGCACCACAAAAGTTGTTCTTCCTGCTTTCTGGGCTGAGATGGGGAACCGCTGAATTTTGACTCAGCTGGTGACAAAATGTTCAAAACACACCCCATGCACAACTCCACCGAGGAAGGTGCCAGACAGGAGTTCTCCTGGTAGTTTTTACATTGCTCCGGTAGGCATCTGAAAGACACCACAAAAGTTGTTGTACCTGCTTTCTGGGCTGAGATGGGGAACCGCTGAATTTTGGACTCGGCTGGTGATAAAATGTTCCAAACACACCTCATGCACAACTCCACCGGGGAAGGTGCCAGACAGGAGTTCTCTTGATAGATTTTACATTGCTCTGGTAGGCACCTCAAAGACACCACAAAACTTGTTCTACCTGCTTTCTGGGCTGAGATGGGGAATCGCTGAATTTTGGAGTCGGCCGGTGACAAAATGTTCCAAACACACCCCATGCACAAATCCACCGGGGAAGGTGCCAGACAGGAGTTCTCTTGGTAGTTTTTACACTACCTTGGTAGGCATCTGAAAGACACCACAAAAGTTGTTCTACCTGCTTTCTGGGCTGAGATGGGGAACCGCTGAATTTTGGACTTGGCTGTTGACAAAATGTTCCAAACACACCCCCTGCACAACTCCACCGGGGAAGGTGCCAGACAGGAGTTCTCCTGGTAGTTTTTACATTGCTCCGGTAGGCATCTGAAAGACACCACAAAAGTTGTTGTACCTGCTTTCTGGGCTGAGATGGGGAACCGCTGAATTTTGGAGTCGGCTGGTGACAAAATGTTCCAAACACACCCCATGCACAACTCCACCACGGAAGGTGCCAGACAGGAGTTCTCCTGGTAGTTTTTACATTGCTCCAGTAGGCATTTGAAAGGCACCACAAAAGTTGTTCTTCCTGCTTTCTGGGCTGAGATGGGGAACCGCTGAATTTTGGAGTCGGCTGGTGATAAAATGTTCCAAACACACCCCCTGCACAACTCCACCGGGGAAGGTGCCAGACAGGAGTTCTCTTGATAGATTTTACATTGCTCTGGTAGGCACCTCAAAGACACCACAAAAGTTGTTGTACCTGCTTTCTGGGCTGAGATGGGGAACCGCTGAATTTTGGACTCGGCTGGTGATAAAATGTTCCAAACACACCCCATGCACAACTCCACCGGGGAAGGTGCCAGACAGGAGTTCTCTTGGTAGTTTTTACATTGCTCCGGTAGGCATCTAAAAGACACCACAAAAGTTGTTCTACCTGCTTTCTGGGCTGAGATGGGGAACCGCTGAATTTTGGAGTCGGCTGGTGACAAAATGTCCCAAACACACCCCCTGCACAACTCCACCGGGGAAGGTGCCAGAAAGGAGTTCTGTTGGTAGATTTTACACTACCTTGGTAGGCACCTGAAAGGCACCACAAAAGTTGTTCTACCTGCTTTCTGGGCTGAGATGGGGAACCGCTGAATTTTGGAGTCGGCTGGTGATAAAATGTTCCAAACACACCCCATGCACAACTCCACCGGGGAAGGTGCCAGAAAGGAGTTCTGTAGCTAGTTTTTACACTACCTTGGTAGGCACCTGAAAGACACAAGAAAAGTTGTTCTTCCTGCTTTCTGGGCTGAGTGGGGGAACCGCTGAATTTTGGACTCGGCTGGTGACAAAATGTTCCAAACACACCCCATGCAAAACTCCAGCGGGGAAGGTGCCAGAAACGAGTTCTGTTGGTAGTTTTTACACTACCTTGGTAGGCATCTAAAAGACACCACAAAAGTTGTACCTGCTTTCTGGGCTGAGATGGGGAAGCGCTGAATTTTGGAGTCAGCTGGTGACAAAATGTTCCAAACACACCCCATGCACAACTCCACCGGGGAAGGTGCCAGACAGGAGTTCTCTTAGTAGTTTTTACACTACCTTGGTAGGCAGCTGAAAGGCACCACAAAACTTGTTCTACCTGCTTTCTGGGCTGAGATGGGGAACCGCTGAATTTTGGAGTCGGCTGGTGATAAAATGTTCCAAACACACCCCATGCACAACTCCACCGGGGAAGGTGCCAGACAGGAGTTCTCTTAGTAGTTTTTACATTGCTCCGGTAGGCATCTGAAAGACACCACAAAAGTTGTTCTACCTGCTTTCTGGGCTGAGATGGGGAACCGCTGAATTTTGGACTCGGCTGGTGACAAAATGTTCCAAACACACCCCCTGCACAACTCCACCGGGGAAGGTGCCAGAAAGGAGTTCTCTTGGTAGATTTTACACTACCTTGGTAGGCAGCTGAAAGGCACCACAAAAGTTGTTGTACCTGCTTTCTGGGCTGAGATGGGGAACCGCTGAATTTTGGAGTCGGCTGGTGGCAAAATGTTCCAAACAGACCCCATGCACAACTCCACCGGGGAAGGTGCCAGACAGGAGTTCTGTTGGTAGTTTTTACACTACCTTGGTAGGCACCTGAAAGGCACCACAAAAGTTGTTCTTCCTGCTTTCTGGGCTGAGATGGGGAATCGCTGAATTTTGGAGTCGGCTGGTGGCAAAATGTTCCAAACAGACCCCATGCACAACTCCACCGGGGAAGGTGCCAGAAAGGAGTTCTCTTGATAGATTTTACACTACCTTGGTAGGCACCTGAAAGACACAAGAAAAGTTGTTCTACCTGCTTTCTGGGCTGAGTTGGGGAACCGCTGAATTTTGGAGTCGGCCGGTGACAAAATGTTCCAAACACACCCCCTGCACAACTCCACCGGGGAAGGTGCCAGAAAGGAGTTCTGTTGATAGATTTTACATTACTCCGGTAGGCATCTGAAAGACACCACAAAACTTGTTCTACCTGCTTTCTGGGCTGAGATGGGGAATCGCTGAATTTTGGAGTCGGCCGGTGACAAAATGTTCCAAACACACCCCATGCACAACTCCACCGGGGAAGGTGGAGACAGGAGTTCTCTTAGTAGTTTTTACACTACCTTGGTAGGCAGCTGAAAGGCACCACAAAAGTTGTTCTACCTGCTTTCTGCGGCTGAGATGGGGAACCGCTGAATTTTGACTCAGCTGGTGACAAAATGTTCCAAACACACCCCATGCACAACTCCACCGGGGAAGGTGCCAGACAGGAGTTCTCCTGGTAGTTTTTACATTGCTCCGGTAGGCATCTGAAAGACACCACAAAAGTTGTTCTTCCTGCTTTCTGGGCTGAGATGGGGAACCGCTGAATTTTGGAGTCGGCTGGTGATAAAATGTTCCAAACACACCCCATGCACAACTCCACCGGGGAAGGTGCCAGACAGGAGTTCTCTTAATAGTTTTTACACTACCTTGGTAGGCAGCTGAAAGGCACCACAAAACTTGTTCTACCTGCTTTCTGGGCTGAGATGGGGAACCGCTGAATTTTGGACTCGGCTGGTGACAAAATGTTCCAAACACACCCCATGCACAACTCCACCGGGGAAGGTGCCAGACAGGAGTTCTCCTGGTACTTTTTACACTACCTTGGTAGGCATCTAAAAGACACCACAAAAGTTGTTCTACCTGCTTTCTGGGCTGAGATGGGGAACCGCTGAATTTTGGACTCGGCCGGTGACAAAATGTTCCAAACACACCCCATGCACAACTCCACCGGGGAAGGTGCCAGACAGGAGTTCTGTTGGTAGATTTTACACTACCTTGGTAGGCAGCTGAAAGGCACAAGAAAAGTTGTTCTACCTGCTTTCTGCGGCTGAGATGGGGAACCGCTGAATTTTGGAGTCGGCTGGTGATAAAATGTTCCAAACACACCCCATGCAAAACTCCACCGAGGAAGGTGCCAGAAAGGAGTTCTTTTGCTAGTTTTTACACTACCTTGGTAGGCACCTGAAAGACACAAGAAAAGTTGTTCTTCCTGCTTTCTGGGCTGAGATGGGGAACCGCTGAATTTTGGAGTCGGCTGGTGACAAAATGTTCCAAACACACCCCATGCACAACTCCAACGGGGAAGGTGCCAGACAGGAGTTCTCTTGGTACGTTTTACACTACCTTGGTAGGCATCAAAAAGACACCACAAAAGTTGTTCTTCCTGCTTTCTGGGCTGAGATGGGGAAGAGCTGAATTTTGGAGTCGGCTGGTGATAAAATGTTCCAAACACACCCCCTGCACAACTCCACCGGGGAAGGTGCCAGACAGGAGTTCTCCTGGTACTTTTTACACTACCTTGGTAGGCATCTGAAAAACACCACAAAAGTTGTTCTACCTGCTTTCTGGGCTGAGATGGGGAAACGCTGAATTTTGGAGTCGGCTGGTGACAAAATGTTCCAAACACACCCCATGCACAACTCCACCGGGGAAGGTGCCAGACAGGAGTTCTCTTGGTACGTTTTACACTACCTTGGTAGGCACCTGAAAGACACAAGAAAAGTTGTTCTTCCTGCTTTCTGGGCTGAGTTGGGGAACCGCTGAATTTGGAGTCGGCCGGTGACAAAATGTTCCAAACACACCCCATGCACAACTCCACCGGGGAAGGTGCCAGACAGGAGTTCTCCTGGTAGTTTTTACATTGCTCCGGTAGGCATCTGAAAGACACCACAAAAGTTGTTCTTCCTGCTTTCTGGGCTGAGATGGGGAACCGCTGAATTTTGGAGTCGGCTGGTGATAAAATGTTCCAAACACACCCCATGCACAACTCCACCGGGGAAGGTGCCAGACAGGAGTTCTCTTAATAGTTTTTACACTACCTTGGTAGGCATTTGAAAGGCACCACAAAAGTTGTTCTTCCTGCTTTCTGGGCTGAGATGGGGAACCGCTGAATTTTGACTCAGCTGGTGACAAAATGTTCAAAACACACCCCCTGCACAACTCCACCGGGGAAGGTGCCAGACAGGAGTTCTCCTGGTAGTTTTTACACTACCTTGGTAGGCATTTGAAAGGCACCACAAAAGTTGTTCTTCCTGCTTTCTGGGCTGAGATGGGGAACCGCTGAATTTTGGAGTCGGCTGGTGGCAAAATGTTCCAAACACACCCCATGCACAACTCCACCGGGGAAGGTGCCAGGCAGGAGTTCTCTTGATAGATTTTACATTGCTCTGGTAGGCACCTCAAAGACACCACAAAACTTGTTCTATGTGCTTTCTGGGCTGAGATGGGGAATCGCTGAATTTTGGACTCGGCTGGTGACAAAATGTTCCAAACACACCCCATGCACAACTCCACCGGGGAAGGTGCCAGACAGGAGTTCTCTTAGTAGTTTTTACACTACCTTGGTAGGCATCTGAAAAACACCACAAAAGTTGTTCTACCTGCTTTCTGGGCTGAGATGGGGAAACGCTGAATTTTGGAGTCGGCTGGTGACAAAATGTTCCAAACACACCCCATGCACAACTCCACCGGGGAAGGTGCCAGACAGGAGTTCTCTTGGTACGTTTTACACTACCTTGGTAGGCATCAAAAAGACACCACAAAAGTTGTTCTTCCTGCTTTCTGGGCTGAGATGGGGAACCGCTGAATTTTGGAGTCGGCTGGTGACAAAATGTTCCAAACACACCCCCTGCACAACTCCACCGGGGAAGGTGCCAGACAGGAGTTCTCCTGCTAGTTTTTACACTACCTTGGTAGGCATCTGAAAAACACCACAAAAGTTGTTCTACCTGCTTTCTGGGCTGAGATGGGGAACCGCTGAATTTTGGAGTCGGCTGGTGACAAAATGTTCCAAACACACCCCATGCACAACTCCACCGGGGAAGGTGCCAGACAGGAGTTCTCTTGGTACGTTTTACACTACCTTGGTAGGCACCTGAAAGACACAAGAAAAGTTGTTCTTCCTGCTTTCTGGGCTGAGTTGGGGAACCGCTGAATTTTGGACTCGGCTGGTGACAAAATGTTCCAAACACACCCCCTGCACAACTCCACCGGGGAAGGTGCCAGAAACGAGTTCTCTTGATAGATTTTACATTGCTCCGGTAGGCATTTGAAAGACACCACAAAAGTTGTTGTACCTGCTTTGTGGGCTGAGATGGGGAACCGCTGAATTTGGAGTCGGCCGGTGACAAAATGTTCCAAACACACCCCATGCACAACTCCACCGGGGAAGGTGCCAGACAGGAGTTCTCTTAGTAGTTTTTACACTACCTTGGTAGGCAGCTGAAAGGCACCACAAAAGTTGTTCTACCTGCTTTCTGGGCTGAGATGGGGAAACGCTGAATTTTGGAGTCGGCTGGTGACAAAATGTTCCAAAAACACCCCATGCACAACTCCACCGGGGAAGGTGCCAGACAGGAGTTCTCCTGGTAGTTTTTACACTACCTTAGTAGGCATTTGAAAGGCACCACAAAAGTTGTTCTTCCTGCTTTCTGGGCTGAGATGGGGAACCGCTGAATTTTGACTCAGCTGGTGACAAAATGTTCAAAACACACCCCATGCACAACTCCACCGGGGAAGGTGCCAGACAGGAGTTCTCCTGGTAGTTTTTACATTGCTCCGGTAGGCATCTGAAAGACACCACAAAAGTTGTTCTTCCTGCTTTCTGGGCTGAGATGGGGAACCGCTGAATTTTGGAGTCGGCTGGTGATAAAATGTTCCAAACACACCCCATGCACAACTCCACCGGGGAAGGTGCCAGAAAGGAGTTCTTTTGCTAGTTTTTACACTACCTTGGTAGGCAGCTGAAAGGCACCACAAAAGTTGTTCTACCTGCTTTCTGGGCTGAGATGGGGAACCGCTGAATTTTGGACTCGGCCGGTGACAAAATGTTCCAAACACACCCCATGCACAACTCCACCGGGGAAGGTGCCAGACAGGAGTTCTCTTAGTAGTTTTTACATTGCTCCGGTAGGCATCTGAAAGACACCACAAAAGTTGTTCTTCCTGCTTTCTGGGCTGAGATGGGGAACCGCTGAATTTTGGAGTCGGCTGGTGATAAAATGTTCCAAACACACCCCATGCAAAACTCCACCGGGGAAGGTGCCAGAAAGGAGTTCTTTTGCTAGTTTTTACACTACCTTGGTAGGCACCTGAAAGGCACCACAAAAGTTGTTCTTCCTGCTTTCTGGGCTGAGATGGGGAATCGCTGAATTTTGGAGTCGGCTGGTGACAAAATGTTCCAAACACACCCCATGCACAACTCCAACGGGGAAGGTGCCAGACAGGAGTTCTCTTGGTAGATTTTACACTACCTTGGTAGGCATCTAAAAGACACCACAAAAGTTGTTCTACCTGCTTTCTGGGCTGAGATGGGGAACCGCTGAATTTTGGAGTCGGCTGGTGGCAAAATGTTCCAAACAGACCCCATGCACAACTCCACCGGGGAAGGTGCCAGAAAGGAGTTCTCTTGATAGATTTTACACTACCTTGGTAGGCACCTGAAAGACACAAGAAAAGTTGTTCTACCTGCTTTCTGGGCTGAGTTGGGGAACCGCTGAATTTTGGAGTCGGCCGGTGACAAAATGTTCCAAACACACCCCCTGCACAACTCCACCGGGGAAGGTGCCAGAAAGGAGTTCTCTTGATAGATTTTACATTGCTCCGGTAGGCATCTGAAAGACACCACAAAAGTTGTTCTACCTGCTTTCTGGGCTGAGATGGGGAATCGCTGAATTTTGGAGTCGGCCGGTGACAAAATGTTCCAAACACACCCCATGCACAACTCCACCGGGGAAGGTGCCAGACAGGAGTTCTCTTAGTAGTTTTTACACTACCTTGGTAGGCAGCTGAAAGGCACCACAAAAGTTGTTCTACCTGCTTTCTGGGCTGAGATGGGGAAAAGCTGAATTTTGGAGTCGGCTGGTGACAAAATGTTCCAAACACACCCCATGCACAACTCCACCGGGGAAGGTGCCAGACAGGAGTTCTCCTGGTAGTTTTTACACTACCTTAGTAGGCATTTGAAAGGCACCACAAAAGTTGTTCTTCCTGCTTTCTGGGCTGAGATGGGGAACCGCTGAATTTTGACTCAGCTGGTGACAAAATGTTCAAAACACACCCCATGCACAACTCCACCGGGGAAGGTGCCAGACAGGAGTTCTCCTGGTAGTTTTTACATTGCTCCGGTAGGCATCTGAAAGACACCACAAAAGTTGTTCTTCCTGCTTTCTGGGCTGAGATGGGGAACCGCTGAATTTTGGAGTCGGCTGGTGATAAAATGTTCCAAACACACCCCATGTACAACTCCACCGGGGAAGGTGCCAGACAGGAGTTCTCTTAATAGTTTTTACACTACCTTGGTAGGCAGCTGAAAGGCACCACAAAAGTTGTTCTACCTGCTTTCTGGGCTGAGATGGGGAACCGCTGAATTTTGGAGTCGGCTGGTGACAAAATGTTCCAAACACACCCCATGCACAACTCCAACGGGGAAGGTGCCAGACAGGAGTTCTCCTGGTAGTTTTTACACTACCTTGGTAGGCATCTAAAGGACACCACAAAAGTTGTTCTACCTGCTTTCTGGGCTGAGATGGGGAACCGCTGAATTTTGGACTCGGCCGGTGACAAAATGTTCCAAACACACCCCATGCACAACTCCACCGGGGAAGGTGCCAGACAGGAGTTCTGTTGGTAGATTTTACACTACCTTGGTAGGCAGCTGAAAGGCACAAGAAAAGTTGTTCTACCTGCTTTCTGCGGCTGAGATGGGGAACCGCTGAATTTTGGAGTCGGCTGGTGATAAAATGTTCCAAACACACCCCATGCAAAATTCCACCGGGGAAAGTGCCAGAAAGGAGTTCTTTTGCTAGTTTTTACACTACCTTGGTAGGCACCTGAAAGACACAAGAAAAGTTGTTCTTCCTGCTTTCTGGGCTGAGATGGGGAACCGCTGAATTTTGGAGTCGGCCGGTGACAAAATGTTCCAAACACACCCCCTGCACAACTCCACCGGGGAAGGTGCCAGACAGGAGTTCTCTTAGTAGTTTTTACACTACCTTGGTAGGCATCTAAAAGACACCACAAAAGTTGTTCTACCTGCTTTCTGGGCTGAGATGGGGAAACGCTGAATTTTGGAGTCGGCTGGTGGCAAAATGTTCCAAACAGACCCCATGCACAACTCCACCGGGGAAGGTGCCAGAAAGGAGTTCTCTTGATAGATTTCACACTACCTTGGTAGGCACCTGAAAGACACAAGAAAAGTTGTTCTTCCTGCTTTCTGGGCTGAGATGGGGAACCGCTGAATTTTGGACTCGGCCGGTGACAAAATGTTCCAAACACACCCCCTGCACAACTCCACCGGGGAAGGTGCCAGAAAGGAGTTCTCTTGATAGATTTTACATTGCTCCGGTAGGCATCTGAAAGACACCACAAAAGTTGTTCTACCTGCTTTCTGGGCTGAGATGGGGAATCGCTGAATTTTGGAGTCGGCCGGTGACAAAATGTTCCAAACACACCCCATGCACAACTCCACCGGGGAAGGTGCCAGACAGGAGTTCTCTTAGTAGTTTTTACACTACCTTGGTAGGCAGCTGAAAGGCACCACAAAAGTTGTTCTACCTGCTTTCTGGGCTGAGATGGGGAAACGCTGAATTTTGGAGTCGGCTGGTGACAAAATGTTCCAAACACACCCCATGCACAACTCCACCGGGGAAGGTGCCAGACAGGAGTTCTCCTGGTAGTTTTTACACTACCTTAGTAGGCATTTGAAAGGCACCACAAAAGTTGTTCTTCCTGCTTTCTGGGCTGAGATGGGGAACCGCTGAATTTTGACTCAGCTGGTGACAAAATGTTCAAAACACACGCCATGCACAACTCCACCGAGGAAGGTGCCAGACAGGAGTTCTCCTGGTAGTTTTTACATTGCTCCGGTAGGCATCTGAAAGACACCACAAAAGTTGTTGTACCTGCTTTCTGGGCTGAGATGGGGAACCGCTGAATTTTGGACTCGGCTGGTGATAAAATGTTCCAAACACACCCCATGCACAACTCCACCGGGGAAGGTGCCAGACAGGAGTTCTCTTGATAGATTTTACATTGCTCTGGTAGGCACCTCAAAGACACCACAAAACTTGTTCTATCTGCTTTCTGGGCTGAGATGGGGAATCGCTGAATTTTGGAGTCGGCCGGTGACAAAATGTTCCAAACACACCCCATGCACAAATCCACCGGGGAAGGTGCCAGAAAGGAGTTCTCTTGGTAGTTTTTACACTACCTTGGTAGGCACCTGAAAGGCACCACAAAAGTTGTTCTACCTGCTTTCTGGGCTGAGATGGGGAACCGCTGAATTTTGGAGTCGGCTGGTGATAAAATGTTCCAAACACACCCCATGCACAACTCCACCGGGGAAGGTGCCAGAAAGGAGTTCTGTAGCTAGTTTTTACATTACCTTGGTAGGCACCTGAAAGGCACAAGAAAAGTTGTTCTTCCTGCTTTCTGGGCTGAGTTGGGGAACCGCTGAATTTTGGACTCGGCTGGTGACAAAATGTTCCAAACACACCCCATGCACAACTCCACCGGGGAAGGTGCCAGACAGGAGTTCTCTTGGTAGTTTTTACACTACCTTGGTAGGCATCTAAAAGACACCACAAAAGTTGTACCTGCTTTCTGGGCTGAGATGGGGAACCGCTGAATTTTGGAGTCGGCTGGTGACAAAATGTTCCAAACACACCCCCTGCACAACTCCACCGGGGAAGGTGCCAGACAGGAGTTCTCTTAGTAGTTTTTACACTACCTTGGTAGGCAGCTGAAAGGCACCACAAAAGTTGTTCTACCTGCTTTCTGGGCTGAGATGGGGAACCGCTGAATTTTGGAGTCGGCTGGTGACAAAATGTTCCAAACACAGCCCATGCACAACTCCACCGGGGAAGGTGCCAGACAGGAGTTCTCCTGGTAGATTTTACACTACCTTGGTAGGCAGCTGAAAGGCACCACAAAAGTTGTTCTACCTGCTTTCTGCGGTTGAGATGGGGAACCGCTGAATTTTGGAGTCGGCTGGTGATAAAATGTTCCAAACACACCCCATGCAAAACTCCACCGGGGAAGGTGCCAGAAAGGAGTTCTTTTGCTAGTTTTTACACTACCTTGGTAGGCACCTGAAAGACACAAGAAAAGTTGTTCTTCCTGCTTTCTGGGCTGAGATGGGGAACCGCTGAATTTTGGAGTCGGCCGGTGACAAAATGTTCCAAACACACCCCCTGCACAACTCCACCGGGGAAGGTGCCAGACAGGAGTTCTCCTGGTACTTTTTACACTACCTTGGTAGGCATCTAAAAGACACCACAAAAGTTGTTCTACCTGCTTTCTGGGCTGAGATGGGGAACCGCTGAATTTTGGACTCGGCTGGTGACAAAATGTTCCAAACACACCCCCTGCACAACTCCACCGGGGAAGGTGCCAGACAGGAGTTCTCTTGGTAGATTTTACACTACCTTGGTAGGCACCTGAAAGGCACCACAAAAGTTGTTCTACCTGCTTTCTGGGCTGAGATGGGGAACCGCTGAATTTTGGAGTCGGCTGGTGGCAAAATGTTCCAAACAGACCCCATGCACAACTCCACCGGGGAAGGTGCCAGACAGGAGTTCTGTTGGTAGTTTTTACACTACCTTGGTAGGCACCTGAAAGACACAAGAAAAGTTGTTCTTCCTGCTTTCTGGGCTGAGATGGGGAATCGCTGAATTTTGGAGTCGGCTGGTGACAAAATGTTCCAAACACACCCCATGCACAACTCCAACGGGGAAGGTGCCAGACAGGAGTTCTCCTGGTACTTTTTACACTACCTTGGTAGGCATCTAAAAGACACCACAAAAGTTGTTCTTCCTGCTTTCTGGGCTGAGATGGGGAACCGCTGAATTTTGGAGTCGGCTGGTGGCAAAATGTTCCAAACAGACCCCATGCACAACTCCACCGGGGAAGGTGCCAGAAAGGAGTTCTCTTGATAGATTTTACACTACCTTGGTAGGCACCTGAAAGACACAAGAAAAGTTGTTCTACCTGCTTTCTGGGCTGAGTTGGGGAACCGCTGAATTTTGGAGTTGGCCGGTGACAAAATGTTCCAAACACACCCCCTGCACAACTCCACCGGGGAAGGTGCCAGAAAGGAGTTCTCTTGATAGATTTTACATTGCTCCGGTAGGCATCTGAAAGACACCACAAAAGTTGTTCTACCTGCTTTCTGGGCTGAGATGGGGAATCGCTGAATTTTGGAGTCGGCCGGTGACAAAATGTTCCAAACACACCCCATGCACAACTCCACCGGGGAAGGTGCCAGACAGGAGTTCTCCTGGTAGTTTTTACACTACCTTGGTAGGCAGCTGAAAGGCACCACAAAAGTTGTTCTACCTGCTTTCTGGGCTGAGATGGGGAAAAGCTGAATTTTGGAGTCGGCTGGTGACAAAATGTTCCAAACACACCCCATGCACAACTCCAACGGGGAAGGTGCCAGACAGGAGTTCTCCTGCTAGTTTTTACACTACCTTAGTAGGCATTTGAAAGGCACCACAAAAGTTGTTCTTCCTGCTTTCTGGGCTGAGATGGGGAACCGCTGAATTTTGACTCAGCTGGTGACAAAATGTTCAAAACACACGCCATGCACAACTCCACCGAGGAAGGTGCCAGACAGGAGTTATCCTGGTAGTTTTTACATTGCTCCGGTAGGCATCTGAAAGACACCACAAAAGTTGTTCTTCCTGCTTTCTGGGCTGAGATGGGGAACCGCTGAATTTTGGAGTCGGCTGGTGACAAAATGTTCCAAACACACCCCATGCACAACTCCAACGGGGAAGGTGCCAGACAGGAGTTCTCCTGGTACTTTTTACACTACCTTGGTAGGCATCTAAAAGACACCACAAAAGTTGTTCTACCTGCTTTCTGGGCTGAGATGGGGAACCGCTGAATTTTGGAGTCGGCTGGTGACAAAATGTTCCAAACACACCCCATGCACAACTCCACCGGGGAAGGTGCCAGACAGGAGTTCTGTTGGTAGATTTTACACTACCTTGGTAGGCAGCTGAAAGGCACAAGAAAAGTTGTTCTACCTGCTTTCTGCGGCTGAGATGGGGAACCGCTGAATTTTGGAGTCGGCTGGTGATAAAATGTTCCAAACACACCCCATGCAAAACTCCACCGGGGAAGGTGCCAGAAAGGAGTTCTCTTGATAGATTTTACATTGCTCCGGTAGGCATCTGAAAGACACCACAAAAGTTGTTCTACCTGCTTTCTGGGCTGAGATGGGGAACCGCTGAATTTTGGAGTCGGCTGGTGACAAAATGTTCCAAACACACCCCATGCACAACTCCACCGGGGAAGGTGCCAGACAGGAGTTCTCTTGGTACGTTTTACACTACCTTGGTAGGCACCTGAAAGACACAAGAAAAGTTGTTCTTCCTGCTTTCTGGGCTGAGTTGGGGAACCGCTGAATTTTGGACTCGGCTGGTGACAAAATGTTCCAAACACACCCCCTGCACAACTCCACCGGGGAAGGTGCCAGACAGGAGTTCTCCTGCTAGTTTTTACACTACCTTGGTAGGCATTTGAAAGGCACCACAAAAGTTGTTCTACCTGCTTTCTGCGGCTGAGATGGGGAACCGCTGAATTTTGGACTCGGCTGGTGACAAAATGTTCCAAACACACCCCCTGCACAACTCCACCGGGGAAGGTGCCAGACAGGAGTTCTCTTGATAGATTTTACATTGCTCCGGTAGGCATTTGAAAGACACCACAAAAGTTGTTCTACCTGCTTTCTGGGCTGAGATGGGGAACCGCTGAATTTGGAGTCGGCCGGTGACAAAATGTTCCAAACACACCCCATGCACAACTCCACCGGGGAAGGTGCCAGACAGGAGTTCTCTTAGTAGTTTTTACACTACCTTGGTAGGCAGCTGAAAGGCACCACAAAAGTTGTTCTACCTGCTTTCTGGGCTGAGATGGGGAAACGCTGAATTTTGGAGTCGGCTGGTGACAAAATGTTCCAAACACACCCCATGCACAACTCCACCGGGGAAGGTGCCAGACAGGAGTTCTCCTGGTAGTTTTTACACTACCTTGGTAGGCACCTGAAAGACACAAGAAAAGTTGTTCTTCCTGCTTTCTGGGCTGAGATGGGGAACCTCTGAATTTTGACTCAGCTGGTGACAAAATGTTCAAAACACACCCCCTGCACAACTCCACCGTGGAAGGTGCCAGACAGGAGTTCTCCTGGTAGTTTTTACACTACCTTGGTAGGCATTTGAAAGGCACCACAAAAGTTGTTCTTCCTGCTTTCTGGGCTGAGATGGGGAACCGCTGAATTTTGGAGTCGGCTGGTGGCAAAATGTTCCAAACACACCCCATGCACAACTCCACCGGGGAAGGTGCCAGGCAGGAGTTCTCTTGGTACGTTTTACACTACCTTGGTAGGCATCAAAAAGACACCACAAAAGTTGTTCTTCCTGCTTTCTGGGCTGAGATGGGGAAGAGCTGAATTTTGGAGTCGGCTGGTGACAAAATGTTCCAAACACACCCCCTGCACAACTCCACCGGGGAAGGTGCCAGACAGGAGTTCTCCTGCTAGTTTTTACACTACCTTGGTAGGCATCTGAAAAACACCACAAAAGTTGTTCTACCTGCTTTCTGGGCTGAGATGGGGAACCGCTGAATTTTGGAGTCGGCTGGTGACAAAATGTTCCAAACACACCCCATGCACAACTCCACCGGGGAAGGTGCCAGACAGGAGTTCTCCTGGTACTTTTTACACTACCTTGGTAGGCATCTGAAAAACACCACAAAAGTTGTTCTACCTGCTTTCTGGGCTGAGATGGGGAACCGCTGAATTTTGGAGTCGGCTGGTGACAAAATGTTCCAAACACACCCCATGCACAACTCCACCGGGGAAGGTGCCAGACAGGAGTTCTCTTGGTACGTTTTACACTACCTTGGTAGGCATCAAAAAGACACCACAAAAGTTGTTCTTCCTGCTTTCTGGGCTGAGATGGGGAAGAGCTGAATTTTGGACTCGGCTGGTGACAAAATGTTCCAAACACACCCCCTGCACAACTCCACCGGGGAAGGTGCCAGACAGGAGTTCTCCTGCTAGTTTTTACACTACCTTGGTAGGCATCTGAAAGACACCACAAAAGTTGTTCTACCTGCTTTCTGGGCTGAGATGGGGAACCGCTGAATTTTGGAGTCGGCTGGTGACAAAATGTTCCAAACACTCCCCATGCACAACTCCACCGGGGAAGGTGCCAGACAGGAGTTCTCTTGGTACGTTTTACACTACCTTGGTAGGCACCTGAAAGACACAAGAAAAGTTGTTCTTCCTGCTTTCTGGGCTGAGTTGGGGAACCGCTGAATTTTGGACTCGGCTGGTGACAAAATGTTCCAAACACACCCCCTGCACAACTCCACCGGGGAAGGTGCCAGAAACGAGTTCTGTTGGTAGTTTTTACACTACCTTGGTAGGCATTTGAAAGGCACCACAAAAGTTGTTCTACCTGCTTTCTGGGCTGAGATGGGGAACCGCTGAATTTTGGACTCGGCTGGTGACAAAATGTTCCAAACACACCCCATGCACAACTCCACCGGGGAAGGTGCCAGAAAGGAGTTCTCTTGATAGATTTTACATTGCTCCGGTAGGCATTTGAAAGACACCACAAAAGTTGTTCTACCTGCTTTCTGGGCTGAGATGGGGAACCGCTGAATTTGGAGTCGGCCGGTGACAAAATGTTCCAAACACACCCCATGCACAACTCCACCGGGGAAGGTGCCAGACAGGAGTTCTCTTAGTAGTTTTTACACTACCTTGGTAGGCAGCTGAAAGGCACCACAAAAGTTGTTCTACCTGCTTTCTGGGCTGAGATGGGGAAACGCTGAATTTTGGAGTCGGCTGGTGACAAAATGTTCCAAACACACCCCATGCACAACTCCACCGGGGAAGGTGCCAGACAGGAGTTCTCCTGGTAGTTTTTACACTACCTTAGTAGGCAGCTGAAAGGCACCACAAAAGTTGTTCTTCCTGCTTTCTGGGCTGAGATGGGGAACCGCTGAATTTTGACTCAGCTGGTGACAAAATGTTCAAAACACACCCCCTGCACAACTCCACCGGGGAAGGTGCCAGACAGGAGTTCTCCTGGTAGTTTTTACATTGCTCCGGTAGGCATCTGAAAGACACCACAAAAGTTGTTCTTCCTGCTTTCTGGGCTGAGATGGGGAACCGCTGAATTTTGGAGTCGGCTGGTGATAAAATGTTCCAAACACACCCCATGCACAACTCCACCGGGGAAGGTGCCAGAAAGGAGTTCTCTTAATAGTTTTTACACTACCTTGGTAGGCAGCTGAAAGGCACCACAAAAGTTGTTCTACCTGCTTTCTGGGCTGAGATGGGGAAACGCTGAATTTTGGACTCGGCCGGTGACAAAATGTTCCAAACACACCCCATGCACAACTCCACCGGGGAAGGTGCCAGACAGGAGTTCTCTTAGTAGTTTTTACATTGCTCCGGTAGGCATCTGAAAGACACCACAAAAGTTGTTCTACCTGCTTTCTGGGCTGAGATGGGGAACCGCTGAATTTTGGACTCGGCCGGTGACAAAATGTTCCAAACACACCCCATGCACAACTCCACCGGGGAAGGTGCCAGACAGGAGTTCTGTTGGTAGATTTTACACTACCTTGGTAGGCACCTGAAAGGCACAAGAAAAGTTGTTCTACCTGCTTTCTGCGGCTGAGATGGGGAACCGCTGAATTTTGGAGTCGGCTGGTGATAAAATGTTCCAAACACACCCCATGCAAAACTCCACCGGGGAAGGTGCCAGAAAGGAGTTCTTTTGCTAGTTTTTACACTACCTTGGTAGGCACCTGAAAGACACAAGAAAAGTTGTTCTTCCTGCTTTCTGGGCTGAGATGGGGAATCGCTGAATTTTGGAGTCGGCTGGTGACAAAATGTTCCAAACACACCCCATGCACAACTCCAACGGGGAAGGTGCCAGACAGGAGTTCTCCTGGTACTTTTTACACTACCTTGGTAGGCATCTAAAAGACACCACAAAAGTTGTTCTACCTGCTTTCTGGGCTGAGATGGGGAACCGCTGAATTTTGGACTCGGCTGGTGACAAAATGTTCCAAACAGACCCCATGCACAACTCCACCGGGGAAGGTGCCAGAAAGGAGTTCTCTTGATAGATTTTACACTACCTTGGTAGGCACCTGAAAGACACAAGAAAAGTTGTTCTACCTGCTTTCTGGGCTGAGTTGGGGAACCGCTGAATTTTGGAGTCGGCCGGTGACAAAAAGTTCCAAACACACCCCCTGCACAACTCCACCGGGGAAGGTGCCAGAAAGGAGTTCTCTTGATAGATTTTACATTGCTCCGGTAGGCATCTGAAAGACACCACAAAAGTTGTTCTACCTGCTTTCTGGGCTGAGATGGGGAATCGCTGAATTTTGGAGTCGGCCGGTGACAAAATGTTCCAAACACACCCCATGCACAACTCCACCGGGGAAGGTGCCAGACAGGAGTTCTTCTAGTAGTTTTTACACTACCTTGGTAGGCAGCTGAAAGGCACCACAAAAGTTGTTCTACCTGCTTTCTGGGCTGAGATGGGGAAAAGCTGAATTTTGGAGTCGGCTGGTGACAAAATGTTCCAAACACACCCCATGCACAACTCCACCGGGGAAGGTGCCAGACAGGAGTTCTCCTGGTAGTTTTTACACTACCTTAGTAGGCATTTGAAAGGCACCACAAAAGTTGTTCTTCCTGCTTTCTGGGCTGAGATGGGGAACCGCTGAATTTTGACTCAGCTGGTGACAAAATGTTCAAAACACACCCCATGCACAACTCCACCGGGGAAGGTGCCAGACAGGAGTTCTCCTGGTAGTTTTTACATTGCTCCGGTAGGCATCTGAAAGACACCACAAAAGTTGTTCTTCCTGCTTTCTGGGCTGAGATGGGGAACCGCTGAATTTTGGAGTCGGCTGGTGATAAAATGTTCCAAACACACCCCATGCACAACTCCACCGGGGAAGGTGCCAGACAGGAGTTCTCTTAATAGTTTTTACACTACCTTGGTAGGCAGCTGAAAGGCACCACAAAAGTTGTTCTACCTGCTTTCTGGGCTGAGATGGGGAACCGCTGAATTTTGGAGTCGGCTGGTGACAAAATGTTCCAAACACACCCCATGCACAACTCCAACGGGGAAGGTGCCAGACAGGAGTTCTCCTGGTACTTTTTACACTACCTTGGTAGGCATCTAAAAGACACCACAAAAGTTGTTCTACCTGCTTTCTGGGCTGAGATGGGGAACCGCTGAATTTTGGAGTCGGCCGGTGACAAAATGTTCCAAACACACCCCATGCACAACTCCACCGGGGAAGGTGCCAGACAGGAGTTCTGTTGGTAGATTTTACACTACCTTGGTAGGCAGCTGAAAGGCACAAGAAAAGTTGTTCTACCTGCTTTCTGCGGCTGAGATGGGGAACCGCTGAATTTTGGAGTCGGCTGGTGATAAAATGTTCCAAACACACCCCATGCAAAACTCCACCGGGGAAGGTGCCAGAAAGGAGTTCTTTTGCTAGTTTTTACACTACCTTGGTAGGCACCTGAAAGACACAAGAAAAGTTGTTCTTCCTGCTTTCTGGGCTGAGATGGGGAACCGCTGAATTTTGGAGTCGGCCGGTGACAAAATGTTCCAAACACACCCCCTGCACAACTCCACCGGGGAAGGTGCCAGACAGGAGTTCTCTTGGTAGTTTTTACACTACCTTGGTAGGCATCTAAAAGACACCACAAAAGGTGTTCTACCTGCTTTCTGGGCTGAGTTGGGGAAACGCTGAATTTTGGAGTCGGCTGGTGGCAAAATGTTCCAAACAGACCCCATGCACAACTCCACCGGGGAAGGTGCCAGAAAGGAGTTCTCTTGATAGATTTTACACTACCTTGGTAGGCACCTGAAAGACACAAGAAAAGTTGTTCTTCCTGCTTTCTGGGCTGAGTTGGGGAACCGCTGAATTTTGGAGTCGGCCGGTGACAAAATGTTCCAAACACACCCCCTGCACAACTCCACCGGGGAAGGTGCCAGACAGGAGTTCTCTTGATAGATTTTACATTGCTCCGGTAGGCACCTCAAAGACACCACAAAACTTGTTCTATCTGCTTTCTGGGCTGAGATGGGGAATCGCTGAATTTTGGAGTCGGCCGGTGACAAAATGTTCCAAACACACCCCATGCACAACTCCACCGGGGAAGGTGCCAGACAGGAGTTCTCTTGATAGATTTTACATTGCTCTGGTAGGCACCTCAAAGACACCACAAAAGTTGTTCTACCTGCTTTCTGGGCTGAGATGGGGAACCGCTGAATTTTGGAGTCGGCTGGTGACAAAATGTTCCAAACACACCCCCTGCACAACTCCACCGGGGAAGGTGCCAGAAAGGAGTTCTCTTGGTAGTTTTTACACTACCTTGGTAGGCATCTGAAAGGCACCACAAAAGTTGTTCTACCTGCTTTCTGGGCTGAGATGGGGAACCACTGAATTTTGGAGTCGGCTGGTGATAAAATGTTCCAAACACACCCCATGCACAACTCCACCGGGGAAGGTGCCAGAAAGGAGTTCTGTAGCTAGTTTTTACACTACCTTGGTAGGCACCTGAAAGACACAAGAAAAGTTGTTCTTCCTGCTTTCTGGGCTGAGTTGGGGAACCGCTGAATTTTGGACTCGGCTGGTGACAAAATGTTCCAAACACACCCCATGCACAACTCCACCGGGGAAGGTGCCAGACAGGAGTTCTCTTGGTAGTTTTTACACTACCTTGGTAGGCATCTAAAAGACACCACAAAAGTTGTACCTGCTTTCTGGGCTGAGATGGGGAAGCGCTGAATTTTGGAGTCGGCTGGTGACAAAATTTTCCAAACACACCCCATGCACAACTCCACCGGGGAAGGTGCCAGACAGGAGTTCTCTTAGTAGTTTTTACACTACCTTGGTAGGCAGCTGAAAGGCACCACAAAAGTTGTTCTACCTGCTTTCTGGGCTGAGATGGGGAACCGCTGAATTTTGGAGTCGGCTGGTGACAAAATGTTCCAAACACACCCCCTGCACAACTCCACCGGGGAAGGTGCCAGACAGGAGTTCTCTTAGTAGTTTTTACATTGCTCCGGTAGGCATCTGAAAGGCACCACAAAAGTTGTTCTACCTGCTTTCTGGGCTGAGATGGGGAACCGCTGAATTTTGGAGTCGGCTGGTGACAAAATGTTCCAAACACAGCCCATGCACAACTCCACCGGGGAAGGTGCCAGACAGGAGTTCTCCTGGTAGATTTTACACTACCTTGGTAGGCAGCTGAAAGGCACCACAAAAGTTGTTCTACCTGCTTTCTGCGGCTGAGATGGGGAACCGCTGAATTTTGGAGTCGGCTGGTGATAAAATGTTCCAAACACACCCCATGCAAAACTCCACCGGGGAAGGTGCCAGAAAGGAGTTCTTTTGCTAGTTTTTACACTACCTTGGTAGGCACCTGAAAGACACAAGAAAAGTTGTTCTTCCTGTTTTCTGGGCTGAGATGGGGAACCGCTGAATTTTGGAGTCGGCCGGTGACAAAATGTTCCAAACACACCCCCTGCACAACTCCACCGGGGAAGGTGCCAGACAGGAGTTCTCCTGGTACTTTTTACACTACCTTGGTAGGCATCTAAAAGACACCAAAAAAGTTGTTCTACCTGCTTTCTGGGCTGAGACGGGGAACCGCTGAATTTTGGAGTCGGCTGGTGACAAAATGTTCCAAACACACCCCCTGCACAACTCCACCGGGGAAGGTGCCAGAAAGGAGTTCTCTTGGTAGATTTTACACTACCTTGGTAGGCAGCTGAAAGGCACCACAAAAGTTGTTCTACCTGCTTTCTGGGCTGAGATGGGGAACCGCTGAATTTTGGAGTCGGCCGGTGACAAAATGTTCCAAACACACCCCCTGCACAACTCCACCGGGGAAGGTGCCAGACAGGAGTTCTCTTGGTAGTTTTTACACTACCTTGGTAGGCATCTAAAAGACACCACAAAAGTTGTACCTGCTTTCTGGGCTGAGATGGGGAACCGCTGAATTTTGGAGTCGGACGGTGACAAAATGTTCCAAACACAGCCCATGCACAACTCCACCGGGGAAGGTGCCAGACAGGAGTTCTCCTGGTAGATTTTACACTACCTTGGTAAGCAGCTGAAAGGCACCACAAAAGTTGTTCTACCTGCTTTCTGCGGCTGAGATGGGGAACCGCTGAATTTTGGAGTCGGCTGGTGATAAAATGTTCCAAACACACCCCATGCAAAACTCCACCGGGGAAGGTGCCAGAAAGGAGTTCTTTTGCTAGTTTTTACACTACCTTGGTAGGCACCTGAAAGACACAAGAAAAGTTGTTCTTCCTGCTTTCTGGGCTGAGATGGGGAACCGCTGAATTTTGGAGTCGGCCGGTGACAAAATGTTCCAAACACACCCCCTGCACAACTCCACCGGGGAAGGTGCCAGACAGGAGTTCTCCTGGTACTTTTTACACTACCTTGGTAGGCATCTAAAAGACACCACAAAAGTTGTTCTACCTGCTTTCTGGGCTGAGACGGGGAACCGCTGAATTTTGGACTCGGCTGGTGACAAAATGTTCCAAACACACCCCCTGCACAACTCCACCGGGGAAGGTGCCAGAAATAAGTTCTCTTGGTAGATTTTACACTACCTTGGTAGGCAGCTGAAAGGCACCACAAAAGTTGTTCTACCTGCTTTCTGGGCTGAGATGGGGAACCGCTGAATTTTGGAGTCGGCTGGTGGCAAAATGTTCCAAACAGACCCCATGCACAACTCCACCGGGGAAGGTGCCAGACAGGAGTTCTGTTGGTAGTTTTTACACTACCTTGGTAGGCACCTGAAAGACACAAGAAAAGTTGTTCTTCCTGCTTTCTGGGCTGAGATGGGGAACCGCTGAATTTTGGAGTCGGCTGGTGACAAAATGTTCCAAACACACCCCATGCACAACTCCACCGGGGAAGGTGCCAGACAGGAGTTCTGTTGGTAGATTTTACACTACCTTGGTAGGCATCAAAAAGACACCACAAAAGTTGTTCTACCTGCTTTCTGGGCTGAGATGGGGAACCGCTGAATTTTGGAGTCGGCTGGTGGCAAAATGTTCCAAACAGACCCCATGCACAACTCCACCGGGGAAGGTGCCAGAAAGGAGTTCTCTTGATAGATTTTACACTACCTTGGTAGGCACCTGAAAGACACAAGAAAAGTTGTTCTACCTGCTTTCTGGGCTGAGTTGGGGAACCGCTGAATTTTGGAGTCGGCTGGTGACAAAATGTTCCAAACACACCCCCTGCACAACTCCAACGGGGAAGGTGCCAGAAAGGAGTTCTCTTGATAGATTTTACATTGCTCCGGTAGGCATCTGAAAGACAGCACAAAAGTTGTTCTACCTGCTTTCTGGGCTGAGATGGGGAATCGCTGAATTTTGGAGTCGGCCGGTGACAAAATGTTCCAAACACACCCCCTGCACAACTCCACCGGGGAAGGTGGAGACAGGAGTTCTCTTAGTAGTTTTTACACTACCTTGGTAGGCAGCTGAAAGGCACCACAAAAGTTGTTCTACCTGCTTTCTGGGCTGAGATGGGGAAAAGCTGAATTTTGGAGTCGGCTGGTGACAAAATGTTCCAAACACACCCCATGCACAACTCCACCGGGGAAGGTGCCAGACAGGAGTTCTCCTGGTAGTTTTTACACTACCTTAGTAGGCATTTGAAAGGCACCACAAAAGTTGTTCTTCCTGCTTTCTGGGCTGAGATGGGGAACCGCTGAATTTTGACTCAGCTGGTGACAAAATGTTCCAAACACACCCCCTGCACAACTCCACCGGGGAAGGTGCCAGACAGGAGTTCTCCTGGTAGTTTTTACATTGCTCCGGTAGGCATCTGAAAGACACCACAAAAGTTGTTCTTCCTGCTTTCTGGGCTGAGATGGGGAACCGCTGAATTTTGGAGTCGGCTGGTGATAAAATGTTCCAAACACACCCCATGCACAACTCCACCGGGGAAGGTGCCTGACAGGAGTTCTCTTAATAGTTTTTACACTACCTTGGTAGGCACCTGAAAGACACAAGAAAAGTTGTTCTTCCTGCTTTCTGGGCTGAGATGGGGAAACGCTGAATTTTGGAGTCGGACGGTGACAAAATGTTCCAAACACACCCCCTGCACAACTCCACCGGGGAAGGTGCCAGACAGGAGTTCTCTTGGTAGTTTTTACACTACCTTGGTAGGCATCTAAAAGACACCACAAAAGTTGTTCTACCTGCTTTCTGGGCTGAGATGGGGAACCGCTGAATTTTGGAGTCGGCTGGTGGCAAAATGTTCCAAACAGACCCCATGCACAACTCCACCGGGGAAGGTGCCAGAAAGGAGTTCTCTTGATAGATTTTACACTACCTTGGTAGGCACCTGAAAGACACAAGAAAAGTTTTTCTTCCTGCTTTCTGGGCTGAGTTGGGGAACAGCTGAATTTTGGACTCGGCCGGTGACAAAATGTTCCAAACACACCCCATGCACAACTCCACCGGGGAAGGTGCCAGAAAAGAGTTCTCTTGATAGATTTTACATTGCTCCGGTAGGCATCTGAAAGACACCACAAAAGTTGTTCTACCTGCTTTCTGGGCTGAGATGGGGAACCGCTGAATTTTGGAGTCGGCTGGTGACAAAATGTTCCAAACACACCCCCTGCACAACTCCACCGGGGAAGGTGCCAGACAGGAGTTCTCTTAGTAGTTTTTACATTGCTCCGGTAGGCATCTGAAAGACACCACAAAAGTTGTTCTACCTGCTTTCTGGGCTGAGATGGGGAACCGCTGAATTTTGGAGTCGGCTGGTGACAAAATGTTCCAAACACACCCCATGCACAACTCCACCGGGGAAGGTGCCAGACAGGAGTTCTCCTGGTAGATTTTACACTACCTTGGTAAGCAGCTGAAAGGCACCACAAAAGTTCTTCTACCTGCTTTCTGCGGCTGAGATGGGGAACCGCTGAATTTTGGAGTCGGCTGGTGATAAAATGTTCCAAACACACCCCATGCAAAACTCCACCGGGGAAGGTGCCAGAAAGGAGTTCTTTTGCTAGTTTTTACACTACCTTGGTAGGCACCTGAAAGACACAAGAAAAGTTGTTCTTCCTGCTTTCTGGGCTGAGATGGGGAACCGCTGAATTTTGGAGTCGGCCGGTGACAAAATGTTCCAAACACACCCCCTGCACAACTCCACCGGGGAAGGTGCCAGACAGGAGTTCTCCTGGTACTTTTTACACTACCTTGGTAGGCATCTAAAAGACACCACAAAAGTTGTTCTACCTGCTTTCTGGGCTGAGACGGGGAACCGCTGAATTTTGGACTCGGCTGGTGACAAAATGTTCCAAACACACCCCCTGCACAACTCCACCGGGGAAGGTGCCAGAAATAAGTTCTCTTGGTAGATTTTACACTACCTTGGTAGGCAGCTGAAAGGCACCACAAAAGTTGTTCTACCTGCTTTCTGGGCTGAGATGGGGAACCGCTGAATTTCGGAGTCGGCTGGTGGCAAAATGTTCCAAACAGACCCCATGCACAACTCCACCGGGGAAGGTGCCAGACAGGAGTTCTGTTGGTAGTTTTTACACTACCTTGGTAGGCACCTGAAAGACACAAGAAAAGTTGTTCTTCCTGCTTTCTGGGCTGAGATGGGGAACCGCTGAATTTTGGACTCGGCTGGTGACAAAATGTTCCAAACACACCCCATGCACAACTCCACCGGGGAAGGTGCCAGACAGGAGTTCTCCTGGTACTTTTTACACTACCTTGGTAGGCATCTAAAAGACACCACAAAAGTTGTTCTACCTGCTTTCTGGGCTGAGATGGGGAACCGCTGAATTTTGGAGTCGGCTGGTGGCAAAATGTTCCAAACAGACCCCATGCACAACTCCACCGGGGAAGGTGCCAGACAGGAGTTCTCTTAGTAGTTTTTACACTACCTTGGTAGGCACCTGAAAGACACAAGAAAAGTTGTTCTACCTGCTTTCTGGGCTGAGATGGGGAACCGCTGAATTTTGGAGTCGGACGGTGACAAAATGTTCCAAACACACCCCCTGCACAACTCCACCGGGGAAGGTGCCAGACAGGAGTTCTCTTGGTAGTTTTTACACTACCTTGGTAGGCATCTAAAAGACACCACAGAAGTTGTTCTACCTGCTTTGTGGGCTGAGATGGGGAACCGCTGAATTTTGGACTCGGCCGGTGACAAAATGTTCCAAACACACCCCCTGCACAACTCCACCGGGGAAGGTGCCAGAAAGGAGTTCTCTTGATAGATTTTACACTACCTTGGTAGGCACCTGAAAGACACAAGAAAAGTTTTTCTTCCTGCTTTCTGGGCTGAGTTGGGGAACAGCTGAATTTTGGAGTCGGCTGGTGACAAAATGTTCCAAACACACCCCATGCACAACTCCACCGGGGAAGGTGCCAGACAGGAGTTCTCCTGGTAGTTTTTACACTACCTTAGTAGGCATTTGAAAGGCACCACAAAAGTTGTTCTTCCTGCTTTCTGGGCTGAGATGGGGAACCGCTGAATTTTGACTCAGCTGGTGACAAAATGTTCAAAACACACCCCATGCACAACTCCAACGGGGAAGGTGCCAGACAGGAGTTCTCCTGGTAGTTTTTACATTGCTCCGGTAGGCATCTGAAAGACACCACAAAAGTTGTTCTTCCTGCTTTCTGGGCTGAGATGGGGAACCGCTGAATTTTGGAGTCGGCTGGTGATAAAATGTTCCAAACACACCCCCTGCACAACTCCACCGGGGAAGGTGCCAGACAGGAGTTCTCTTAATAGTTTTTACACTACCTTGGTAGGCACCTGAAAGACACAAGAAAAGTTGTTCTTCCTGCTTTCTGGGCTGAGATGGGGAACCGCTGAATTTTGGAGTCGGACGGTGACAAAATGTTCCAAACACACCCCCTGCACAACTCCACCGGGGAAGGTGCCAGACAGGAGTTCTCTTGGTAGTTTTTACACTACCTTGGTAGGCATCTAAAAGACACCACAAAAGTTGTTCTACCTGCTTTCTGGGCTGAGATGGGGAAACGCTGAATTTTGGAGTCGGCTGGTGGCAAAATGTTCCAAACAGACCCCATGCACAACTCCACCGGGGAAGGTGCCAGAAAGGAGTTCTCTTGATAGATTTTACACTACCTTGGTAGGCACCTGAAAGACACAAGAAAAGTTTTTCTTCCTGCTTTCTGGGCTGAGTTGGGGAACAGCTGAATTTTGGACTCGGCCGGTGACAAAATGTTCCAAACACACCCCCTGCACAACTCCACCGGGGAAGGTGCCAGAAAAGAGTTCTCTTGATAGATTTTACATTGCTCCGGTAGGCATCTGAAAGACACCACAAAAGTTGTTCTACCTGCTTTCTGGGCTGAGATGGGGAACCGCTGAATTTTGGAGTCGGCTGGTGACAAAATGTTCCAAACACACCCCCTGCACAACTCCACCGGGGAAGGTGCCAGACAGGAGTTCTCTTGGTAGTTTTTACACTACCTTGGTAGGCATCTGAAAGACACCACAAAAGTTGTTCTTCCTGCTTTCTGGGCTGAGATGGGGAATCGCTGAATTTTGGAGTCGGCTGGTGACAAAATGTTCCAAACACACCCCCTGCACAACTCCACCGGGGAAGGTGCCAGACAGGAGTTCTCTTGGTAGTTTTTACACTACCTTGGTAGGCATCTAAAAGACACCACAAAAGTTGTTCTACCTGCTTTCTGGGCTGAGATGGGGAACCGCTGAATTTTGGAGTCGGCTGGTGGCAAAATGTTCCAAACAGACCCCATGCACAACTCCACCGGGGAAGGTGCCAGAAAGGAGTTCTCTTGATAGATTTTACACTACCTTGGTAGGCACCTGAAAGACACAAGAAAAGTTTTTCTTCCTGCTTTCTGGGCTGAGTTGGGGAACAGCTGAATTTTGGAGTCGGCTGGTGACAAAATGTTCCAAACACACCCCATGCACAACTCCACCGGGGAAGGTGCCAGACAGGAGTTCTCCTGGTAGTTTTTACACTACCTTAGTAGGCATTTGAAAGGCACCACAAAAGTTGTTCTTCCTGCTTTCTGGGCTGAGATGGGGAACCGCTGAATTTTGACTCAGCTGGTGACAAAATGTTCAAAACACACCCCATGCACAACTCCAACGGGGAAGGTGCCAGACAGGAGTTCTCCTGGTAGTTTTTACATTGCTCCGGTAGGCATCTGAAAGACACCACAAAAGTTGTTCTTCCTGCTTTCTGGGCTGAGATGGGGAACCGCTGAATTTTGGAGTCGGCTGGTGATAAAATGTTCCAAACACACCCCATGCACAACTCCACCGGGGAAGGTGCCAGACAGGAGTTCTCTTAATAGTTTTTACACTACCTTGGTAGGCACCTGAAAGACACAAGAAAAGTTGTTCTTCCTGCTTTCTGGGCTGAGATGGGGAACCGCTGAATTTTGGAGTCGGACGGTGACAAAATGTTCCAAACACACCCCCTGCACAACTCCACCGGGGAAGGTGCCAGACAGGAGTTCTCTTGGTAGTTTTTACACTACCTTGGTAGGCATCTAAAAGACACCACAAAAGTTGTTCTACCTGCTTTCTGGGCTGAGATGGGGAAACGCTGAATTTTGGAGTCGGCTGGTGGCAAAATGTTCCAAACAGACCCCATGCACAACTCCACCGGGGAAGGTGCCAGAAAGGAGTTCTCTTGATAGATTTTACACTACCTTGGTAGGCACCTGAAAGACACAAGAAAAGTTTTTCTTCCTGCTTTATGGGCTGAGTTGGGGAACCGCTGAATTTTGGACTCGGCCGGTGACAAAATGTTCCAAACACACCCCATGCACAACTCCACCGGGGAAGGTGCCAGACAGGAGTTCTCTTAGTAGTTTTTACACTACCTTGGTAGGCAGCTGAAAGGCACCACAAAAGTTGTTCTACCTGCTTTCTGGGCTGAGATGGGGAAAAGCTGAATTTTGGAGTCGGCTGGTGACAAAATGTTCCAAACACACCCCATGCACAACTCCACCGGGGAAGGTGCCAGACAGGAGTTCTCCTGGTAGTTTTTACACTACCTTAGTAGGCATTTGAAAGGCACCACAAAAGTTGTTCTTCCTGCTTTCTGGGCTGAGATGGGGAACCGCTGAATTTTGACTCAGCTGGTGACAAAATGTTCAAAACACACGCCATGCACAACTCCACCGGGGAAGGTGCCAGACAGGAGTTCTCCTGGTAGTTTTTACATTGCTCCGGTAGGCACCTGAAAGACACAAGAAAAGTTGTTCTTCCTGCTTTCTGGGCTGAGATGGGGAATCGCTGAATTTTGGAGTCGGCCGGTGACAAAATGTTCCAAACACACCCCATGCACAACTCCACCGGGGAAGGTGCCAGACAGGAGTTCTCTTGGTAGTTTTTACATTGCTCCGGTAGGCATCTAAAAGACACCACAAAAGTTGTTCTACCTGCTTTCTGGGCTGAGATGGGGAACCGCTGAATTTTGGAGTCGGCTGGTGACAAAATGTTCCAAACACACCCCATGCACAACTCCAACGGGGAAGGTGCCAGACAGGAGTTCTCCTGGTACTTTTTACACTACCTTGGTAGGCATCTAAAAGACACCACAAAAGTTGTTCTACCTGCTTTCTGGGCTGAGATGGGGAACCGCTGAATTTTGGACTCGGCCGGTGACAAAATGTTCCAAACACACCCCCTGCACAACTCCACCGGGGAAGGTGCCAGACAGGAGTTCTGTTGGTAGATTTTACACTACCTTGGTAGGCACCTGAAAGGCACAAGAAAAGTTGTTCTACCTGCTTTCTGAGGCTGAGATGGGGAACCGCTGAATTTTGGAGTCGGCTGGTGATAAAATGTTCCAAACACACCCCATGCAAAACTCCACCGGGGAAGGTGCCAGAAAGGAGTTCTTTTGCTAGTTTTTACACTACCTTGGTAGGCACCTGAAAGACACAAGAAAAGTTGTTCTTCCTGCTTTCTGGGCTGAGTTGGGGAACCGCTGAATTTTGGACTCGGCTGGTGACAAAATGTTCCAAACACACCCCCTGCACAACTCCACCGGGGAAGGTGCCAGAGATAAGTTCTCTTGGTAGATTTTACACTACCTTGGTAGGCAGCTGAAAGGCACCACAAAAGTTGTTCTACCTGCTTTCTGGGCTGAGATGGGGAACCGCTGAATTTTGGACTCGGCCGGTGACAAAATGTTCCAAACACACCCCCTGCACAACTCCACCGGGGAAGGTGCCAGAAAGGAGTTCTCTTGATAGATTTTACATTGCTCCGGTAGGCATCTGAAAGACACCACAAAAGTTGTTCTTCCTGCTTTCTGGGCTGAGATGGGGAATCGCTGAATTTTGGAGTCGGCCGGTGACAAAATGTTCCAAACACACCCCATGCACAACTCCACCGGGGAAGGTGCCAGACAGGAGTTCTCTTAGTAGTTTTTACACTACCTTGGTAGGCAGCTGAAAGGCACCACAAAAGTTGTTCTACCTGCTTTCTGGGCTGAGATGGGGAAAAGCTGAATTTTGGAGTCGGCTGGTGACAAAATGTTCCAAACACACCCCATGCACAACTCCACCGGGGAAGGTGCCAGACAGGAGTTCTCCTGGTAGTTTTTACACTACCTTAGTAGGCATTTGAAAGGCACCACAAAAGTTGTTCTTCCTGCTTTCTGGGCTGAGATGGGGAACCGCTGAATTTTGGACTCAGCTGGTGACAAAATGTTCAAAACACACGCCATGCACAACTCCACCGGGGAAGGTGCCAGACAGGAGTTCTCCTGGTAGTTTTTACATTGCTCCGGTAGGCACCTGAAAGACACAAGAAAAGTTGTTCTTCCTGCTTTCTGGGCTGAGATGGGGAACCGCTGAATTTTGGACTCGGCTGGTGATAAAATGTTCCAAACACACCCCATGCACAACTCCACCGGGGAAGGTGCCAGACAGGAGTTCTCTTGATAGATTTTACATTGCTCTGGTAGGCACCTCAAAGACACCACAAAACTTGTTCTATCTGCTTTCTGGGCTGAGATGGGGAATCGCTGAATTTTGGAGTCGGCCGGTGACAAAATGTTCCAAACACACCCCATGCACAACTCCACCGGGGAAGGTGCCAGACAGGAGTTCTCTTGGTAGTTTTTACATTGCTCCGGTAGGCATCTAAAAGACACCACAAAAGTTGTTCTACCTGCTTTCTGGGCTGAGATGGGGAACCGCTGAATTTTGGAGTCGGCTGGTGACAAAATGTTCCAAACACACCCCATGCACAACTCCAACGGGGAAGGTGCCAGACAGGAGTTCTCCTGGTACTTTTTCCACTACCTTGGTAGGCATCTAAAAGACACCACAAAAGTTGTTCTACCTGCTTTCTGGGCTGAGATGGGGAACCGCTGAATTTTGGACTCGGCCGGTGACAAAATGTTCCAAACACACCCCCTGCACAACTCCACCGGGGAAGGTGCCAGACAGGAGTTCTGTTGGTAGATTTTACACTACCTTGGTAGGCACCTGAAAGGCACAAGAAAAGTTGTTCTACCTGCTTTCTGAGGCTGAGATGGGGAACCGCTGAATTTTGGAGTCGGCTGGTGATAAAATGTTCCAAACACACCCCATGCAAAACTCCACCGGGGAAGGTGCCAGAAAGGAGTTCTTTTGCTAGTTTTTACACTACCTTGGTAGGCACCTGAAAGACACAAGAAAAGTTGTTCTTCCTGCTTTCTGGGCTGAGATGGGGAACCGCTGAATTTTGGAGTCGGACGGTGACAAAATGTTCCAAACACACCCCCTGCACAACTCCACCGGGGAAGGTGCCAGACAGGAGTTCTCCTGGTACTTTTTACACTACCTTGGTAGGCATCTAAAAGACACCACAAAAGTTGTTCTACCTGCTTTCTGGGCTGAGATGGGGAACCGCTGAATTTTGGAGTCGGCTGGTGGCAAAATGTTCCAAACAGACCCCATGCACAACTCCACCGGGGAAGGTGCCAGAAAGGAGTTCTCTTGATAGATTTTACACTACCTTGGTAGGCACCTGAAAGACACAAGAAAAGTTGTTCTTCCTGCTTTCTGGGCTGAGTTGGGGAACCGCTGAATTTTGGACTCGGCTGGTGACAAAATGTTCCAAACACACCCCCTGCACAACTCCACCGGGGAAGGTGCCAGAGATAAGTTCTCTTGGTAGATTTTACACTACCTTGGTAGGCAGCTGAAAGGCACCACAAAAGTTGTTCTACCTGCTTTCTGGGCTGAGATGGGGAACCGCTGAATTTTGGAGTCGGCTGGTGGCAAAATGTTCCAAACAGACCCCATGCACAACTCCACCGGGGAAGGTGCCAGACAGGAGTTCTGTTGGTAGTTTTTACACTACCTTGGTAGGCACCTGAAAGACACAAGAAAAGTTGTTCTTCCTGCTTTCTGGGCTGAGATGGGGAACCGCTGAATTTTGGAGTCGGCTGGTGACAAAATGTTCCAAACACACCCCATGCACAACTCCAACGGGGAAGGTGCCAGACAGGAGTTCTCCTGGTACTTTTTACACTACCTTGGTAGGCATCTAAAAGACACCACAAAAGTTGTTCTACCTGCTTTCTGGGCTGAGATGGGGAACCGCTGAATTTTGGAGTCGGCCGGTGACAAAATGTTCCAAACACACCCCATGCACAACTCCACCGGGGAAGGTGCCAGACAGGAGTTCTGTTGGTAGATTTTACACTACCTTGGTAGGCACCTGAAAGGCACAAGAAAAGTTGTTCTTCCTGCTTTCTGGGCTGAGATGGGGAACCGCTGAATTTTGGAGTCGGCTGGTGACAAAATGTTCCAAACACACCCCATGCACAACTCCACCGGGGAAGGTGGAGACAGGAGTTCTCTTAGTAGTTTTTACACTACCTTGGTAGGCAGCTGAAAGGCACCACAAAAGTTGTTCTACCTGCTTTCTGGGCTGAGATGGGGAAAAGCTGAATTTTGGAGTCGGCTGGTGACAAAATGTTCCAAACACACCCCATGCACAACTCCACCGGGGAAGGTGCCAGACAGGAGTTCTGTTGGTAGATTTTACACTACCTTGGTAGGCACCTGAAAGGCACAAGAAAAGTTGTTCTTCCTGCTTTCTGGGCTGAGATGGGGAATCGCTGAATTTTGGAGTCGGACGGTGACAAAATGTTCCAAACACACCCCCTGCACAACTCCACCGGGGAAGGTGGAGACAGGAGTTCTCTTAGTAGTTTTTACACTACCTTGGTAGGCAGCTGAAAGGCACCACAAAAGTTGTTCTACCTGCTTTCTGGGCTGAGATGGGGAACCGCTGAATTTTGGAGTCGGCTGGTGACAAAACGTTCCAAACACACCCCATGCACAACTCCACCGGGGAAGGTGCCAGACAGGAGTTCTCCTGGTAGTTTTTACACTACCTTAGTAGGCATTTGAAAGGCACCACAAAAGTTGTTCTTCCTGCTTTCTGGGCTGAGATGGGGAACCGCTGAATTTTGACTCAGCTGGTGACAAAATGTTCAAAACACACCCCATGCACAACTCCACCGGGGAAGGTGCCAGACAGGAGTTCTCCTGGTAGTTTTTACATTGCTCCGGTAGGCATCTGAAAGACACCACAAAAGTGGTTCTTCCTGCTTTCTGGGCTGAGATGGGGAACCGCTGAATTTTGGAGTCGGCTGGTGATAAAATGTTCCAAACACACCCCATGCACAACTCCACCGGGGAAGGTGCCAGACAGGAGTTCTCTTAATAGTTTTTACACTACCTTGGTAGGCACCTGAAAGACACAAGAAAAGTTGTTCTTCCTGCTTTCTGGGCTGAGATGGGGAACCGCTGAATTTTGGAGTCGGACGGTGACAAAATGTTCCAAACACACCCCCTGCACAACTCCACCGGGGAAGGTGCCAGACAGGAGTTCTCTTGGTAGTTTTTACACTACCTTGGTAGGCATCTAAAAGACACCACAAAAGTTGTTCTACCTGCTTTCTGGGCTGAGATGGGGAACCGCTGAATTTTGGACTCGGCTGGTGACAAAATGTTCCAAACACACCCCATGCACAACTCCACCGGGGAAGGTGCCAGACAGGAGTTCTCTTAGTAGTTTTTACACTACCTTGGTAGGCAGCTGAAAGGCACCACAAAAGTTGTTCTACCTGCTTTCTGGGCTGAGATGGGGAACCGCTGAATTTTGGACTCGGCTGGTGACAAAATGTTCCAAACAGACCCCCTGCACAACTCCACCGGGGAAGGTGCCAGAAAGGAGTTCTCTTGATAGATTTTACACTACCTTGGTAGGCATCTGAAAGACACCACAAAAGTTGTTCTACCTGCTTTCTGGGCTGAGATGGGGAATCGCTGAATTTTGGAGTCGGCCGGTGACAAAATGTTCCAAACACACCCCATGCACAACTCCACCGGGGAAGGTGCCAGACAGGAGTTCTCTTAGTAGTTTTTACACTACCTTGGTAGGCAGCTGAAAGGCACCACAAAAGTTGTTCTACCTGCTTTCTGGGCTGAGATGGGGAAAAGCTGAATTTTGGAGTCGGCTGGTGACAAAATGTTCCAAACACACCCCATGCACAACTCCACCGGGGAAGGTGCCAGACAGGAGTTCTCCTGGTAGTTTTTACACTACCTTAGTAGGCATTTGAAAGGCACCACAAAAGTTGTTCTTCCTGCTTTCTGGGCTGAGATGGGGAACCGCTGAATTTTGACTCAGCTGGTGACAAAATGTTCAAAACACACGCCATGCACAACTCCACCGAGGAAGGTGCCAGACAGGAGTTCTCCTGGTAGTTTTTACATTGCTCCGGTAGGCATCTGAAAGACACCACAAAAGTTGTTGTACCTGCTTTCTGGGCTGAGATGGGGAACCGCTGAATTTTGGACTCGGCTGGTGATAAAATGTTCCAAACACACCCCATGCACAACTCCACCGGGGAAGGTGCCAGACAGGAGTTCTCTTGATAGATTTTACATTGCTCTGGTAGGCACCTCAAAGACACCACAAAACTTGTTCTATCTGCTTTCTGGGCTGAGATGGGGAATCGCTGAATTTTGGAGTCGGCCGGTGACAAAATGTTCCAAACACACCCCATGCACAACTCCACCAGGGAAGGTGCCAGACAGGAGTTCTCTTGGTAGTTTTTACACTACCTTGGTAGGCATCTGAAAGACACCACAAAAGTTGTTCTACCTGCTTTCTGGGCTGAGATGGGGAAAAGCTGAATTTTGGACTCGGCTGGTGACAAAATGTTCCAAACACACCCCCTGCACAACTCCACCGGGGAAGGTGCCAGACAGGAGTTCTCCTGGTAGTTTTTACATTGCTCCGGTAGGCATCTGAAAGACACCACAAAAGTTGTTCTTCCTGCTTTCTGGGCTGAGATGGGGAACCGCTGAATTTTGGAGTCGGCTGGTGACAAAATGTTCCAAACACACCCCCTGCACAACTCCACCGGGGAAGGTGCCAGACAGGAGTTCTCCTGGTAGTTTTTACATTGCTCCAGTAGGGATTTGAAAGGCACCACAAAAGTTGTTCTTCCTGCTTTCTGGGCTGAGATGGGGAACCGCTGAATTTTGGAGTCGGCTGGTGATAAAATGTTCCAAACACACCCCATGCACAACTCCACCGGGGAAGGTGCCAGACAGGAGTTCTCTTGATAGATTTTACATTGCTCTGGTAGGCACCTCAAAGACACCACAAAACTTGTTCTATCTGCTTTCTGGGCTGAGATGGGGAATCGCTGAATTTTGGACTCGGCTGGTGACAAAATGTTCCAAACACACCCCATGCACAACTCCACCGGGGAAGGTGCCAGACAGGAGTTCTCTTGGTAGTTTTTACATTGCTCCGGTAGGCATCTAAAAGACACCACAAAAGTTGTTCTACCTGCTTTGTGGGCTGAGATGGGGAACCGCTGAATTTTGGAGTCGGCTGGTGACAAAATGTTCCAAACACACCCCCTGCACAACTCCACCGGGGAAGGTGCCAGAAAGGAGTTCTCTTGGTAGTTTTTACACTACCTTGGTAGGCAGCTGAAAGGCACCACAAAAGTTGTTCTACCTGCTTTCTGGGCTGAGATGGGGAACCGCTGAATTTTGGAGTCGGCTGGTGATAAAATGTTCCAAACACACCCCATGCACAACTCCACCGGGGAAGGTGCCAGAAAGGAGTTCTGTAGCTAGTTTTTACACTACCTTGGTAGGCACCTGAAAGACACAAGAAAAGTTGTTCTTCCTGCTTTCTGGGCTGAGTTGGGGAACCGCTGAATTTTGGACTCGGCTGGTGACAAAATGTTCCAAACACACCCCCTGCACAACTCCACCGGGGAAGGTGCCAGACAGGAGTTCTCCTGGTAGTTTTTACACTACCTTGGTAGGCATCTAAAAGACACAAGAAAAGTTGTACCTGCTTTCTGGGCTGAGATGGGGAAGCGCTGAATTTTGGAGTCGGCTGGTGACAAAATGTTCCAAACACACCCCATGCACAACTCCACCGGGGAAGGTGCCAGACAGGAGTTCTCTTAGTAGTTTTTACACTACCTTGGTAGGCAGCTGAAAGGCACCACAAAAGTTGTTCTACCTGCTTTCTGGGCTGAGATGGGGAACCGCTGAATTTTGGAGTCGGCTGGTGACAAAATGTTCCAAACACACCCCCTGCACAACTCCACCGGGGAAGGTGCCAGACAGGAGTTATCTTAGTAGTTTTTACATTGCTCCGGTAGGCATCTGAAAGACACCACAAAAGTTGTTCTACCTGCTTTCTGGGCTGAGATGGGGAATCGCTGAATTTTGGAGTCGGCTGGTGACAAAATGTTCCAAACACAGCCCATGCACAACTCCACCGGGGAAGGTGCCAGACAGGAGTTCTCCTGGTAGATTTTACACTACCTTGGTAGGCAGCTGAAAGGCACCACAAAAGTTGTTCTACCTGCTTTCTGCGGCTGAGATGGGGAACCGCTGAATTTTGGACTCGGCTGGTGACAAAATGTTCCAAACACACCCCCTGCACAACTCCACCGGGGAAGGTGCCAGAAAGGAGTTCTCTTGGTAGATTTTACACTACCTTGGTAGGCACCTGAAAGGCACCACAAAAGTTGTTCTACCTGCTTTCTGGGCTGAGATGGGGAACCGCTGAATTTTGGACTCGGCTGGTGGCAAAATGTTCCAAACACACCCCATGCACAACTCCACCGGGGAAGGTGCCAGAAAGGAGTTCTCTTGATAGATTTTACACTACCTTGGTAGGCACCTGAAAGACACAAGAAAAGTTGTTCTACCTGCTTTCTGGGCTGAGTTGGGGAACCGCTGAATTTTGGAGTCGGCCGGTGACAAAATGTTCCAAACACACCCCCTGCACAACTCCACCGGGGAAGGTGCCAGAAAGGAGTTCTCTTGGTAGTTTTTACACTACCTTGGTAGGCATCTAAAAGACACCACAAAAGTTGTTCTACCTGCTTTCTGGGCTGAGATGGGGAATCGCTGAATTTTGGAGTCGGCTGGTGACAAAATGTTCCAAACACACCCCATGCACAACTCCAACGGGGAAGGTGCCAGACAGGAGTTCTCCTGGTACTTTTTACACTACCTTGGTAGGCATCTAAAAGACACCACAAAAGTTGTTCTACCTGCTTTCTGGGCTGAGATGGGGAACCGCTGAATTTTGGACTCGGCTGGTGACAAAATGTTCCAAACACACCCCCTGCACAACTCCACCGGGGAAGGTGCCAGAAAGGAGTTCTCTTGGTAGATTTTACACTACCTTGGTAGGCACCTGAAAGGCACCACAAAAGTTGTTCTACCTGCTTTCTGGGCTGAGATGGGGAACCGCTGAATTTTGGACTCGGCTGGTGACAAAATGTTCCAAACACACCCCCTGCACAACTCCACCGGGGAAGGTGCCAGACAGGAGTTCTCTTGATAGATTTTACATTGCTCTGGTAGGCACCTCAAAGACACCACAAAACTTGTTCTATCTGCTTTCTGGGCTGAGATGGGGAATCGCTGAATTTTGGAGTCGGCCGGTGACAAAATGTTCCAAACACACCCCATGCACAACTCCACCGGGGAAGGTGCCAGACAGGAGTTCTGTTGGTAGTTTTTACACTACCTTGGTAGGCATCTGAAAGACACCACAAAAGTTGTTCTTCCTGCTTTCTGGGCTGAGATGGGGAACCGCTGAATTTTGACTCAGCTGGTGACAAAATGTTCAAAACACACCCCCTGCACAACTCCACCGGGGAAGGTGCCAGACAGGAGTTCTCCTGGTAGTTTTTACATTGCTCCAGTAGGCATTTGAAAGGCACCACAAAAGTTGTTCTTCCTGCTTTCTGGGCTGAGATGGGGAACCGCTGAATTTTGGAGTCGGCTGGTGATAAAATGTTCCAAACACACCCCCTGCACAACTCCACCGGGGAAGGTGCCAGACAGGAGTTCTCTTGATAGATTTTACATTGCTCTGGTAGGCACCTCAAAGACACCACAAAACTTGTTCTATCTGCTTTCTGGGCTGAGATGGGGAATCGCTGAATTTTGGACTCGGCTGGTGACAAAATGTTCCAAACACACCCCATGCACAACTCCACCGGGGAAGGTGCCAGACAGGAGTTCTCTTGGTAGTTTTTACATTGCTCCGGTAGGCATCTAAAAGACACCACAAAAGTTGTTCTACCTGCTTTGTGGGCTGAGATGGGGAACCGCTGAATTTTGGAGTCGGCTGGTGACAAAATGTTCCAAACACACCCCCTGCACAACTCCACCGGGGAAGGTGCCAGAAAGGAGTTCTGTAGCTAGTTTTTACACTACCTTGGTAGGCACCTGAAAGACACAAGAAAAGTTGTTCTTCCTGCTTTCTGGGCTGAGTTGGGGAACCGCTGAATTTTGGACTCGGCTGGTGACAAAATGTTCCAAACACACCCCCTGCACAACTCCACCGGGGAAGGTGCCAGACAGGAGTTCTCTTGGTAGTTTTTACACTACCTTGGTAGGCATCTAAAAGACACCACAAAAGTTGTACCTGCTTTCTGGGCTGAGATGGGGAAGCGCTGAATTTTGGAGTCGGCTGGTGACAAAATGTTCCAAACACACCCCATGCACAACTCCACCGGGGAAGGTGCCAGACAGGAGTTCTCTTAGTAGTTTTTACACTACCTTGGTAGGCAGCTGAAAGGCACCACAAAAGTTGTTCTACCTGCTCTGGGCTGAGATGGGGAACCGCTGAATTTTGGAGTCGGCTGGTGACAAAATGTTCCAAACACACCCCCTGCACAACTCCACCGGGGAAGGTGCCAGACAGGAGTTCTCTTAGTAGTTTTTACATTGCTCCGGTAGGCATCTGAAAGACACCACAAAAGTTGTTCTACCTGCTTTCTGGGCTGAGATGGGGAACCGCTGAATTTTGGACTCGGCTGGTGACAAAATGTTCCAAACACACCCCATGCACAACTCCACCGGGGAAGGTGCCAGACAGGAGTTCTCTTAGTAGTTTTTACACTACCTTGGTAGGCAGCTGAAAGGCACCACAAAAGTTGTTCTACCTGCTTTCTGGGCTGAGATGGGGAACCGCTGAATTTTGGAGTCGGCTGGTGACAAAATGTTCCAAACACACCCCCTGCACAACTCCACCGGGGAAGGTGCCAGACAGGAGTTATCTTAGTAGTTTTTACATTGCTCCGGTAGGCATCTGAAAGACACCACAAAAGTTGTTCTACCTGCTTTCTGGGCTGAGATGGGGAATCGCTGAATTTTGGAGTCGGCTGGTGACAAAATGTTCCAAACACAGCCCATGCACAACTCCACCGGGGAAGGTGCCAGACAGGAGTTCTCCTGGTAGATTTTACACTACCTTGGTAGGCAGCTGAAAGGCACCACAAAAGTTGTTCTTCCTGCTTTCTGCGGCTGAGATGGGGAACCGCTGAATTTTGGACTCGGCTGGTGACAAAATGTTCCAAACACACCCCCTGCACAACTCCACCGGGGAAGGTGCCAGAAAGGAGTTCTCTTGGTAGATTTTACACTACCTTGGTAGGCACCTGAAAGGCACCACAAAAGTTGTTCTACCTGCTTTCTGGGCTGAGATGGGGAACCGCTGAATTTTGGAGTCGGCTGGTGGCAAAATGTTCCAAACAGACCCCATGCACAACTCCACCGGGGAAGGTGCCAGAAAGGAGTTCTGTTGGTAGTTTTTACACAACCTTGGTAGGCACCTGAAAGACACAAGAAAAGTTGTTCTTCCTGCTTTCTGGGCTGAGTTGGGGAACCGCTGAATTTTGGAGTCGGCCGGTGACAAAATGTTCCAAACACACCCCCTGCACAACTCCACCGGGGAAGGTGCCAGAAAGGAGTTCTCTTGGTAGTTTTTACACTACCTTGGTAGGCATCTAAAAGACACCACAAAAGTTGTTCTACCTGCTTTCTGGGCTGAGATGGGGAATCGCTGAATTTTGGAGTCGGCTGGTGACAAAATGTTCCAAACACACCCCATGCACAACTCCAACGGGGAAGGTGCCAGACAGGAGTTCTCCTGGTACTTTTTACACTACCTTGGTAGGCATCTAAAAGACACCACAAAAGTTGTTCTACCTGCTTTCTGGGCTGAGATGGGGAACCGCTGAATTTTGGACTCGGCTGGTGACAAAATGTTCCAAACACACCCCCTGCACAACTCCACCGGGGAAGGTGCCAGAAAGGAGTTCTCTTGGTAGATTTTACACTACCTTGGTAGGCACCTGAAAGGCACCACAAAAGTTGTTCTACCTGCTTTCTGGGCTGAGATGGGGAACCGCTGAATTTTGGACTCGGCTGGTGACAAAATGTTCCAAACACACCCCCTGCACAACTCCACCGGGGAAGGTGCCAGACAGGAGTTCTCTTGATAGATTTTACATTGCTCTGGTAGGCACCTCAAAGACACCACAAAACTTGTTCTATCTGCTTTCTGGGCTGAGATGGGGAATCGCTGAATTTTGGAGTCGGCCGGTGACAAAATGTTCCAAACACACCCCATGCACAACTCCACCGGGGAAGGTGCCAGACAGGAGTTCTGTTGGTAGTTTTTACACTACCTTGGTAGGCATCTGAAAGACACCACAAAAGTTGTTCTACCTGCTTTCTGGGCTGAGATGGGGAAAAGCTGAATTTTGGAGTCGGCTGGTGACAAAATGTTCCAAACACACCCCCTGCACAACTCCACCGGGGAAGGTGCCAGACAGGAGTTCTCCTGGTAGTTTTTACATTGCTCCAGTAGGCATCTGAAAGACACCACAAAAGTTGTTCTACCTGCTTTGTGGGCTGAGATGGGGAACCGCTGAATTTTGGAGTCGGCTGGTGACAAAATGTTCCAAACACACCCCCTGCACAACTCCACCGGGGAAGGTGCCAGACAGGAGTTCTCCTGGTAGTTTTTACATTGCTCCAGTAGGCATTTGAAAGGCACCACAAAAGTTGTTCTTCCTGCTTTCTGGGCTGAGATGGGGAACCGCTGAATTTTGGAGTCGGCTGGTGATAAAATGTTCCAAACACACCCCCTGCACAACTCCACCGGGGAAGGTGCCAGACAGGAGTTCTCTTGATAGATTTTACATTGCTCTGGTAGGCACCTCAAAGACACCACAAAACTTGTTCTATCTGCTTTCTGGGCTGAGATGGGGAATCGCTGAATTTTGGACTCGGCTGGTGACAAAATGTTCCAAACACACCCCATGCACAACTCCACCGGGGAAGGTGCCAGACAGGAGTTCTCTTGGTAGTTTTTACATTGCTCCGGTAGGCATCTAAAAGACACCACAAAAGTTGTTCTACCTGCTTTGTGGGCTGAGATGGGGAACCGCTGAATTTTGGAGTCGGCTGGTGACAAAATGTTCCAAACACACCCCCTGCACAACTCCACCGGGGAAGGTGCCAGAAAGGAGTTCTGTTGGTAGTTTTTACACTACCTTGGTAGGCACATGAAAGGCACCACAAAAGTTGTTCTACCTGCTTTCTGGGCTGAGATGGGGAACCGCTGAATTTTGGAGTCGGCTGGTGATAAAATGTTCCAAACACACCCCATGCACAACTCCACCGGGGAAGGTGCCAGAAAGGAGTTCTGTAGCTAGTTTTTACACTACCTTGGTAGGCACCTGAAAGACACAAGAAAAGTTGTTCTTCCTGCTTTCTGGGCTGAGTTGGGGAACCGCTGAATTTTGGACTCGGCTGGTGACAAAATGTTCCAAACACACCCCATGCACAACTCCACCGGGGAAGGTGCCAGACAGGAGTTCTCTTGGTAGTTTTTACACTACCTTGGTAGGCATCTAAAAGACACCACAAAAGTTGTACCTGCTTTCTGGGCTGAGATGGGGAAGCGCTGAATTTTGGAGTCGGCTGGTGACAAAATGTTCCAAACACACCCCATGCACAACTCCACCGGGGAAGGTGCCAGACAGGAGTTCTCTTAGTAGTTTTTACACTACCTTGGTAGGCAGCTGAAAGGCACCACAAAAGTTGTTCTACCTGCTTTCTGGGCTGAGATGGGGAACCGCTGAATTTTGGAGTCGGCTGGTGACAAAATGTTCCAAACACACCCCCTGCACAACTCCACCGGGGAAGGTGCCAGACAGGAGTTCTCTTAGTAGTATTTACATTGCTCCGGTAGGCATCTGAAAGACACCACAAAAGTTGTTCTACCTGCTTTCTGGGCTGAGATGGGGAACCGCTGAATTTTGGAGTCGGCTGGTGACAAAATGTTCCAAACACAGCCCATGCACAACTCCACCGGGGAAGGTGCCAGGCAGGAGTTCTCCTGGTAGATTTTACACTACCTTGGTAGGCAGCTGAAAGGCACCACAAAAGTTGTTCTACCTGCTTTCTGCGGCTGAGATGGGGAACCGCTGAATTTTGGAGTCGGCTGGTGATAAAATGTTCCAAACACACCCCATGCACAACTCCACCGGGGAAGGTGCCAGAAAGGAGTTCTTTTGCTAGTTTTTACACTACCTTGGTAGGCACCTGAAAGACACAAGAAAAGTTGTTCTTCCTGCTTTCTGGGCTGAGATGGGGAACCGCTGAATTTTGGAGTCGGCCGGTGACATAATGTTCCAAACACACCCCCTGCATAACTCCACCGGGGAAGGTGCCAGAAAGGAGTTCTCCTGGTACTTTTTACACTACCTTGGTAGGCATCTAAAAGACACCACAAAAGTTGTTCTACCTGCTTTCTGGGCTGAGATGGGGAACCGCTGAATTTTGGAGTCGGCTGGTGACAAAATGTTCCAAACACACCCCCTGCACAACTCCACCGGGGAAGGTGCCAGAAAGGAGTTCTCTTGGTAGATTTTACACTACCTTGGTAGGCACCTGAAAGGCACCACAAAAGTTGTTCTACCTGCTTTCTGGGCTGAGATGGGGAACCGCTGAATTTTGGAGTCGGCTGGTGGCAAAATGTTCCAAACAGACCCCATGCACAACTCCACCGGGGAAGGTGCCAGAAAGGAGTTCTGTTGCTAGTTTTTACACAACCTTGGTAGGCACCTGAAAGACACAAGAAACGTTGTTCTTCCTGCTTTCTGGGCTGAGTTGGGGAACCGCTGAATTTTGGAGTCGTCCGGTGACAAAATGTTCCAAACACACCCCCCTGCACAACTCCACCGGGGAAGGTGCCAGAAAGGAGTTCTCTTGGTAGTTTTTACACTACCTTGGTAGGCAGCTGAAAGGCACCACAAAAGTTGTTCTACCTGCTTTCTGGGCTGAGATGGGGAATCGCTGAATTTTGGAGTCGGCTGGTGACAAAATGTTCCAAACACAGCCCATGCACAACTCCACCGGGGAAGGTGCCAGACAGGAGTTCTCCTGGTAGATTTTACACTACCTTGGTAGGCAGCTGAAAGGCACCACAAAAGTTGTTCTACCTGCTTTCTGCGGCTGAGATGGGGAACCGCTGAATTTTGGAGTCGGCTGGTGATAAAATGTTCCAAACACACCCCATGCACAACTCCACCGGGGAAGGTGCCAGAAAGGAGTTCTTTTGCTAGTTTTTACACTACCTTGGTAGGCACCTGAAAGACACAAGAAAAGTTGTTCTTCCTGCTTTCTGGGCTGAGATGGGGAACCGCTGAATTTTGGAGTCGGCCGGTGACAAAATGTTCCAAACACACCCCATGCACAACTCCACCGGGGAAGGTGCCAGACAGGAGTTCTCCTGGTACTTTTTACACTACCTTGGTAGGCATCTAAAAGACACCACAAAAGTTGTTCTACCTGCTTTCTGCGGCTGAGATGGGGAACCGCTGAATTTTGGACTCGGCTGGTGACAAAATGTTCCAAACACACCCCCTGCACAACTCCACCAGGGAAGGTGCCAGAAAGGAGTTCTCTTGGTAGATTTTACACTACCTTGGTAGGCACCTGAAAGGCACCACAAAAGTTGTTCTACCTGCTTTGTGGGCTGAGATGGGGAACCGCTGAATTTTGGAGTCGGCTGGTGGCAAAATGTTCCAAAAAGACCCCATGCACAACTCCACCGGGGAAGGTGCCAGAAAGGAGTTCTGTTGCTAGTTTTTACACAACCTTGGTAGGCACCTGAAAGACACAAGAAACGTTGTTCTTCCTGCTTTCTGGGCTGAGTTGGGGAACCGCTGAATTTTGGAGTCGGCCGGTGACAAAATGTTCCAAACACACCACCCCCTGCACAACTCCACCGGGGAAGGTGCCAGAAAGGAGTTCTCTTGGTAGTTTTTTACACTACCTTGGTAGGCATCTAAAAGACACCACAAAAGTTGTTCTACCCTGCTTTCTGGGCTGAGATGGGGAATCGCTGAATTTTGGAGTCGGCTGGTGACAAAATGTTCCAAACACACCCCATGCACAACTCCACCGGGGAAGGTGCCAGACAGGAGTTCTCCTGGTACTTTTTACACTACCTTGGTAGGCATCTAAAAGACACCACAAAAGTTGTTCTACCTGCTTTCTGGGCTGAGATGGGGAACCGCTGAATTTTGGACTCGGCTGGGTTACAAAATGTTCCAAACACACCACCCCCTGCACAACTCCACCGGGGAAGGTGCCAGAAAGGAGTTCTCTTGGTAGATTTTACACTACCTTGGTAGGCACCTGAAAGGCACCACAAAAGTTGTTCTACCTGCTTTCTGGGCTGAGATGGGGAACCGCTGAATTTTGGACTCGGCTGGTGACAAAATGTTCCAAACACACCCCCTGCACAACTCCACCGGGGAAGGTGCCAGACAGGAGTTCTGTTGGTAGATTTTACACTACCTTGGTAGGCAGCTGAAAGGCACCAAAAAAGTTGTTCTACCTGCTTTCTGGGCTGAGATGGGGAAACCGCTGAATTCCGGTGACAAAATGTTCCAAACACACCCCCTGCACAACTCCACCGGGGAAGGTGCCAGACAGGAGTTCTCTTAGTAGTTTTTACATTGCTCCGGTAGGCATCTGAAAGACACCACAAAAGTTGTTCTACCTGCTTTCTGGGCTGAGATGGGGAACCGCTGAATTTTGGACTCGGCTGGTGATAAAATGTTCCAAACACACCCCATGCACAACTCCACCGGGGAAGGTGCCAGACAGGAGTTCTCTTGGTAGATTTTACACTACCTTGGTAGGCAGCTGAAAGGCACAAGAAAAGTTGTTCTACCTGCTTTCTGGGCTGAGATGGGGAACCGCTGAATTTTGGAGTCGGCTGGTGATAAAATGTTCCAAACACACCCCATGCAAAACTCCACCGGGGAAGGTGCCAGAAAGGAGTTCTTTTGCTAGTTTTTACACTACCTTGGTAGGCATCTAAAAGACACCACAAAAGTTGTTCTACCTGCTTTCTGGGCTGAGATGGGGAATCGCTGAATTTTGGAGTCGGCTGGTGACAAAATGTTCCAAACACACCCCCTGCACAACTCCACCGGGGAAGGTGCCAGACAGGAGTTCTCCTGGTACTTTTTACACTACCTTGGTAGGCATCTAAAAGACACCACAAAAGTTGTTCTACCTGCTTTCTGGGCTGAGATGGGGAACCGCTGAATTTTGGAGTCGGCTGGTGACAAAATGTTCCAAACACACCCCCTGCACAACTCCACCGGGGAAAGTGCCAGACAGGAGTTCTCTTGGTAGATTTTACACTACCTTGGTAGGCACCTGAAAGGCACCACAAAAGTTGTTCTACCTGCTTTCTGGGCTGAGATGGGGAACCGCTGAATTTTGGAGTCGGCTGGTGGCAAAATGTTCCAAACACACCCCATGCACAACTCCACCGGGGAAGGTGCCAGAAAGGAGTTCTGTTGCTAGTTTTTACACAACCTTGGTAGGCACCTGAAAGACACAAGAAAAGTTGTTCTTCCTGCTTTCTGGGCTGAGTTGGGGAACCGCTGAATTTTGGACTCGGCCGGTGACAAAATGTTCCAAACACACCCCCTGCAAAACTCCACCGGGGAAGGTGCCAGAAAGGAGTTCTCTTGGTAGTTTTTACACTACCCTTGGTAGGCATCTAAAAGACACCACAAAAGTTGTTCTACCTGCTTTCTGGGCTGAGATGGGGAATCGCTGAATTTTGGAGTCGGCTGGTGACAAAATGTTCCAAACACACCCCATGCACAACTCCAACGGGGAAGGTGCCAGAAAGGAGTTCTGTTGCTAGTTTTTACACAACCTTGGTAGGCACCTGAAAGACACAAGAAAAGTTGTTCTTCCTGCTTTCTGGGCTGAGTTGGGGAACCGCTGAATTTTGGAGTCGGCCGGTGACAAAATGTTCCAAACACACCCCCTGCACAACTCCACCGGGGAAGGTGCCAGACAGGAGTTCTCTTGGTAGTTTTTACACTACCTTGGTAGGCATCTAAAAGACACCACAAAAGTTGTTCTACCTGCTTTCTGGGCTGAGATGGGGAATCGCTGAATTTTGGAGTCGGCTGGTGACAAAATGTTCCAAACACACCCCATGCACAACTCCAACGGGGAAGGTGCCAGACAGGAGTTCTCCTGGTACTTTTTACACTACCTTGGTAGGCATCTAAAAGACACCACAAAAGTTGTTCTACCTGCTTTCTGGGCTGAGATGGGGAACCGCTGAATTTTGGAGTCGGCTGGTGGCAAAATGTTCCAAACAGACCCCATGCACAACTCCACCGGGAAGGTGCCAGAAAGGAGTTCTCTTGATAGATTTTACACTACCTTGGTAGGCACCTGAAAGACACAAGAAAAGTTGTTCTTCCTGCTTTCTGGGCTGAGTTGGGGAACCGCTGAATTTTGGACTCGGCCGGTGACAAAATGTTCCAAACACACCCCCTGCACAACTCCACCGGGGAAGGTGCCAGACAGGAGTTCTCCTGGTAGTTTTTACACTACCTTGGTAGGCATCTAAAAGACACCACAAAAGTTGTTGTACCTGCTTTCTGGGCTGAGATGGGGAACCGCTGAATTTTGACTCAGCTGGTGACAAAATGTTCCAAACACACCCCATGCACAACTCCACCGGGGAAGGTGCCAGACAGGAGTTCTCCTGGTACTTTTTACACTACCTTGGTAGGCATCTAAAAGACACCACAAAGGTTGTTCTACCTGCTTTCTGGGCTGAGATGGGGAACGCTGAATTTTGGACTCGGCTGGTGACAAAATGTTCCAAACACACCCCCTGCACAACTCCACCGGGGAAGGTGCCAGAAAGGAGTTCTGTTGCTAGATTTTACACTACCTTGGTAGGCACCTGAAAGGCACCACAAAAGTTGTTCTACCTGCTTTCTGGGCTGAGATGGGGAACCGCTGAATTTTGGAGTCGGCTGGTGGCAAAATGTTCCAAACAGACCCCATGCACAACTCCACCGGGGAAGGTGCCAGAAAGGAGTTCTGTTGCTAGTTTTTACACAGCCTTGGTAGGCACCTGAAAGACACAAGAAAAGTTGTTCTTCCTGCTTTCTGGGCTGAGTTGGGGAACCGCTGAATTTTGGACTCGGCCGGTGACAAAATGTTCCAAACACACCCCCTGCAAAATTCCACCGGGGAAGGTGCCAGAAAGGAGTTCTCTTGGTAGTTTTTACACTACCTTGGTAGGCATCTAAAAGACACCACAAAAGTTGTTCTACCTGCTTTCTGGGCTGAGATGGGGAATCGCTGAATTTTGGACTCGGCTGGTGACAAAATGTTCCAAACACACCCCATGCACAACTCCAACGGGGAAGGTGCCAGAAAGGAGTTCTGTTGCTAGTTTTTACACAACCTTGGTAGGCACCTGAAAGACACAAGAAAAGTTGTTCTTCCTGCTTTCTGGGCTGAGTTGGGGAACCGCTGAATTTTGGAGTCGGCCGGTGACAAAATGTTCCAAACACACCCCCTGCACAACTCCACCGGGGAAGGTGCCAGAAAGGAGTTCTCTTGGTAGTTTTTACACTACCTTGGTAGGCATCTAAAAGACACCACAAAAGTTGTTCTACCTGCTTTCTGGGCTGAGATGGGGAATCGCTGAATTTTGGAGTCGGCTGGTGACAAAATGTTCCAAACACACCCCATGCACAACTCCAACGGGGAAGGTGCCAGACAGGAGTTCTCCTGGTACTTTTTACACTACCTTGGTAGGCATCTAAAAGACACCACAAAAGTTGTTCTACCTGCTTTCTGGGCTGAGATGGGGAACCGCTGAATTTTGGAGTCGGCTGGTGGCAAAATGTTCCAAACAGACCCCATGCACAACTCCACCGGGGAAGGTGCCAGAAAGGAGTTCTCTTGATAGATTTTACACTACCTTGGTAGGCACCTGAAAGACACAAGAAAAGTTGTTCTTCCTGCTTTCTGGGCTGAGTTGGGGAACCGCTGAATTTTGGACTCGGCCGGTGACAAAATGTTCCAAACACACCCCCTGCACAACTCCACCGGGGAAGGTGCCAGACAGGAGTTCTCTTAGTAGTTTTTACACTACCTTGGTAGGCAGCTGAAAGGCACCACAAAAGTTGTTCTACCTGCTTTCTGGGCTGAGATGGGGAAAAGCTGAATTTTGGAGTCGGCTGGTGACAAAATGTTCCAAACACACCCCATGCACAACTCCACCGGGGAAGGTGCCAGACAGGAGTTCTCCTGGTAGTTTTTACACTACCTTAGTAGGCATTTGAAAGGCACCACAAAAGTTGTTCTTCCTGCTTTCTGGGCTGAGATGGGGAACCGCTGAATTTTGACTCAGCTGGTGACAAAATGTTCAAAACACACCCCATGCACAACTCCAACGGGGAAGGTGCCAGACAGGAGTTCTCCTGGTAGTTTTTACATTGCTCCGGTAGGCATCTGAAAGACACCACAAAAGTTGTTCTTCCTGCTTTCTGGGCTGAGATGGGGAACCGCTGAATTTTGGAGTCGGCTGGTGATAAAATGTTCCAAACACACCCCATGCACAACTCCACCGGGGAAGGTGCCAGACAGGAGTTCTCCTGGTAGTTTCTACATTGCTCTGGTAGGCATCTGAAAGACACCACAAAAGTTGTTCTACCTGCTTTCTGGGCTGAGATGGGGAACCGCTGAATTTTGGAGTCGGCTGGTGGCAAAATGTTCCAAACAGACCCCATGCACAACTCCACCGGGGAAGGTGCCAGACAGGAGTTCTCTTAGTAGTTTTTACACTACCTTGGTAGGCACCTGAAAGACACAAGAAAAGTTGTTCTACCTGCTTTCTGGGCTGAGATGGGGAACCGCTGAATTTTGGAGTCGGACGGTGACAAAATGTTCCAAACACACCCCCTGCACAACTCCACCGGGGAAGGTGCCAGACAGGAGTTCTCTTGGTAGTTTTTACACTACCTTGGTAGGCATCTAAAAGACACCACAAAAGTTGTTCTACCTGCTTTCTGGGCTGAGATGGGGAATCGCTGAATTTTGGACTCGGCTGGTGACAAAATGTTCCAAACACACCCCATGCACAACTCCACCGGGGAAGGTGCCAGACAGGAGTTCTCTTGGTAGTTTTTACATTGCTCCGGTAGGCATCTAAAAGACACCACAAAAGTTGTTCTACCTGCTTTCTGGGCTGAGATGGGGAACCGCTGAATTTTGGAGTCGGCTGGTGACAAAATGTTCCAAACACACCCCCTGCACAACTCCACCGGGGAAGGTGCCAGAAAGGAGTTCTCTTGGTAGTTTTTACACTACCTTGGTAGGCACCTGAAAGGCACCACAAAAGTTGTTCTACCTGCTTTCTGGGCTGAGATGGGGAACCGCTGAATTTTGGAGTCGGCTGGTGACAAAATGTTCCAAACACACCCCCTGCACAACTCCACCGGGGAAAGTGCCAGAAAGGAGTTCTCTTGGTAGTTTTTACACTACCTTGGTAGGCACCTGAAAGGCACCACAAAAGTTGTTCTACCTGCTTTCTGGGCTGAGTTGGGGAATCGCTGAATTTTGGAGTCGGCCGGTGACAAAATGTTCCAAACACACCCCATGCACAACTCCACCGGGGAAGGTGCCAGACAGGAGTTCTCTTGGTAGTTTTTACACTACCTTGGTAGGCATCTAAAAGACACCACAAAAGTTGTACCTGCTTTCTGGGCTGAGATGGGGAACCGCTGAATTTTGGAGTCGGCCGGTGACAAAATGTTCCAAACACACCCCATGCACAACTCCACCGGGGAAGGTGCCAGACAGGAGTTCTCTTAGTAGTTTTTACACTACCTTGGTAGGCAGCTGAAAGGCACCACAAAAGTTGTTCTACCTGCTTTCTGGGCTGAGATGGGGAACCGGTGAATTTTGGAGTCGGCTGGTGACAAAATGTTCCAAACACACCCCCTGCACAACTCCACCGGGGAAGGTGCCAGAAAGGAGTTCTCTTAGTAGTTTTTACATTGCTCCGGTAGGCATCTGAAAGACACCACAAAAGTTGTTCTACCTGCTTTCTGGGCTGAGATGGGGAACCGCTGAATTTTGGAGTCGGCTGGTGACAAAATGTTCCAAACACAGCCCATGCACAACTCCACCGGGGAAGGTGCCAGACAGGAGTTCTCCTGGTAGATTTTACACTACCTTGGTAGGCAGCTGAAAGGCACCACAAAAGTTGTTCTACCTGCTTTCTGCGGCTGAGATGGGGAACCGCTGAATTTTGGAGTCGGCTGGTGATAAAATGTTCCAAACACACCCCATGCAAAACTCCACCGGGGAAGGTGCCAGAAAGGAGTTCTTTTGCTAGTTTTTACACTACCTTGGTAGGCAGCTGAAAGGCACCACAAAAGTTGTTCTACCTGCTTTCTGGGCTGAGATGGGGAACCGCTGAATTTTGGAGTCGGCCGGTGACAAAATGTTCCAAACACACCCCATGCACAACTCCACCGGGGAAGGTGCCAGACAGGAGTTCTCTTGGTACTTTTTACACTACCTTGGTAGGCATCTAAAAGACACCACAAAAGTTGTTCTACCTGCTTTCTGGGCTGAGATGGGGAATCGCTGAATTTTGGAGTCGGTTGGTGGCAAAATGTTCCAAACACACCCCATGCACAACTCCACCGGGGAAGGTGCCAGACAGGAGTTCTCCTGGTACTTTTTACACTACCTTGGTAGGCATCTGAAAGACACCACAAAAGTTGTTCTACCTGCTTTCTGGGCTGAGATGGGGAACCGCTGAATTTTGGAGTCGGCTGGTGACAAAATGTTCCAAACACACCCCATGCACAACTCCAACGGGGAAGGTGCCAGAAAGGGGTTCTCTTGGTAGATTTTACACTACCTTGGTAGGCACCTGAAAGGCACCACAAAAGTTGTTCTACCTGCTTTCTGGGCTGAGATGGGGAACCGCTGAATTTTGGAGTCGGCTGGTGGCAAAATGTTCAAAACACACCCCATGCACAACGCCACCGGGGAAGGTGCCAGAGAGGAGTTCTGTTGGTAGTTTTTACACTACCTTGGTAGGCATCTAAAAGACACCACAAAAGTTGTACCTGCTTTCTGGGCTGAGATGGGGAAGCGCTGAATTTTGGAGTCGGCTGGTGACAAAATGTTCCAAACACACCCCATGCACAACTCCACCGGGGAAGGTGCCAGACAGGAGTTCTCTTAGTTGTTTTTACACTACCTTGGTAGGCAGCTGAAAGGCACCACAAAAGTTGTTCTACCTGCTTTCTGGGCTGAGATGGGGAACCGCTGAATTTTGGAGTCGGCTGGTGACAAAATGTTCCAAACACACCCCCTGCACAACTCCACCGGGGAAGGTGCCAGACAGGAGTTCTCTTAGTAGTTTTTACATTGCTCCGGTAGGCATCTGAAAGACACCACAAAAGTTGTTCTACCTGCTTTCTGGGCTGAGATGGGGAATCGCTGAATTTTGGAGTCGGCTGGTGACAAAATGTTCCAAACACAGCCCATGCACAACTCCACCGGGGAAGGTGCCAGACAGGAGTTCTCCTGGTAGATTTTACACTACCTTGGTAGGCAGCTGAAAGGCACCACAAAAGTTGTTCTACCTGCTTACTGCGGCTGAGATGGGGAACCGCTGAATTTTGGAGTCGGCTGGTGATAAAATGTTCCAAACACACCCCATGCAAAACTCCACCGGGGAAGGTGCCAGAAAGGAGTTCTTTTGCTAGTTTTTACACTACCTTGGTAGGCACCTGAAAGACACAAGAAAAGTTGTTCTTCCTCCTTTCTGGGCTGAGATGGGGAACCGCTGAATTTTGGAGTCGGCCGGTGACAAAATGTTCCAAACACACCCCCTGCACAACTCCACCGGGGAAGGTGCCAGACAGGAGTTCTCTTAGTAGTTTTTACACTACCTTGGTAGGCATCTAAAAGACACCACAAAAGTTGTTCTACCTGCTTTCTGGGCTGAGATGGGGAATCGCTGAATTTTGGAGTCGGCTGGTGACAAAATGTTCCAAACACACCCCATGCACAACTCCACCGGGGAAGGTGCCAGACAGGAGTTCTCCTGGTAGTTTTTACACTACCTTGGTAGGCATCTGAAAGACACCACAAAAGTTGTTCTACCTGCTTTCTGGGCTGAGATGGGGAACCGCTGAATTTTGGAGTCGGCTGGTGACAAAATGTTCCAAACACACCCCATGCACAACTCCAACGGGGAAGGTGCCAGACAGGAGTTCTCTTAGTAGTTTTTACACTACCTTGGTAGGCAGCTGAAAGGCACCACAAAAGTTGTTCTACCTGCTTTCTGGGCTGAGATGGGGAACCGCTGAATTTTGGAGTCGGCTGGTGACAAAATGTTCCAAACACACCCCCTGCACAACTCCACCGGGGAAGGTGCCAGACAGGAGTTCTCTTAGTAGTTTTTACATTGCTCCGGTAGGCATCTGAAAGACACCACAAAAGTTGTTCTACCTGCTTTCTGGGCTGAGATGGGGAACCGCTGAATTTTGGAGTCGGCTGGTGACAAAATGTTCCAAACACAGCCCATGCACAACTCCACCGGGGAAGGTGCCAGACAGGAGTTCTCCTGGTAGATTTTACACTACCTTGGTAGGCAGCTGAAAGGCACCACAAAAGTTGTTCTTCCTGCTTTCTGGGCTGAGTTGGGGAACCGCTGAATTTTGGAGTCGGCCGGTGACAAAATGTTCCAAACACACCCCCTGCACAACTCCACCGGGGAAGGTGCCAGAAAGGAGTTCTCTTGATAGATTTTACATTGCTCCGGTAGGCATCTGAAAGACACCACAAAAGTTGTTCTACCTGCTTTCTGGGCTGAGATGGGGAATCGCTGAATTTTGGAGTCGGCCGGTGACAAAATTTTCCAAACACACCCCATGCACAACTCCACCGGGGAAGGTGCCAGACAGGAGTTCTCTTAGTAGTTTTTACACTACCTTGGTAGGCAGCTGAAAGGCACCACAAAAGTTGTTCTACCTGCTTTCTGGGCTGAGATGGGGAAACGCTGAATTTTGGAGTCGGCTGGTGACAAAATGTTCCAAACACACCCCCTGCACAACTCCACCGGGGAAGGTGCCAGACAGGAGTTCTCTTAGTAGTTTTTACATTGCTCCGGTAGGCATCTGAAAGACACCACAAAAGTTGTTCTACCTGCTTTCTGGGCTGAGATGGGGAACCGCTGAATTTTGGAGTCGGCTGGTGACAAAATGTTCCAAACACAGCCCATGCACAACTCCACCGGGGAAGGTGCCAGACAGGAGTTCTCCTGGTAGATTTTACACTACCTTGGTAGGCAGCTGAAAGGCACCACAAAAGTTGTTCTACCTGCTTTCTGCGGCTGAGATGGGGAACCGCTGAATTTTGGAGTCGGCTGGTGATAAAATGTTCCAAACACACCCCATGCACAACTCCACCGGGGAAGGTGCCAGAAAGGAGTTCTTTTGCTAGTTTTTACACTACCTTGGTAGGCATCTGAAAGACACCACAAAAGTTGTTCTACCTGCTTTCTGGGCTTAGATGGGGAACCGCTGAATTTTGGACTCGGCTGGTGACAAAATGTTCCAAACACACCCCATGCACAACTCCAACGGGGAAGGTGCCAGAAAGGGGTTCTCTTGGTAGATTTTACACTACCTTGGTAGGCACCTGAAAGGCACCACAAAAGTTGTTCTACCTGCTTTCTGGGCTGAGATGGGGAACCGCTGAATTTTGGACTCGGCTGGTGGCAAAATGTTCCAAACACACCCCCTGCACAACTCCACCGGGGAAGGTGCCAGAAAGGAGTTCTCTTGATAGATTTTACATTGCTCCGGTAGGCATCTGAAAGACACCACAAAAGTTGTTCTACCTGCTTTCTGGGCTGAGATGGGGAACCGCTGAATTTTGGAGTCGGCCGGTGACAAATATTTCCAAACACACCCCATGCACAACTCCACCGGGGAAGGTGCCAGACAGGAGTTCTCTTAGTAGTTTTTACACTACCTTGGTAGGCAGCTGAAAGGCACCACAAAAGTTGTTCTACCTGCTTTCTGGGCTGAGATGGGGAAACGCTGAATTTTGGACTCGGCTGGTGACAAAATGTTCAAAACACACCCCATGCACAACTCCACCGGGGAAGGTGCCAGACAGGAGTTCTCCTGGTAGTTTTTACATTGCTCTGGTAGGCACCTGAAAGACACAAGAAAAGTTGTTCTTCCTGCTTTCTGGGCTGAGATGGGGAACCGCTGAATTTTGGAGTCGGCTGGTGATAAAATGTTCCAAACACACCCCATGCACAACTCCACCGGGGAAGGTGCCAGACAGGAGTTCTCTTGATAGATTTTACATTGCTCTGGTAGGCACCTCAAAGACACCACAAAACTTGTTCTATCTGCTTTCTGGGCTGAGATGGGGAATCGCTGAATTTTGGAGTCGGCCGGTGACAAAATGTTCCAAACACAGCCCATGCACAACTCCACCGGGGAAGGTGCCAGACAGGAGTTCTCTTGGTAGTTTTTACACTACCTTGGTAGGCATCTGAAAGACACCACAAAAGTTGTTCTACCTGCTTTCTGGGCTGAGATGGGGAAACGCTGAATTTTGGACTCGGCTGGTGACAAAATGTTCCAAACACACCCCCTGCACAACTCCACCGGGGAAGGTGCCAGACAGGAGTTCTCCTGGTAGTTTTTACATTGCTCCTGTAGGCATCTGAAAGACACCACAAAAGTTGTTGTACCTGCTTTGTGGGCTGAGATGGGGAACCGCTGAATTTTGGAGTCGGCTGGTGACAAAATGTTCCAAACACACCCCCTGCACAACTCCACCAGGGAAGGTGCCAGACAGGAGTTCTCTTGATAGATTTTACATTGCTCTGGTAGGCACCTCAAAGACACCACAAAACTTGTTCTATCTGCTTTCTGGGCTGAGATGGGGAACCGCTGAATTTTGGACTCGGCTGGTGACAAAATGTTCCAAACACACCCCCTGCACAACTCCACCGGGGAAGGTGCCAGAAAGGAGTTCTCTTGGTAGTTTTTACACTACCTTGGTAGGCATCTGAAAGACACCACAAAAGTTGTTCTACCTGCTTTCTGGGCTGAGATGGGGAACCGCTGAATTTTGGAGTCGGCTGGTGATAAAATGTTCCAAACACACCCCATGCACAACTCCACCGGGGAAGGTGCCAGAAAGGAGTTCTGTAGCTAGTTTTTACACTACCTTGGTAGGCACCTGAAAGACACAAGAAAAGTTGTTCTTCCTGCTTTCTGGGCTGAGTTGGGGAACCGCTGAATTTTGGACTCGGCCGGTGACAAAATGTTCCAAACACAGCCCATGCACAACTCCACCGGGGAAGGTGCCAGACAGGAGTTCTCTTGGTAGTTTTTACACTACCTTGGTAGGCATTTGAAAGGCACCACAAAAGTTGTTCTACCTGCTTTCTGGGCTGAGATGGGGAACCGTTGAATTTTGGAGTCGGCTGGTGACAAAATGTTCCAAACACACCCCCTGCACAACTCCACCGGGGAAGGTGCCAGACAGGAGTTCTGTTGGTAGATTTTACACTACCTTGGTAGGCATTTGAAAGGCACCACAAAAGTTGTTCTACCTGCTTTCTGGGCTGAGATGGGGAACCGCTGAATTTTGGAGTCGGCCGGTGACAAAATGTTCCAAACACACCCCATGCACAACTCCACAGGGGAAGGTGCCAGACAGGAGTTCTCTTGGTAGTTTTTACATTGCTCCGGTAGGCATCTGAAAGACACCAAAAAAGTTGTTCTACCTGCTTTCTGGGCTGAGATGGGGAACAGCTGAATTTTGGAGTCGGCTGGTGATAAAATGTTCCAAACACACCCCATGCACAACTCCACCGGGGAAGGTGCCAGACAGGAGTTCTCTTAGTAGTTTTTACACTACCTTGGTAGGCATTTGAAAGGCACCACAAAAGTTGTTCTACCTGCTTTCTGGGCTGAGATGGGGAAACGCTGAATTTTGGAGTCGGCTGGTGACAAAATGTTCCAAACACACCCCCTGCACAACTCCACCGGGGAAGGTGCCAGACAGGAGTTCTCCTGGTAGTTTTTACACTACCTTGGTAGGCATTTGAAAGGCACCAAAAAAGTTGTTCTTCCTGCTTTCTGGGCTGAGATGGGGAACCGCTGAATTTTGACTCGGCTGGTGACAAAATGTTCCAAACACACCCCATGCACAACTCCACCGGGGAAGGTGCCAGACAGGAGTTCTCTTGGTAGTTTTTACACTACCTTGGTAGGCATCTGAAAGACACCAAAAAAGTTGTTCTACCTGCTTTCTGGGCTGAGATGGGGAAACGCTGAATTTTGGACTCGGCTGGTGACAAAATGTTCCAAACACACCCCCTGCACAACTCCACCGGGGAAGGTGCCAGACAGGAGTTCTCCTGGTAGTTTTTACATTGCTCCGGTAGGCATCTGAAAGACACCTCAAAAGTTGTTCTACCTGCTTTGTGGGCTGAGATGGGGAACCGCTGAATTTTGGACTCGGCTGGTGACAAAATGTTCCAAACACACCCCCTGCACAACTCCACCGGGGAAGGTGCCAGACAGGAGTTCTCCTGGTAGTTTTTACATTGCTCCGGTAGGCATTTGAAAGGCACCACAAAAGTTGTTCTTCCTGCTTTCTGGGCTGAGATGGGGAACCGCTGAATTTTGGAGTCGGCTGGTGGCAAAATGTTCCAAACACACCCCCTGCACAACTCCACCGGGGAAGGTGCCAGACAGGAGTTCTCTTGATAGATTTTACATTGCTCTGGTAGGCACCTCAAAGACACCACAAAACTTGTTCTATCTGCTTTCTGGGCTGAGATGGGGAATCGCTGAATTTTGGACTCGGCTGGTGGCAAAATGTTCCAAACACACCCCATGCACAACTCCACAGGGGAAGGTGCCAGACAGGAGTTCTCTTGGTAGTTTTTACATTGCTCCGGTAGGCATCTGAAAGACACCACAAAAGTTGTTCTACCTGCTTTCTGGGCTGAGATGGGGAACAGCTGAATTGTGGAGTCGGCTGGTGATAAAATGTTCCAAACACACCCCATGCACAACTCCACCGGGGAAGGTGCCAGACAGGAGTTCTCTTAGTAGTTTTTACACTACCTTGGTAGGCATTTGAAAGGCACCACAAAAGTTGTTCTACCTGCTTTCTGGGCTGAGATGGGGAAACGCTGAATTTTGGAGTCGGCTGGTGACAAAATGTTCCAAACACACCCCATGCACAACTCCACCGGGGAAGGTGCCAGACAGGAGTTCTCCTGGTAGTTTTTACACTACCTTGGTAGGCATTTGAAAGGCACCACAAAAGTTGTTCTTCCTGCTTTCTGGGCTGAGATGGGGAACCGCTGAATTTTGACTCGGCTGGTGACAAAATGTTCCAAACACACCCCATGCACAACTCCACCGGGGAAGGTGCCAGACAGGAGTTCTCTTGGTAGTTTTTACACTACCTTGGTAGGCATCTGAAAGACACCAAAAAAGTTGTTCTACCTGCTTTCTGGGCTGAGATGGGGAAACGCTGAATTTTGGACTCGGCTGGTGACAAAATGTTCCAAACACACCCCCTGCACAACTCCACCGGGGAAGGTGCCAGACAGGAGTTCTCCTGGTAGTTTTTACATTGCTCCGGAAGGCATTTGAAAGGCACCACAAAAGTTGTTCTTCCTGCTTTCTGGGCTGAGATGGGGAACCGCTGAATTTTGGAGTCGGCTGGTGATAAAATGTTCCAAACACACCCCCTGCACAACTCCACCGGGGAAGGTGCCAGACAGGAGTTCTCTTGATAGATTTTACATTGCTCTGGTAGGCACCTCAAAGACACCACAAAAGTTGTTCTACCTGCTTTCTGGGCTGAGATGGGGAACAGCTGAATTTTGGAGTCGGCTGGTGATAAAATGTTCCAAACACACCCCATGCACAACTCCACCGGGGAAGGTGCCAGACAGGAGTTCTCTTAGTAGTTTTTACACTACCTTGGTAGGCATTTGAAAGGCACCACAAAAGTTGTTCTACCTGCTTTCTGGGCTGAGATGGGGAAACGCTGAATTTTGGAGTCGGCTGGTGACAAAATGTTCCAAACACACCCCATGCACAACTCCACCGGGGAAGGTGCCAGACAGGAGTTCTCCTGGTAGTTTTTACACTACCTTGGTAGGCATTTGAAAGGCACCACAAAAGTTGTTGTACCTGCTTTCTGGGCTGAGATGGGGAACCGCTGAATTTTGACTCGGCTGGTGACAAAATGTTCCAAACACACCCCATGCACAACTCCACCGGGGAAGGTGCCAGACAGGAGTTCTCTTGGTAGTTTTTACACTACCTTGGTAGGCATCTGAAAGACACCAAAAAAGTTGTTCTACCTGCTTTCCGGGCTGAGATGCGGAAACGCTGAATTTTGGACTCGGCTGGTGACAAAATGTTCCAAACACACCCCCTGCACAACTCCACCGGGGAAGGTGCCAGACAGGAGTTCTCCTGGTAGTTTTTACATTGCTCCGGTAGGCATCTGAAAGACACCTTAAAAGTTGTTGTACCTGCTTTGTGGGCTGAGATGGGGAACCGCTGAATTTTGGAGTCGGCTGGTGATAAAATGTTCCAAACACACCCCCTGCACAACTCCACCGGGGAAGGTGCCAGACAGGAGTTCTCCTGGTAGTTTTTACATTGCTCCGGTAGGCATTTGAAAGGCACCACAAAAGTTGTTCTTCCTGCTTTCTGGGCTGAGATGGGGAACCGCTGAATTTTGGACTCGGCTGGTGATAAAATGTTCCAAACACACCCCCTGCACAACTCCACCGGGGAAGGTGCCAGACAGGAGTTCTCTTGATAGATTTTACATTGCTCTGGTAGGCACCTCAAAGACACCACAAAAGTTGTTCTACCTGCTTTCTGGGCTGAGATGGGGAACAGCTGAATTTTGGAGTCGGCTGGTGATAAAATGTTCCAAACACACCCCATGCACAACTCCACCGGGGAAGGTGCCAGACAGGAGTTCTCTTAGTAGTTTTTACACTACCTTGGTAGGCATTTGAAAGGCACCACAAAAGTTGTTCTACCTGCTTTCTGGGCTGAGATGGGGAAACGCTGAATTTTGGAGTCGGCTGGTGACAAAATGTTCCAAACACACCCCATGCACAACTCCACCGGGGAAGGTGCCAGACAGGAGTTCTCCTGGTAGTTTTTACACTACCTTGGTAGGCAGCTGAAAGGCACCACAAAAGTTGTTCTTCCTGCTTTCTGGGCTGAGATGGGGAACCGCTGAATTTTGACTCGGCTGGTGACAAAATGTTCCAAACACACCCCATGCACAACTCCACCGGGGAAGGTGCCAGACAGGAGTTCTCTTGGTAGTTTTTACACTACCTTGGTAGGCATCTGAAAGACACCAAAAAAGTTGTTCTACCTGCTTTCTGGGCTGAGATGGGGAAACGCTGAATTTTGGACTCGGCTGGTGACAAAATGTTCCAAACACACCCCCTGCACAACTCCACCGGGGAAGGTGCCAGACAGGAGTTCTCCTGGTAGTTTTTACATTGCTCCGGTAGGCATCTGAAAGACACCTCAAAAGTTGTTGTACCTGCTTTGTGGGCTGAGATGGGGAACCGCTGAATTTTGGAGTCGGCTGGTGACAAAATGTTCCAAACACACCCCCTGCACAACTCCACCGGGGAAGGTGCCAGACAGGAGTTCTCCTGGTAGTTTTTACATTGCTCCGGTAGGCATTTGAAAGGCACCACAAAAGTTGTTCTTCCTGCTTTCTGGGCTGAGATGGGGAACCGCTGAATTTTGGACTCGGCTGGTGATAAAATGTTCCAAACACACCCCCTGCACAACTCCACCGGGGAAGGTGCCAGACAGGAGTTCTCTTGATAGATTTTACATTGCTCTGGTAGGCACCTCAAAGACACCACAAAACTTGTTCTATCTGCTTTCTGGGCTGAGATGGGGAATCGCTGAATTTTGGACTCGGCTGGTGACAAAATGTTCCAAACACACCCCATGCACAACTCCACAGGGGAAGGTGCCAGACAGGAGTTCTGTTGCTAGTTTTTACATTGCTCCGGTAGGCATCTGAAAGACACCACAAAAGTTGTTCTACCTGCTTTCTGGGCTGAGATGGGGAACCGCTGAATTTTGGACTCGGCTGGTGACAAAATGTTCCAAACACACCCCATGCACAACTCCACCGGGGAAGGTGCCAGAAAGGAGTTCTCTTGGTAGTTTTTACACTACCTTGGTAGGCACCTGAAAGACACAAGAAAAGTTGTTCTTCCTGCTTTCTGGGCTGAGTTGGGGAACCGCTGAATTTTGGACTCGGCCGGTGACAAAATGTTCCAAACACACCCCCTGCACAACTCCACCGGGGAAGGTGCCAGACAGGAGTTCTCTTGGTAGTTTTTACACTACCTTGGTAGGCATCTAAAAGACACCACAAAAGTTGTTGTACCTGCTTTCTGGGCTGAGATGGGGAAGCGCTGAATTTTGGACTCGGCTGGTGACAAAATGTTCCAAACACACCCCATGCACAACTCCACCGGGGAAGGTGCCAGACAGGAGTTCTCTTAGTAGTTTTTACACTACCTTGGTAGGCAGCTGAAAGGCACCACAAAAGTTGTTCTACCTGCTTTCTGGGCTGAGATGGGGAACCGCTGAATTTTGGAGTCGGCTGGTGACAAAATGTTCCAAACACACCCCCTGCACAACTCCACCAGGGAAGGTGCCAGACAGGAGTTCTCTTAGTAGTTTTTACATTGCTCCGGTAGGCATCTGAAAGACACCACAAAAGTTGTTGTACCTGCTTTGTGGGCTGAGATGGGGAACCGCTGAATTTTGGAGTCGGCTGGTGACAAAATGTTCCAAACACACCCCATGCACAACTCCACCGGGGAAGGTGCCAGACAGGAGTTCTGTTGGTAGATTTTACACTACCTTGGTAGGCAGCTGAAAGGCACCACAAAAGTTGTTCTTTCTGCTTTCTGGGCTGAGATGGGGAAACGCTGAATTTTGGAGTCGGCTGGTGATAAAATGTTCCAAACACACCCCATGCACAACTCCACCGGGGAAGGTGCCAGACAGGAGTTCTCTTGATAGATTTTACATTGCTCTGGTAGGCACCTCAAAGACACCACAAAAGTTGTTCTACCTGCTTTCTGGGCTGAGATGGGGAACCGCTGAATTTTGGACTCGGCTGGTGACAAAATGTTCCAAACACACCCCATGCACAACTCCACCGGGGAAGGTGCCAGACAGGAGTTCTGTTGCTAGTTTTTACATTGCTCCGGTAGGCATCTGAAAGACACCACAAAAGTTGTTCTACCTGCTTTCTGGGCTGAGATGGGGAACCGCTGAATTTTGGACTCGGCTGGTGACAAAATGTTCCAAACACACCCCCTGCACAACTCCCCCGGGGAAGGTGCCAGAAAGGAGTTCTCTTGGTAGTTTTTACACTACCTTGGTAGGCACCTGAAAGGCACCACAAAAGTTGTTCTACCTGCTTTCTGGGCTGAGATGGGGAACAGCTGAATTTTGGAGTCGGCTGGTGATAAAATGTTCCAAACACACCCCATGCACAACTCCACCGGGGAAGGTGCCAGAAAGGAGTTCTGTAGCTAGTTTTTACACTACCTTGGTAGGCACCTGAAAGACACAAGAAAAGTTGTTCTTCCTGCTTTCTGGGCTGAGTTGGGGAACCGCTGAATTTTGGACTCGGCCGGTGACAAAATGTTCCAAACACACCCCATGCACAACTCCACCGGGGAAGGTGCCAGACAGGAGTTCTCTTGGTAGTTTTTACACTACCTTGGTAGGCATCTAAAAGACACCACAAAAGTTGTTGTACCTGCTTTCTGGGCTGAGATGGGGAAGCGCTGAATTTTGGACTCGGCCGGTGACAAAATGTTCCAAACACACCCCATGCACAACTCCACCGGGGAAGGTGCCAGACAGGAGTTCTCTTGGTAGTTTTTACACTACCTTGGTAGGCATCTAAAAGACACCACAAAAGTTGTTGTACCTGCTTTCTGGGCTGAGATGGGGAAGCGCTGAATTTTGGACTCGGCCGGTGACAAAATGTTCCAAACACACCCCATGCACAACTCCACCGGGGAAGGTGCCAGACAGGAGTTCTCTTGGTAGTTTTTACACTACCTTGGTAGGCATCTAAAAGACACCACAAAAGTTGTTGTACCTGCTTTCTGGGCTGAGATGGGGAAGCGCTGAATTTTGGACTCGGCTGGTGACAAAATGTTCCAAACACACCCCCTGCACAACTCCACCGGGGAAGGTGCCAGACAGGAGTTCTCCTGGTAGTTTTTACATTGCTCCGGTAGGCATCTGAAAGATACCACAAAAGTTGTTCTTCCTGCTTTCTGGGCTGAGATGGGGAACCACTGAATTTTGGAGTCGGCTGGTGGCAAAATGTTCCAAACACACCCCATGCACAACTCCACCGGGGAAGGTGCCAGACAGGAGTTCTCTTGATAGATTTTACATTGCTCTGGTAGGCACCTCAAAGACACCACAAAACTTGTTCTACCTGCTTTCTGGGCTGAGATGGGGAACCGCTGAATTTTGGACTCGGCTGGTGACAAAATGTTCCAAACACACCCCCTGCACAACTCCACCGGGGAAGGTGCCAGACAGGAGTTCTCCTGGTAGTTTTTACACTACCTTGGTAGGCATCTGAAAGACACCACAAAAGTTGTTCTACCTGCTTTCTGGGCTGAGATGGGGAACCGCTGAATTTTGGAGTCTGCTGGTGATAAAATGTTCCAAACACACCCCATGCACAACTCCACCACGGAAGGTGCCAGAAAGGAGTTCTTTTGCTAGTTTTTACACTACCTTGGTAGGCACCTGAAAGACACAAGAAAAGTTGTTCTTCCTGCTTTCTGGGCTGAGATGGGGAACAGATGAATTTTGGAGTCGGCTGGTGGCAAAATGTTCCAAACACACCCCCTGCACAACTCCACCGGGGAAGGTGCCAGACAGGAGTTCTGTTGGTAGATTTTACACTACCTTGGTAGGCAGCTGAAAGGCACCACAAAAGTTGTTCTTTCTGCTTTCTGGGCTGAGATGGGGAAACGCTGAATTTTGGACTCGGCTGGTGATAAAATGTTCCAAACACACCCCATGCACAACTCCACCGGGGAAGGTGCCAGACAGGAGTTCTCTTGATAGATTTTACATTCCTCTGGTAGGCACCTCAAAGACACCACAAAACTTGTTCTATCTGCTTTCTGGGCTGAGATGGGGAATCGCTGAATTTTGGAGTCGGCTGGTGGCAAAATGTTCCAAACACACCCCATGCACAACTCCACAGGGGAAGGTGCCAGACAGGAGTTCTCTTGGTAGTTTTTACATTGCTCCGGTAGGCATCTAAAAGACACCACAAAAGTTGTTCTACCTGCTTTCTGGGCTGAGATGGGGAACCGCTGAATTTTGGACTCGGCTGGTGACAAAATGTTCCAAACACACCCCATGCACAACTCCACCGGGGAAGGTGCCAGAAAGGAGTTCTCTTGGTAGTTTTTACACTACCTTGGTAGGCATCTGAAAGGCACCACAAAAGTTGTTCTACCTGCTTTCTGGGCTGAGATGGGGAAGAGCTGAATTTTGGACTCGGCTGGTGACAAAATGTTCCAAACACACCCCATGCACAACTCCACCGGGGAAGGTGCCAGACAGGAGTTCTCCTGGTAGTTTTTACATTGCTCCGGTAGGCATCTGAAAGACACCACAAAAGTTGTTCTACCTGCTTTCTGGGCTGAGATGGGGAAGCGCTGAATTTTGGAGTCGGCCGGTGACAAAATGTTCCAAACACACCCCATGCACAACTCCACCGGGGAAGGTGCCAGACAGGAGTTCTCTTGGTAGTTTTTACACTACATTGGTAGGCATCTAAAAGACACCACAAAAGTTGTTGTACCTGCTTTCTGGGCTGAGATGGGGGAAGCGCTGAATTTTGGACTCGGCCGGTGACAAAATGTTCCAAACACACCCCATGCACGACTCCACCGGGGAAGGTGCCAGACAGGAGTTCTCTTGGTAGTTTTTACACTACCTTGGTAGGCATCTAAAAGACACCACAAAAGTTGTTGTACCTGCTTTCTGGGCTGAGATGGGGAAGCGCTGAATTTTGGACTCGGCTGGTGACAAAATGTTCCAAACACACCCCCTGCACAACTCCACCGGGGAAGGTGCCAGACAGGAGTTCTCCTGGTAGTTTTTACATTGCTCCGGTAGGCATCTGAAAGATACCACAAAAGTTGTTCTTCCTGCTTTCTGGGCTGAGATGGGGAACCGCTGAATTTTGGAGTCGGCTGGTGGCAAAATGTTCCAAACACACCCCATGCACAACTCCACCACGGAAGATGCCAGACAGGAGTTCTCTTGATAGATTTTACATTGCTCTGGTAGGCACCTCAAAGACACCACAAAACTTGTTCTACCTGCTTTCTGGGCTGAGATGGGGAACCGCTGAATTTTGGAGTCGGCTGGTGACAAAATGTTCCAAACACACCCCCTGCACAACTCCACCGGGGAAGGTGCCAGACAGGAGTTCTCCTGGTAGTTTTTACACTACCTTGGTAGGCATCTGAAAGACACCACAAAAGTTGTTCTCCCTGCTTTGTGGGCTGAGATGGGGAACCGCTGAATTTTGGAGTCTGCTGGTGATAAAATGTTCCAAACACACCCCATGCACAACTCCACCGGGGAAGGTGCCAGAAAGGAGTTCTTTTGCTAGTTTTTACACTACCTTGGTAGGCACCTGAAAGACACAAGAAAAGTTGTTCTTCCTGCTTTCTGGGCTGAGATGGGGAACAGATGAATTTTGGAGTCGGCTGGTGGCAAAATGTTCCAAACACACCCCCTGCACAACTCCACCGGGGAAGGTGCCAGACAGGAGTTCTCTTGATAGTTTTTACACTACCTTGGTAGGCATCTAAAAGACACCACAAAAGTTGTTCTACCTGCTTTCTGGGCTGAGATGGGGAACCGCTGAATTTTGGAGTCGGCTGGTGACAAATATTCCAAACACACCCCCTGCACAACTCCACCGGGGAAGGTGCCAGACAGGAGTTCTCTTAGTAGTTTTTACACTACCTTGGTAGGCAGCTGAAAGGCACCACGAAAGTTGTTCTACCTGCTTTGTGGGCTGAGATGGGGAAACGCTGAATTTTGGAGTCGGCTGGTGACAAAATGTTCCAAACACACCCCATGCACAACTCCACCGGGGAAGGTGCCAGACAGGAGTTCTCCTGGTAGTTTTTACACTACCTTGGTAGGCATCTAAAAGACACCACAAAAGTTGTTGTACCTGCTTTCTGGGCTGAGATGGGGAACCGCTGAATTTTGGACTCGGCTGGTGACAAAATGTTCCAAACACACCCCCTGCACAACTCCACCGGGGAAGGTGCCAGACAGGAGTTCTCCTGGTAGTTTTTACATTGCTCCGGTAGGCATCTGAAAGATACCACAAAAGTTGTTCTTCCTGCTTTCTGGGCTGAGATGGGGAACCGCTGAATTTTGGAGTCGGCTGGTGGCAAAATGTTCCAAACACACCCCATGCACAACTCCACCACGGAAGATGCCAGACAGGAGTTCTCTTGATAGATTTTACATTGCTCTGGTAGGCATCTAAAAGACACCACAAAACTTGTTCTACCTGCTTTCTGGGCTGAGATGGGGAACCGCTGAATTTTGGAGTCGGCTGGTGACAAAATGTTCCAAACACACCCCCTGCACAACTCCACCGGGGAAGGTGCCAGACAGGAGTTCTCCTGGTAGTTTTTACACTACCTTGGTAGGCATCTGAAAGACACCACAAAAGTTGTTCTACCTGCTTTGTGGGCTGAGATGGGGAAACGCTGAATTTTGGAGTCTGCTGGTGATAAAATGTTCCAAACACACCCCATGCACAACTCCACCACGGAAGGTGCCAGAAAGGAGTTCTTTTGCTAGTTTTTACACTACCTTGGTAGGCACCTGAAAGACACAAGAAAAGTTGTTCTTCCTGCTTTCTGGGCTGAGATGGGGAACAGATGAATTTTGGAGTCGGCTGGTGGCAAAATGTTCCAAACACCCCCTGCACAACTCCACCGGGGAAGGTGCCAGACAGGAGTTCTCTTGATAGTTTTTACACTACCTTGGTAGGCATCTAAAAGACACCACAAAAGTTGTTCTACCTGCTTTCTGGGCTGAGATGGGGAACCGCTGAATTTTGGAGTCGGCTGGTGACAAATATTCCAAACACACCCCCTGCACAACTCCACCGGGGAAGGTGCCAGACAGGAGTTCTCTTAGTAGTTTTTACACTACCTTGGTAGGCAGCTGAAAGGCACCACGAAAGTTGTTCTACCTGCTTTCTGGGCTGAGATGGGGAAACGCTGAATTTTGGAGTCGGCTGGTGACAAAATGTTCCAAACACACCCCATGCACAACTCCACCGGGGAAGGTGCCAGACAGGAGTTCTCCTGGTAGTTTTTACACTACCTTGGTAGGCATTTGAAAGGCACCACAAAAGTTGTTCTTCCTGCTTTCTGGGCTGAGATGGGGAAGCGCTGAATTTTGACTCAGCTGGTGACAAAATGTTCCAAACACACCCCATGCACAACTCCACCGGGGAAGGTGCCAGACAGGAGTTCTCCTGGTAGATTTTACATTGCTCCGGTAGGCATCTGAAAGACACCACAAAAGTTGTTCTTCCTGCTTTGTGGGCTGAGATGGGGAACCGCTGAATTTTGGAGTCGGCTGGTGATAAAATGTTCCAAACACACCCCCTGCACAACTCCACCGGGGAAGGTGCCAGACAGGAGTTCACTTGATAGATTTTACATTGCTCTGGTAGGCACCTCAAAGACACCACAAAACTTGTTCTATCTGCTTTCTGGGCTGAGATGGGGAATCGCTGAATTTTGGACTCGGCCGGTGACAAAATGTTCCAAACACACCCCATGCACAAATCCACCGGGGAAGGTGCCAGACAGGAGTTCTCTTGGTAGTTTTTACACTACCTTGGTAGGCATCTGAAAGACACCACAAAAGTTGTTCTACCTGCTTTCTGGGCTGAGATGGGGAACCGCTGAATTTTGGACTCGGCTGGTGACAAAATGTTCCAAACACACCCCATGCACAACTCCACCGGGGAAGGTGCCAGACAGGAGTTCTCCTGCTAGTTTTTACATTGCTCCGGTAGGCATCTGAAAGACACCACAAAAGTTGTTGTACCTGCTTTGTGGGCTGAGATGGGGAAGAGCTGAATTTTGGACTCGGCTGGTGACAAAATGTTCCAAACACACCCCATGCACAACTCCACCGGGGAAGGTGCCAGACAGGAGTTCTCCTGGTAGTTTTTACATTGCTCCGGTAGGCATCTAAAAGACACCACAAAAGTTGTTCTACCTGCTTTCTGGGCTGAGATGGGGAACCGCTGAATTTTGGAGTCGGCTGGTGACAAATATTCCAAACACACCCCCTGCACAACTCCACCGGGGAAGGTGCCAGACAGGAGTTCTCTTAGTAGTTTTTACACTACCTTGGTAGGCAGCTGAAAGGCACCACGAAAGTTGTTCTACCTGCTTTGTGGGCTGAGATGGGGAAACGCTGAATTTTGGAGTCGGCTGGTGACAAAATGTTCCAAACACACCCCATGCACAACTCCACCGGGGAAGGTGCCAGGCAGGAGTTCTCCTGGTAGTTTTTACACTACCTTGGTAGGCATCTAAAAGACACCACAAAAGTTGTTGTACCTGCTTTCTGGGCTGAGATGGGGAAGCGCTGAATTTTGGACTCGGCTGGTGACAAAATGTTCCAAACACACCCCCTGCACAACTCCACCGGGGAAGGTGCCAGACAGGAGTTCTCCTGGTAGTTTTTACATTGCTCCGGTAGGCATCTGAAAGACACCACAAAAGTTGTTCTTCCTGCTTTCTGGGCTGAGATGGGGAACCGCTGAATTTTGGAGTCGGCTGGTGGCAAAATGTTCCAAACACACCCCATGCACAACTCCACCACGGAAGATGCCAGACAGGAGTTCTCTTGATAGATTTTACATTGCTCTGGTAGGCATCTAAAAGACACCACAAAACTTGTTCTACCTGCTTTCTGGGCTGAGATGGGGAACCGCTGAATTTTGGAGTCGGCTGGTGACAAAATGTTCCAAACACACCCCCTGCACAACTCCACCGGGGAAGGTGCCAGACAGGAGTTCTCCTGGTAGTTTTTACACTACCTTGGTAGGCATCTGAAAGACACCACAAAAGTTGTTCTACCTGCTTTGTGGGCTGAGATGGGGAAACGCTGAATTTTGGAGTCTGCTGGTGATAAAATGTTCCAAACACACCCCATGCACAACTCCACCACGGAAGGTGCCAGAAAGGAGTTCTTTTGCTAGTTTTTACACTACCTTGGTAGGCACCTGAAAGACACAAGAAAAGTTGTTCTTCCTGCTTTCTGGGCTGAGATGGGGAACAGATGAATTTTGGAGTCGGCTGGTGGCAAAATGTTCCAAACACCCCCTGCACAACTCCACCGGGGAAGGTGCCAGACAGGAGTTCTCTTGATAGTTTTTACACTACCTTGGTAGGCATCTAAAAGACACCACAAAAGTTGTTCTACCTGCTTTCTGGGCTGAGATGGGGAACCGCTGAATTTTGGAGTCGGCTGGTGACAAATATTCCAAACACACCCCCTGCACAACTCCACCGGGGAAGGTGCCAGACAGGAGTTCTCTTAGTAGTTTTTACACTACCTTGGTAGGCAGCTGAAAGGCACCACGAAAGTTGTTCTACCTGCTTTCTGGGCTGAGATGGGGAAACGCTGAATTTTGGAGTCGGCTGGTGACAAAATGTTCCAAACACACCCCATGCACAACTCCACCGGGGAAGGTGCCAGACAGGAGTTCTCCTGGTAGTTTTTACACTACCTTGGTAGGCATTTGAAAGGCACCACAAAAGTTGTTCTTCCTGCTTTCTGGGCTGAGATGGGGAAGCGCTGAATTTTGACTCAGCTGGTGACAAAATGTTCCAAACACACCCCATGCACAACTCCACCGGGGAAGGTGCCAGACAGGAGTTCTCCTGGTAGATTTTACATTGCTCCGGTAGGCATCTGAAAGACACCACAAAAGTTGTTCTTCCTGCTTTGTGGGCTGAGATGGGGAACCGCTGAATTTTGGAGTCGGCTGGTGATAAAATGTTCCAAACACACCCCCTGCACAACTCCACCGGGGAAGGTGCCAGACAGGAGTTCACTTGATAGATTTTACATTGCTCTGGTAGGCACCTCAAAGACACCACAAAACTTGTTCTATCTGCTTTCTGGGCTGAGATGGGGAATCGCTGAATTTTGGACTCGGCCGGTGACAAAATGTTCCAAACACACCCCATGCACAAATCCACCGGGGAAGGTGCCAGACAGGAGTTCTCTTGGTAGTTTTTACACTACCTTGGTAGGCATCTGAAAGACACCACAAAAGTTGTTCTACCTGCTTTCTGGGCTGAGATGGGGAACCGCTGAATTTTGGACTCGGCTGGTGACAAAATGTTCCAAACACACCCCATGCACAACTCCACCGGGGAAGGTGCCAGACAGGAGTTCTCCTGCTAGTTTTTACATTGCTCCGGTAGGCATCTGAAAGACACCACAAAAGTTGTTGTACCTGCTTTGTGGGCTGAGATGGGGAACCGCTGAATTTTGGAGTCGGCTGGTGACAAAATGTTCCAAACACACCCCCTGCACAACTCCACCGGGGAAGGTGCCAGACAGGAGTTCTCCTGGTAGTTTTTACATTGCTCCGGTAGGCATTTGAAAGGCACCACAAAAGTTGTTCTTCCTGCTTTCTGGGCTGAGATGGGGAACCGCTGAATTTTGGAGTCGGCTGGTGATAAAATGTTCCAAACACACGCCCTGCACAACTCCACCGGGGAAGGTGCCAGACAGGAGTTCTGTTGGTAGATTTTACACTACCTTGGTAGGCAGCTGAAAGACACCACAAAACTTGTTCTATCTGCTTTCTGGGCTGAGATGGGGAATCGCTGAATTTTGGACTCGGCCGGTGACAAAATGTTCCAAACACACCCCATGCACAACTCCACCGGGGAAGGTGCCAGACAGGAGTTCTCTTGGTAGTTTTTACATTGCTCCGGTAGGCATCTAAAAGACACCACAAAACTTGTTCTACCTGCTTTCTGGGCTGAGATGGGGAACCGCTGAATTTTGGACTCGGCTGGTGACAAAATGTTCCAAACACACCCCCTGCACAACTCCACCGGGGAAGGTGCCAGAAAGGAGTTCTCTTGGTAGTTTTTACACTACCTTGGTAGGCACCTGAAAGGCACCACAAAAGTTGTTCTACCTGCTTTCTGGGCTGAGATGGGGAACCGCTGAATTTTGGAGTCGGCTGGTGATAAAATGTTCCAAACACACCCCATGCACAACTCCACCGGGGAAGGTGCCAGAAAGGAGTTCTGTAGCTAGTTTTTACACTACCTTGGTAGGCACCTGAAAGACACAAGAAAAGTTGTTCTTCCTGCTTTCTGGGCTGAGTTGGGGAACCGCTGAATTTTGGAGTCGGCCGGTGACAAAATGTTCCAAACACACCCCATGCTCAACTCCACCGGGGAAGGTGCCAGACAGGAGTTCTCTTGGTAGTTTTTACACTACCTTGGTAGGCATCTGAAAGACACCACAAAAGTTGTTCTACCTGCTTTCTGGGCTGAGATGGGGAACCGCTGAATTTTGGAGTCGGCTGGTGACAAAATGTTCCAAACACACCCCCTGCACAACTCCACCGGGGAAGGTGCCAGACAGGAGTTCTCTTAGTAGTTTTTACACTACCTTGGTAGGCATTTGAAAGGCACCACAAAAGTTGTTCTTCCTGCTTTCTGGGCTGAGATGGGGAACCGCTGAATTTTGGAGTCGGCCGGTGACAAAATGTTCCAAACACACCCCATGCACAACTCCACCGGGGAAGGTGCCAGACAGGAGTTCTCCTGGTAGATTTTACACTACCTTGGTAGGCAGCTGAAAGGCACCACAAAAGTTGTTCTACCTGCTTTCTGCGGCTGAGATGGGGAACCGCTGAATTTTGGAGTCGGCTGGTGATAAAATGTTCCAAACACACCCCATGCACAACTCCACCGGGGAAGGTGCCAGACAGGAGTTCTCTTGATAGATTTTACATTGCTCTGGTAGGCACCTCAAAGACACCACAAAACTTGTTCTATCTGCTTTCTGGGCTGAGATGGGGAATCGCTGAATTTTGGACTCGGCCGGTGACAAAATGTTCCAAACACACCCCATGCACAACTCCACCGGGGAAGGTGCCAGACAGGAGTTCTCCTGGTAGATTTTACACTACCTTGGTAGGCATCTGAAAGACACCACAAAAGTTGTTCTACCTGCTTTCTGCGGCTGAGATGAGGAATGGCTGAATTTTGGAGTCGGCTGGTGACAAAATGTTCCAAACACACCCCCTGCACAACTCCACCGGGGAAGGTGCCAGAAAGGAGTTCTTTTGCTAGTTTTTACACTACCTTGGTAGGCACCTGAAAGACACAAGAAAAGTTGTTCTTCCTGCTTTCTGGGCTGAGATGGGGAACCGCTGAATTTTGGAGTCGGCCGGTGACAAAATGTTCCAAACACACCCCATGCACAACTCCACCGGGGAAGGTGCCAGACAGGAGTTCTCTTAGTAGTTTTTACCCTACCTTGGTAGGCAGCTGAAAGGCACCACAAAAGTTGTTCTACCTGCTTTCTGGGCTGAGATGGGGAAACGCTGAATTTTGGAGTCGGCTGGTGACAAAATGTTCCAAACACACCCCATGCACAAATCCACCGGGGAAGGTGCCAGACAGGAGTTCTCTTGGTAGATTTTACACTACCTTGGTAGGCACCTGAAAGGCACCACAAAAGTTGTTCTACCTGCTTTCTGGGCTGAGATGGGGAAACGCTGAATTTTGGAGTCGGCTGGTGACAAAATGTTCCAAACACACCCCATGCACAACTCCACCGGGGAAGGTGCCAGACAGGAGTTCTCCTGGTAGTTTTTACACTACCTTAGTAGGCATCTGAAAGACACCACAAAAGTTGTTGTACCTGCTTTCTGGGCTGAGATGGGGAACCGCTGAATTTTGGAGTCGGCTGGTGACAAAATGTTCAAAACACACCCCATGCACAACTCCACCGGGGAAGGTGCCAGACAGGAGTTCTCCTGGTAGATTTTACATTGCTCCGGTAGGCATCTGAAAGACACCACAAAAGTTGTTCTTCCTGCTTTCTGGGCTGAGATGGGGAACCGCTGAATTTTGGAGTCGGCTGGTGATAAAATGTTCCAAACACACCCCCTGCACAACTCCACCGGGGAAGGTGCCAGACAGGAGTTCTCTTGATAGATTTTACATTGCTCTGGTAGGCACCTCAAAGACACCACAAAACTTGTTCTATCTGCTTTCTGGGCTGAGATGGGGAATCGCTGAATTTTGGACTCGGCCGGTGACAAAATGTTCCAAACACACCCCATGCACAAATCCACCGGGGAAGGTGCCAGACAGGAGTTCTCTTGGTAGTTTTTACACTACCTTGGTAGGCATCTGAAAGACACCACAAAAGTTGTTCTACCTGCTTTCTGGGCTGAGATGGGGAACCGCTGAATTTTGGAGTCGGCTGGTGACAAAATGTTCCAAACACACCCCCTGCACAACTCCACCGGGGAAGGTGCCAGACAGGAGTTCTCCTGCTAGTTTTTACATTGCTCCGGTAGGCATCTGAAAGAAACCACAAAAGTTGTTGTACCTGCTTTGTGGGCTGAGATGGGGAACCGCTGAATTTTGGAGTCGGCTGGTGACAAAATGTTCCAAACACACCCCCTGCACAACTCCACCGGGGAAGGTGCCAGACAGGAGTTCTCCTGGTAGTTTTTACATTGCTCCGGTAGGCATTTGAAAGGCACCACAAAAGTTGTTCTTCCTGCTTTCTGGGCTGAGATGGGGAACCGCTGAATTTTGGAGTCGGCTGGTGATAAAATGTTCCAAACACACCCCCTGCACAACTCCACCGGGGAAGGTGCCAGACAGGAGTTCTCTTGATAGATTTTACATTGCTCTGGTAGGCACCTCAAAGACACCACAAAACTTGTTCTATCTGCTTTCTGGGCTGAGATGGGGAATCGCTGAATTTTGGACTCGGCTGGTGACAAAATGTTCCAAACACACCCCCTGCACAACTCCACCGGGGAAGGTGCCAGACAGGAGTTCTCTTGGTAGTTTTTACATTGCTCCGGTAGGCATCTAAAAGACACCACAAAAGTTGTTCTACCTGCTTTCTGGGCTGAGATGGGGAACCGCTGAATTTTGGACTCGGCTGGTGACAAAATGTTCCAAACACACCCCCTGCACAACTCCACCGGGGAAGGTGCCAGAAAGGAGTTCTTTTGCTAGTTTTTACACTACCTTGGTAGGCACCTGAAAGGCACCACAAAAGTTGTTCTACCTGCTTTCTGGGCTGAGATGGGGAACCGCTGAATTTTGGAGTCGGCTGGTGATAAAATGTTCCAAACAGACCCCATGCACAACTCCACCGGGGAAGGTGCCAGAAAGGAGTTCTGTTGGTAGTTTTTACACAACCTTGGTAGGCACCTGAAAGACACAAGAAACGTTGTTCTTACTGCTTTCTGGGCTGAGTTGGGGAACCGCTGAATTTTGGACTCGGCCGGTGACAAAATGTTCCAAACACACCCCATGCACAACTCCACCGGGGAAGGTGCCAGACAGGAGTTCTCCTGGTAGTTTTTACACTACCTTTGTAGGCATCTAAAAGACACCACAAAAGTTGTTCTACCTGCTTTCTGGGCTGAGATGGGGAACCGCTGAATTTTGGAGTCGGCTGGTGACAAAATGTTCCAAAGACACCCCATGCACAACTCCACCGGGGAAGGTGCCAGACAGGAGTTCTCTTAGTAGTTTTTACACTACCTTGGTAGGCAGCTGAAAGGCACCACAAAAGTTGTTCTACCTGCTTTCTGGGCTGAGATGGGGAACCGCTGAATTTTGGAGTCGGCTGGTGACAAAATGTTCCAAACACACCCCCTGCACAACTCCACCGGGGAAGGTGCCAGACAGGAGTTCTCCTGGTAGATTTAACACTACCTTGGTAGGCAGCTGAAAGGCACCACAAAAGTTGTTCTACCTGCTTTCTGCGGCTGAGATGGGGAACCGCTGAATTTTGGAGTCGGCTGGTGATAAAATGTTCCAAACACACCCCATGCAAAACTCCACCGGGGAAGGTGCCAGAAAGGAGTTCTGTTGCTAGTTTTTACACTACCTTGGTAGGCACCTGAAAGACACAAGAAAAGTTGTTCTTCCTGCTTTCTGGGCTGAGATGGGGAACAGCTGAATTTTGGAGTCGGCTGGTGACAAAATGTTCCAAACACACCCCCTGCACAACTCCACCAGGGAAGGTGCCAGACAGGAGTTCTCTTAGTAGTTTTTACACTACCTTGGTAGGCAGCTGAAAGGCACCACAAAAGTTGTTCTACCTGCTTTCTGGGCTGAGCTGGGGAATCGCTGAATTTTGGAGTCGGCCGGTGACAAAATGTTCCAAACACACCCCATGCACAACTCCACCGGGGAAGGTGCCAGACAGGAGTTCTCCTGGTAGTTTTTACATTGCTCCGGTAGGCATCTGAAAGATACCACAAAAGTTGTTCTACCTGCTTTCTGGGCTGAGATGGGGAACCGCTGAATTTTGGAGTCGGCTGGTGGCAAAATGTTCCAAACACACCCCATGCACAACTCCACCACGGAAGATGCCAGACAGGAGTTCTCTTGATAGATTTTACATTGCTCTGGTAGGCACCTCAAAGACACCACAAAACTTGTTCTACCTGCTTTCTGGGCTGAGATGGGGAACCGCTGAATTTTGGACTCGGCTGGTGACAAAATGTTCCAAACACACCCCATGCACAACTCCACCGGGGAAGGTGCCAGACAGGAGTTCTCTTAGTAGTTTTTACATTGCTCCGGTAGGCATCTGAAAGACACCGCAAAAGTTGTTCTACCTGCTTTCTGGGCTGAGATGGGGAACCGCTGAATTTTGGACTCGGCTGGTGACAAAATGTTCCAAACACACCCCCTGCACAACTCCACCGGGGAAGGTGCCAGACAGGAGTTCTCTTGGTAGATTTTACACTACCTTGGTAGGCATTTGAAAGGCACCACAAAAGTTGTTCTTCCTGCTTTCTGGGCTGAGATGGGGAACCGCTGAATTTTGGAGTCGGCCGGTGACAAAATGTTCCAAACACACCCCCTGCACAACTCCACCGGGGAAGGTGCCAGAAAGGAGTTCTCTTAGTAGTTTTTACAGTACCTTGGTAGGCATTTGAAAGGCACCACAAAAGTTGTTCTACCTGCTTTCTGGGCTGAGATGGGGAATCGCTGAATTTTGGAGTCGGCCGGTGACAAAATGTTCCAAACACACCCCATGCACAACTCCACCGGGGAAGGTGCCAGACAGGAGTTCTCCTGGTAGTTTTTACACTACCTTGGTAGGCATTTGAAAGGCACCACAAAAGTTGTTCTTCCTGCTTTCTGGGCTGAGATGGGGAAACGCTGAATTTTGACTCGGCTGGTGACAAAATGTTCCAAACACACCCCATGCACAACTCCACCGGGGAAGGTGCCAGACAGGAGTTCTGTTGGTAGTTTTTACATTGCTCTGGTAGGCACCTGAAAGGCACCACAAAAGTTGTTCTACCTGCTTTCTGGGCTGAGATGGGGAACCGCTGAATTTTGGAGTCGGCTGGTGATAAAATGTTCCAAACACACCCCCTGCACAACTCCACCGGGGAAGGTGCCAGACAGGAGTTCTCTTGATAGATTTTACATTGCTCTGGTAGGCACCTCAAAGACACCACAAAACTTGTTCTATCTGCTTTCTGGGCTGAGATGGGGAATCGCTGAATTTTGGACTCGGCTGGTGACAAAATGTTCCAAACACACCCCCTGCACAACTCCACCGGGGAAGGTGCCAGACAGGAGTTCTCTTGGTAGTTTTTACACTACCTTGGTAGGCATCTGAAAGACACCACAAAAGTTGTTCTACCTGCTTTCTGGGCTGAGATGGGGAATCGCTGAATTTTGGACTCGGCCGGTGACAAAATGTTCCAAACACACCCCATGCACAACTCCACCGGGGAAGGTGCCAGACAGGAGTTCTCCTGGTAGTTTTTACACTACCTTGGTAGGCATTTGAAAGGCACCACAAAAGTTGTTCTTCCTGCTTTCTGGGCTGAGATGGGGAACCGCTGAATTTTGGAGTCGGCTGGTGATAAAATGTTCCAAACACACCCCCTGCACAACTCCACCGGGGAAGGTGCCAGACAGGAGTTCTCTTGATAGATTTTACATTGCTCTGGTAGGCACCTCAAAGACACCACAAAACTTGTTCTATCTGCTTTCTGGGCTGAGATGGGGAATCGCTGAATTTTGGACTCGGCTGGTGACAAAATGTTCCAAACACACCCCCTGCACAACTCCACCGGGGAAGGTGCCAGACAGGAGTTCTCCTGATAGTTTTTACATTGCTCCGGTAGGCATCTGAAAGATACCACAAAAGTTGTTCTTCCTGCTTTCTGGGCTGAGATGGGGAATCTCTGAATTTTGGACTCGGCCGGTGACAAAATGTTCCAAACACACCCCATGCACAACTCCACCGGGGAAGGTGCCAGACAGGAGTTCTCCTGGTAGTTTTTACACTACCTTGGTAGGCATTTGAAAGGCACCACAAAAGTTGTTCTTCCTGCTTTCTGGGCTGAGATGGGGAACCGCTGAATTTTGGAGTCGGCTGGTGACAAAATGTTCCAAACACACCCCATGCACAACTCCACCGGGGAAGGTGCCAGACAGGAGTTCTCTTAGTAGTTTTTACATTGCTCCGGTAGGCATCTGAAAGACACCACAAAACTTGTTCTACCTGCTTTCTGGGCTGAGATGGGGAACCGCTGAATTTTGGACTCGGCTGGTGACAAAATGTTCCAAACACACCCCATGCACAACTCCACCGGGGAAGGTGCCAGACAGGAGTTCTCTTAGTAGTTTTTACATTGCTCCGGTAGGCATCTGAAAGACACCGCAAAAGTTGTTCTACCTGCTTTCTGGGCTGAGATGCGGAACCGCTGAATTTTGGACTCGGCTGGTGACAAAATGTTCCAAACACACCCCCTGCACAACTCCACCGGGGAAGGTGCCAGACAGGAGTTCTCCTGGTAGTTTTTACACTACCTTGGTAGGCAGCTGAAAGGCACCACAAAAGTTGTTCTACCTGCTTTCTGGGCTGAGATGGGGAACCGCTGAATTTTGGAGTCGGCCGGTGACAAAATGTTCCAAACACACCCCCTGCACAACTCCACCGGGGAAGGTGCCAGAAAGGAGTTCTCTTAGTAGTTTTTACACTACCTTGGTAGGCATCTAAAAGACACCACAAAAGTTGTTCTACCTGCTTTCTGGGCTGAGATGGGGAACCGCTGAATTTGGAGTCGGCCGGTGACAAAATGTTCCAAACACACCCCATGCACAACTCCACCGGGGAAGGTGCCAGACAGGAGTTCTCCTGGTAGTTTTTACACTACCTTGGTAGGCATTTGAAAGGCACCACAAAAGTTGTTCTACCTCCTTTCTGGGCTGAGATGGGGAACCGCTGAATTTTGGACTCGGCCGGTGACAAAATGTTCCAAACACACCCCATGCACAACTCCACCGGGGAAGGTGCCAGACAGGAGTTCTGTTGGTAGTTTTTACATTGCTCTGGTAGGCACCTGAAAGGCACCACAAAAGTTGTTCTACCTGCTTTCTGGGCTGAGATGGGGAACCGCTGAATTTTGGAGTCGGCTGGTGATAAAATGTTCCAAACACACCCCCTGCACAACTCCACCGGGGAAGGTGCCAGACAGGAGTTCTCCTGGTAGTTTTTACACTACCTTGGTAGGCATTTGAAAGGCACCACAAAAGTTGTTCTACCTCCTTTCTGGGCTGAGATGGGGAACCGCTGAATTTTGGAGTCGGCCGGTGACAAAATGTTCCAAACACACCCCATGCACAACTCCACCGGGGAAGGTGCCAGACAGGAGTTCTGTTGGTAGTTTTTACATTGCTCTGGTAGGCATCTGAAAGGCACCACAAAAGTTGTTCTACCTGCTTTCTGGGCTGAGATGGGGAACCGCTGAATTTTGGAGTCGGCTGGTGATAAAATGTTCCAAACACACCCCCTGCACAACTCCACCGGGGAAGGTGCCAGACAGGAGTTCTCCTGGTAGTTTTTACACTACCTTGGTAGGCATTTGAAAGGCACCACAAAAGTTGTTCTTCCTGCTTTCTGGGCTGAGATGGGGAACCGCTGAATTTTGGAGTCGGCTGGTGATAAAATGTTCCAAACACACCCCCTGCACAACTCCACCGGGGAAGGTGCCAGACAGGAGTTCTCTTGATAGATTTTACATTGCTCTGGTAGGCACCTCAAAGACACCACAAAACTTGTTCTATCTGCTTTCTGGGCTGAGATGGGGAATCGCTGAATTTTGGAGTCGGCTGGTGACAAAATGTTCCAAACACACCCCCTGCACAACTCCACCGGGGAAGGTGCCAGAAAGGAGTTCTGTTGCTAGTTTTTACATTGCTCCGGTAGGCATCTGAAAGATACCACAAAAGTTGTTCTTCCTGCTTTCTGGGCTGAGATGGGGAATCGCTGAATTTTGGACTCGGCCGGTGACAAAATGTTCCAAACACACCCCATGCACAACTCCACCGGGGAAGGTGCCAGACAGGAGTTCTCCTGGTAGTTTTTACACTACCTTGGTAGGCATTTGAAAGGCACCACAAAAGTTGTTCTTCCTGCTTTCTGGGCTGAGATGGGGAACCGCTGAATTTTGGAGTCGGCTGGTGACAAAATGTTCCAAACACACCCCATGCACAACTCCACCGGGGAAGGTGCCAGACAGGAGTTCTCTTAGTAGTTTTTACATTGCTCCGGTAGGCATCTGAAAGACACCACAAAACTTGTTCTACCTGCTTTCTGGGCTGAGATGGGGAACCGCTGAATTTTGGAGTCGGCTGGTGACAAAATGTTCCAAACACACCCCATGCACAACTCCACCGGGGAAGGTGCCAGACAGGAGTTCTCTTAGTAGTTTTTACATTGCTCCGGTAGGCATCTGAAAGACACCGCAAAAGTTGTTCTACCTGCTTTCTGGGCTGAGATGGGGAACCGCTGAATTTTGGACTCGGCTGGTGACAAAATGTTCCAAACACACCCCCTGCACAACTCCACCGGGGAAGGTGCCAGACAGGAGTTCTGTTGGTAGATTTTACACTACCTTGGTAGGCAGCTGAAAGGCACCACAAAAGTTGTTCTTCCTGCTTTCTGGGCTGAGATGGGGAACCGCTGAATTTTGGAGTCGGCCGGTGACAAAATGTTCCAAACACACCCCCTGCACAACTCCACCGGGGAAGGTGCCAGAAAGGAGTTCTCTTAGTAGTTTTTACACTACCTTGGTAGGCATCTAAAAGACACCACAAAAGTTGTTCTACCTGCTTTCTGGGCTGAGATGGGGAACCGCTGAATTTTGGAGTCGGCCGGTGACAAAATGTTCCAAACACACCCCATGCACAACTCCACCGGGGAAGGTGCCAGAAACGAGTTCTGTTGGTAGTTTTTACACTACCTTGGTAGGCATCTAAAAGACACCACAAAAGTTGTTCTACCTGCTTTCTGGGCTGAGATGGGGAAACGCTGAATTTTGACTCGGCTGCTGGCAAAATGTTCCAAACACACCCCATGCACAACTCCACCGGGGAAGGTGCCAGACAGGAGTTCTGTTGGTAGTTTTTACATTGCTCTGGTAGGCACCTGAAAGGCACCACAAAAGTTGTTCTACCTGCTTTGTGGGCTGAGACGGGGAACCGCTGAATTTTGGAGTCGGCTGGTGATAAAATGTTCTAAACACACCCCCTGCACAACTCCACCGGGGAAGGTGCCAGACAGGAGTTCTCTTGATAGATTTTACATTGCTCTGGTAGGCACCTCAAAGACACCACAAAACTTGTTCTATCTGCTTTCTGGGCTGAGATGGGGAATCGCTGAATTTTGGACTCGGCTGGTGACAAAATGTTCCAAACACACCCCCTGCACAACTCCACCGGGGAAGGTGCCAGAAAGGAGTTCTCTTGATAGATTTTACATTGCTCTGGTAGGCACCTCAAAGACACCACAAAACTTGTTCTATCTGCTTTCTGGGCTGAGATGGGGAACCGCTCAATTTTGGACTCGGCCGGTGACAAAATGTTCCAAACACACCCCCATGCACAACTCCACCGGGGAAGGTGCCAGACAGGAGTTCTCCTGGTAGTTTTTACATTGCTCCGGTAGGCATCTGAAAGACACCACAAAAGTTGTTCTACCTGCTTTGTGGGCTGAGATGGGGAACCGCTGAATTTTGGAGACGGCTGGTGACAAAATGTTCCAAACACACCCCCTGCACAACTCCACCGGGGAAGGTGCCAGACAGGAGTTCTCCTGGTAGTTTTTACACTACCTTGGTAGGCATTTGAAAGGCACCACAAAAGTTGTTCTTCCTGCTTTCTGGGCTGAGATGGGGAACCGCTGAATTTTGGAGTCGGCCGGTGACAAAATGTTCCAAACACACCCCCTGCACAACTCCACCGGGGAAGGTGCCAGACAGGATTTCTGTTGGTAGATTTTACACTACCTTGGTAGGCATCTAAAAGACACCACAAAAGTTGTTCTACCTGCTTTCTGGGCTGAGATGGGGAATCGCTGAATTTTGGAGTCGGCTGGTGACAAAATGTTCCAAACACAGCCCATGCACAACTCCAACGGGGAAGGTGCCAGACAGGAGTTCTCCTGGTACTTTTTACACTACCTTGGTAGGCATTTGAAAGGCACCACAAAAGTTGTTCTTCCTGCTTTCTGGGCTGAGATGGGGAACAGCTGAATTTTGGAGTCGGCTGGTGGCAAAATGTTCCAAACACACCCCATGCACAACTCCACCGGGGAAGGTGCCAGACAGGAGTTCTCTTGATAGATTTTACATTGCTCTGGTAGGCACCTCAAAGACACCACAAAACTTGTTCTACCTGCTTTCTGGGCTGAGATGGGGAACCGCTGAATTTTGGAGTCGGCTGGTGACAAAATGTTCCAAACACACCCCATGCACAACGCCACCGGGGAAGGTGCCAGACAGGAGTTCTCTTAGTAGTTTTTACATTGCTCCGGTAGGCATCTGAAAGACACCGCAAAAGTTGTTCTACCTGCTTTCTGGGCTGAGATGGGGAACCGCTGAATTTTGGACTCGGCTGGTGACAAAATGTTCCAAACACACCCCCTGCACAACTCCACCGGGGAAGGTGCCAGACAGGAGTTCTCTTGGTAGTTTTTACACTACCTTGGTAGGCATTTGAAAGGCACCACAAAAGTTGTTCTTCCTGCTTTCTGGGCTGAGATGGGGAAACGCTGAATTTTGACTCGGCTGGTGACAAAATGTTCCAAACACACCCCATGCACAACTCCACCGGGGAAGGTGCCAGACAGGAGTTCTGTTGGTAGTTTTTACATTGCTCCGGTAGGCATCTGAAAGACACCACAAAAGTTGTTCTACCTGCTTTCTGGGCTGAGATGGGGAAGAGCTGAATTTTGGAGTCGGCTGGTGACAAAATGTTCCAAACACACCCCCTGCACAACTCCACCGGGGAAGGTGCCAGACAGGAGTTCTCTTGATAGATTTTACATTGCTCTGGTAGGCACCTCAAAGACACCACAAAACTTGTTCTATCTGCTTTCTGGGCTGAGATGGGGAATCGCTGAATTTTGGACTCGGCTGGTGACAAAATGTTCCAAACACACCCCCTGCACAACTCCACCGGGGAAGGTGCCAGACAGGAGTTCTCTTGGTAGTTTTTACACTACCTTGGTAGGCATCTAAAAGACACCACAAAAGTTGTTCTACCTGCTTTCTGGGCTGAGATGGGGAAGAGCTGAATTTTGGAGTCGGCTGGTGACAAAATGTTCCAAACACACCCCCTGCACAACTCCACCGGGGAAGGTGCCAGACAGGAGTTCTCCTGGTAGTTTTTACATTGCTCCGGTAGGCATCTGAAAGACACCACAAAAGTTGTTCTACCTGCTTTGTGGGCTGAGATGGGGAACCGCTGAATTTTGGAGTCGGCTGGTGACAAAATGTTCCAAACACACCCCCTGCACAACTCCACCGGGGAAGGTGCCAGACAGGAGTTCTCCTGCTAGTTTTTACACTACCTTGGTAGGCATCTAAAAGACACCACAAAAGTTGTTCTACCTGCTTTCTGGGCTGAGATGGGGAATCGCTGAATTTTGGAGTCGGCTGGTGACAAAATGTTCCAAACACAGCCCATGCACAACTCCACCGGGGAAGGTGCCAGACAGGAGTTCTCCTGGTACTTTTTACACTACCTTGGTAGGCATTTGAAAGGCACCACAAAAGTTGTTCTTCCTGCTTTCTGGGCTGAGATGGGGAACCGCTGAATTTTGGAGTCGGCTGGTGGCAAAATGTTCCAAACACACCCCATGCACAACTCCACCGGGGAAGGTGCCAGACAGGAGTTCTGTTGATAGATTTTACATTGCTCTGGTAGGCACCTCAAAGACACCACAAAACTTGTTCTATCTGCTTTCTGGGCTGAGATGGGGAATCGCTGAATTTTGGAGTCGGCCGGTGACAAAATGTTCCAAAGACACCCCATGCACAACTCCACCGGGGAAGGTGCCAGACAGGAGTTCTGTTGGTAGATTTTACATTGCTCTGGTAGTCACCTCAAAGACACCACAAAACTTGTTCTATCTGCTTTCTGGGCTGAGATGGGGAATCGCTGAATTTTGGACTCGGCCGGTGACAAAATGTTCCAAAGACACCCCATGCACAACTCCACCGGTGAAGGTGCCAGACAGGATTTCTCTTAATAGTTTTTACACTACCTTGGTAGGCATCTGAAAGGCACCACAAAAGTTGTTCTATCTGCTTTGTGGGCTGAGATGGGGAACCGCTAAATTTTGGAGTCGGCTGGTGACAAAATGTTCCAAACACACCCCATGCACAACTCCACCGGGGAAGGTGCCAGAAAGGAGTTCTGTTGCTAGTTTTTACACTACCTTGGTAGGCACCTGAAAGACACAAGAAAAGTTGTTCTACCTGCTTTCTGGGCTGAGATGGGGAACCGCTGAATTTTGGAGTCGGCTGGTGGCAAAATGTTCCAAACACACCCCCTGCACAACTCCACCGGGGAAGGTGCCAGACAGGAGTTCTCTTAGTAGTTTTTACACTACCTTGGTAGGCAGCTGAAAGACACCACAAAAGTTGTTCTACCTGCTTTCTGGGCTGAGATGGGGAAACGCTGAATTTTGGAGTCGGCTGGTGACAAAATGTTCCAAACACACCCCATGCACAACTCCACCGGGGAAGGTGCCAGACAGGAGTTCTCCTGGTAGTTTTTACACTACCTTGGTAGGCATTTGAAAGGCACCACAAAAGTTGTTCTTCCTGCTTTCTGGGCTGAGATGGGGAACCGCTGAATTTTGACTCGGCTGGTGACAAAATTTTCCAAACACACCCCCTGCACAACTCCACCGGGGAAGGTGCCAGACAGGAGTTCTCCTGGTAGTTTTTACATTGCTCCGGTAGGCATCTGAAAGATACCACAAAAGTTGTTCTTCCTGCTTTCTGGGCTGAGATGGGGAACCGCTGAATTTTGGAGTCGGCTGGTGGCAAAATGTTCCAAACACACCCCATGCACAACTCCACCGGGGAAGGTGCCAGACAGGAGTTCTCTTAGTAGTTTTTACACTACCTTGGCAGGCATCTAAAAGACACCACAAAAGTTGTTCTACCTGCTTTCTGGGCTGAGATGGGGAAACGCTGAATTTTGGAGTCGGCTGGTGACAAAATGTTCCAAACACACCCCATGCACAACTCCACCGGGGAAGGTGCCAGACAGGAGTTCTTCCTGGTAGTTTTTACACTACCTTGGTAGGCATTTGAAAGGCACCACAAAAGTTGTTCTTCCTGCTTTCTGGGCTGAGATGGGGAACCGCTGAATTTTGGAGTCGGCTGGTGGCAAAATGTTCCAAACACACCCCATGCACAACTCCACCACGGAAGGTGCCAGACAGGAGTTCTATTGATAGATTTTACATTGCTCTGGTAGGCACCTCAAAGACACCACAAAAGTTTTTCTACCTGCTTTCTGGGCTGAGATGGGGAACCGCTGAATTTTGGAGTCGGCTGGTGGCAAAATGTTCCAAACACACCCCATGCACAACTCCACCGGGGAAGGTGCCAGACAGGAGTTCTCTTAGTAGTTTTTACATTGCTCCGGTAGGCATCTGAAAGACACCACAAAAGTTGTTCTACCTGCTTTCTGGGCTGAGATGGGGAACCGCTGAATTTTGGAGTCGGCCGGTGACAAAATGTTCCAAACACACCCCATGCACAACTCCACCGGGGAAGGTGCCAGACAGGAGTTCTGTTGGTAGATTTTACACTGCCTTGGTAGGCATTTGAAAGGCACCACAAAAGTTGTTGTACCTGCTTTCTGGGCTGAGATGGGGAACCGCTGAATTTTGGACTCGGCTGGTGACAAAATGTTCCAAACACACCCCCTGCACAACTCCACCGGGGAAGGTGCCAGACAGGAGTTCTCTTGATAGATTTTACATTGCTCTGGTAGGCACCTGAAAGACACAAGAAAAGTTGTTCTTCCTGCTTTCTGGGCTGAGATGGGGAACCGCTGAATTTTGGAGTCGGCCGGTGACAAAATGTTCCAAACACACCCCATGCACAACTCCACCGGGGAAGGTGCCAGACAGGAGTTCTGTTGGTAGTTTTTACACTACCTTGGTAGGCATCTGAAAGACACCACAAAAGTTGTTCTTCCTGCTTTCTGGGCTGAGATGGGGAACCGCTGAATTTTGACTCAGCTGGTGACAAAATGTTCAAAACACACCCCCTGCACAACTCCACCGGGGAAGGTGCCAGACAGGAGTTCTCCTGGTAGTTTTTACATTGCTCCAGTAGGCATTTGAAAGGCACCACAAAAGTTGTTCTTCCTGCTTTCTGGGCTGAGATGGGGAACCGCTGAATTTTGGAGTCGGCTGGTGATAAAATGTTCCAAACACACCCCCTGCACAACTCCACCGGGGAAGGTGCCAGACAGGAGTTCTCTTGATAGATTTTACATTGCTCTGGTAGGCACCTCAAAGACACCACAAAACTTGTTCTATCTGCTTTCTGGGCTGAGATGGGGAATCGCTGAATTTTGGAGTCGGCCGGTGACAAAATGTTCCAAACACACCCCATGCACAACTCCACCGGGGAAGGTGCCAGACAGGAGTTCTCTTGGTAGTTTTTACACTACCTTGGTAGGCATCTGAAAGACACCACAAAAGTTGTTCTACCTGCTTTCTGGGCTGAGATGGGGAACCGCTGAATTTTGGATTCGGCTGGTGACAAAATGTTCCAAACACACCCCCTGCACAACTCCACTGGGGAAGGTGCCAGACAGGAGTTCTCCTGGTAGTTTTTACATTGCTCCGGTAGGCATCTGAAAGACACCACAAAAGTTGTTCTACCTGCTTTCTGGGCTGAGATGGGGAACCGCTGAATTTTGGAGTCGGCTGGTGACAAAATGTTCCAAACACACCCCATGCAGAACTCCACCGGGGAAGGTGCCAGACAGGAGTTCTCCTGGTAGTTTTTACATTGCTCTGGTAGGCATCTGAAAGATACCACAAAAGTTGTTCTTCCTGCTTTCTGGGCTGAGATGGGGAATCGCTGAATTTTGGACTCGGCCGGTGACAAAATGTTCCAAACACACCCCATGCACAACTCCACCGGGGAAGGTGCCAGACAGGAGTTCTCCTGGTAGTTTTTACAGTACCTTGGTAGGCAGCTGAAAGGCACCACAAAAGTTGTTCTACCTGCTTTCTGGGCTGAGATGGGGAACCGCTGAATTTTGGAGTCGGCTGGTGACAAAACGTTCCAAACACACCCCCTGCACAACTCCACTGGGGAAGATGCCAGACAGGAGTTCTCCTGGTAGTTTTTACATTGCTCTGGTAGGCATCTGAAAGACACCACAAAAGTTGTTCTACCTGCTTTCTGGGCTGAGATGGGGAACCGCTGAATTTTGGACTCGGCCGGTGACAAAATGTTCCAAACACACCCCATGCACAACTCCACCGGGGAAGGTGCCAGAAAGGAGTTCTCCTGGTAGTTTTTACATTGCTCTGGTAGGCATCTGAAAGATACCACAAAAGTTGTTCTTCCTGCTTTCTGGGCTGAGATGGGGAATCGCTGAATTTTGGACTCGGCCGGTGACAAAATGTTCCAAACACACCCCATGCACAACTCCACCGGGGAAGGTGCCAGACAGGAGTTCTCCTGGTAGTTTTTACACTACCTTGGTAGGCATTTGAAAGGCACCACAAAAGTTGTTCTTCCTGCTTTCTGGGCTGAGATGGGGAACCGCTGAATTTTGGAGTCGGCCGGTGACAAAATGTTCCAAACACACCCCCTGCACAACTCCACCGGGGAAGGTGCCAGACAGGAGTTCTCTTGGTAGTTTTTACACTACCTTGGTAGGCATCTAAAAGACACCACAAAAGTTGTTCTACCTGCTTTCTGGGCTGAGATGGGGAATCGCTGAATTTTGGACTCGGCTGGTGACAAAATGTTCCAAACACACCCCATGCACAACTCCACCGGGGAAGGTGCCAGACAGGAGTTCTCCTGGTACTTTTTACACTACCTTGGTAGGCATTTGAAAGGCACCACAAAAGTTGTTCTTCCTGCTTTCTGGGCTGAGATGGGGAACAGCTGAATTTTGGAGTCGGCTGGTGGCAAAATGTTCCAAACACACCCCATGCACAACTCCACCACGGAAGGTGCCAGACAGGAGTTCTATTGATAGATTTTACATTGCTCTGGTAGGCACCTCAAAGACACCACAAAAGTTTTTCTACCTGCTTTCTGGGCTGAGATGGGGAAACGCTGAATTTTGGAGTCGGCTGGTGGCAAAATGTTCCAAACACACCCCATGCACAACTCCACCGGGGAAGGTGCCAGACAGGAGTTCTCTTAGTAGTTTTTACATTGCTCCGGTAGGCATCTGAAAGACACCACAAAAGTTGTTCTACCTGCTTTCTGGGCTGAGATGGGGAACCGCTGAATTTTGGAGTCGGCCGGTGACAAAATGTTCCAAACACAGCCCATGCACAACTCCACCAGGGAAGGTGCCAGACAGGAGTTCTGTTGGTAGATTTTACACTACCTTGGTAGGCAGCTGAAAGGCACCACAAAAGTTGTTCTTCCTGCTTTCTGGGCTGAGATGGGGAACCGCTGAATTTTGGAGTCGGCCGGTGACAAAATGTTCCAAACACACCCATTGCACAACTCCACCGGGGAAGGTGCCAGAAAGGCGTTCTCTTAGTAGTTTTTACACTTCCTTGGTAGGCATCTGAAAGACACCACAAAAGTTGTTCTACCTGCTTTCTGGGCTGAGATGGGGAACCGCTGAATTTTGGAGTCGGCCGGTGACAAAATGTTCCAAACACACCCCATGCAGAACTCCACCGGGGAAGGTGCCAGACAGGAGTTCTCCTGGTAGTTTTTACATTGCTCTGGTAGGCATCTGAAAGATACCACAAAAGTTGTTCTTCCTGCTTTCTGGGCTGAGATGGGGAATCGCTGAATTTTGGACTCGGCCGGTGACAAAATGTTCCAAACACACCCCATGCACAACTCCACCGGGGAAGGTGCCAGACAGGAGTTCTCCTGGTAGTTTTTACACTACCTTGGTAGGCATTTGAAAGGCACCACAAAAGTTGTTCTACCTGCTTTGTGGGCTGAGATGGGGAACCGCTGAATTTTGGAGTCGGCTGGTGACAAAACGTTCCAAACACACCCCCTGCACAACTCCACTGGGGAAGATGCCAGACAGGAGTTCTCCTGGTAGTTTTTACATTGCTCTGGTAGGCATCTGAAAGACACCACAAAAGTTGTTCTACCTGCTTTCTGGGCTGAGATGGGGAACCGCTGAATTTTGGACTCGGCCGGTGACAAAATGTTCCAAACACACCCCATGCACAACTCCACCGGGGAAGGTGCCAGACAGGAGTTCTCCTGGTAGTTTTTACACTACCTTGGTAGGCATTTGAAAGGCACCACAAAAGTTGTTCTTCCTGCTTTCTGGGCTGAGATGGGGAACCGCTGAATTTTGGAGTCGGCCGGTGACAAAATGTTCCAAACACACCCCCTGCACAACTCCACCGGGGAAGGTGCCAGACAGGAGTTCTCTTGGTAGTTTTTACACTACCTTGGTAGGCAGCTGAAAGGCACCACAAAAGTTGTTCTACCTGCTTTCTGGGCTGAGATGGGGAATCGCTGAATTTTGGACTCGGCTGGTGACAAAATGTTCCAAACACAGCCCATGCACAACTCCACCGGGGAAGGTGCCAGACAGGAGTTCTCCTGGTACTTTTTACACTACCTTGGTAGGCATTTGAAAGGCACCACAAAAGTTGTTCTTCCTGCTTTCTGGGCTGAGATGGGGAACAGCTGAATTTTGGAGTCGGCTGGTGGCAAAATGTTCCAAACACACCCCATGCACAACTCCACCACGGAAGGTGCCAGACAGGAGTTCTATTGATAGATTTTACATTGCTCTGGTAGGCACCTCAAAGACACCACAAAAGTTTTTCTACCTGCTTTCTGGGCTGAGATGGGGAACCGCTGAATTTTGGAGTCGGCTGGTGGCAAAATGTTCCAAACACACCCCATGCACAACTCCACCGGGGAAGGTGCCAGACAGGAGTTCTCTTAGTAGTTTTTACATTGCTCCGGTAGGCATCTGAAAGACACCACAAAAGTTGTTCTACCTGCTTTCTGGGCTGAGATGGGGAACCGCTGAATTTTGGAGTCGGCCGGTGACAAAATGTTCCAAACACAGCCCATGCACAACTCCACCAGGGAAGGTGCCAGACAGGAGTTCTGTTGGTAGATTTTACACTACCTTGGTAGGCAGCTGAAAGGCACCACAAAAGTTGTTCTTCCTGCTTTCTGGGCTGAGATGGGGAACCGCTGAATTTTGGAGTCGGCCGGTGACAAAATGTTCCAAACACACCCATTGCACAACTCCACCGGGGAAGGTGCCAGAAAGGCGTTCTCTTAGTAGTTTTTACACTACCTTGGTAGGCATCTGAAAGACACCACAAAAGTTGTTCTACCTGCTTTCTGGGCTGAGATGGGGAACCGCTGAATTTTGGAGTCGGCCGGTGACAAAATGTTCCAAACACACCCCATGCACAACTCCAACGGGGAAGGTGCCAGACAGGAGTTCTCCTGGTAGTTTTTACACTACCTTGGTAGGCATTTGAAAGGCACCACAAAAGTTGTTCTTCCTGCTTTCTGGGCTGAGATGGGGAAACGCTGAATTTTGACTCGGCTAGTGACAAAATGTTCCAAACACACCCCATGCACAACTCCACCGGGGAAGGTGCCAGACAGGAGTTCTCTTAGTAGTTTTTACATTGCTCCGGTAGGCATCTGAAAGACACCACAAAAGTTGTTCTACCTGCTTTCTGGGCTGAGATGGGGAACCGCTGAACTTTGGAGTCGGCTGGTGGCAAAATGTTCCAAACACACCCCATGCACAACTCCACCGGGGAAGGTGCCAGACAGGAGTTCTCTTAGTAGTTTTTACACTACCTTGGTAGGCAGCTGAAAGGCACCACAAAAGTTGTTCTACCTGCTTTCTGGGCTGAGATGGGGAATCGCTGAATTTTGGAGTCGGCCGGTGACAAAATGTTCCAAAGACACCCCATGCACAACTCCACCGGGGAAGGTGCCAGACAGGAGTTCTCTTAATAGTTTTTACACTACCTTGGTAGGCATCTGAAAGACACCACAAAAGTTGTTCTACCTGCTTTCTGGGCTGAGATGGGGAACCGCTGAATTTTGGATTCGGCTGGTGACAAAATGTTCCAAACACACCCCCTGCACAACTCCACCGGGGAAGGTGCCAGACAGGAGTTCTCCTGGTAGTTTTTACATTGCTCCGGTAGGCATCTGAAAGACACCACAAAAGTTGTTCTACCTGCTTTGTGGGCTGAGATGGGGAACCGCTGAATTTTGGAGTCGGCTGGTGACAAAATGTTCCAAACACACCCCATGCACAACTCCACCGGGGAAGGTGCCAGACAGGAGTTCTCCTGGTAGTTTTTACATTGCTCTGGTAGGCATCTGAAAGATACCACAAAAGTTGTTCTTCCTGCTTTCTGGGCTGAGATGGGGAATCGCTGAATTTTGGAGTCGGCCGGTGACAAAATGTTCCAAACACACCCCATGCACAACTCCACCGGGGAAGGTGCCAGACAGGAGTTCTTCCTGGTAGTTTTTACACTACCTTGGTAGGCATTTGAAAGGCACCACAAAAGTTGTTCTTCCTGCTTTCTGGGCTGAGATGGGGAACCGCTGAATTTTGGAGTCGGCCGGTGACAAAATGTTCCAAACACACCCCCTGCACAACTCCACCGGGGAAGGTGCCAGACAGGAGTTCTCTTGGTAGTTTTTACACTACCTTGGTAGGCATCTAAAAGACACCACAAAAGTTGTTCTACCTGCTTTCTGGGCTGAGATGGGGAATCGCTGAATTTTGGAGTCGCCTGGTGACAAAATGTTCCAAACACACCCCCTGCACAACTCCACCGGGGAAGGTGCCAGACAGGAGTTCTCCTGGTACTTTTTACACTACCTTGGTAGGCATTTGAAAGGCACCACAAAAGTTGTTCTTCCTGCTTTCTGGGCTGAGATGGGGAACAGCTGAATTTTGGAGTCGGCTGGTGGCAAAATGTTCCAAACACACCCCATGCACAACTCCACCACGGAAGGTGCCAGACAGGAGTTCTCTTGATAGATTTTACATTGCTCTGGTAGGGACCTCAAAGACACCACAAAAGTTGTTCTACCTGCTTTCTGGGCTGAGATGGGGAACCGCTGAATTTTGGAGTCGGCCGGTGACAAAATGTTCCAAACACAGCCCATGCACAACTCCACCGGGGAAGGTGCCAGACAGGAGTTCTCTTGGTAGTTTTTACACTACCTTGCTAGGCATCTAAAAGACACCACAAAAGTTGTTCTACCTGCTTTCTGGGCTGAGATGGGGAAACGCTGAATTTTGGAGTCGGCTGGTGACAAAATGTTCCAAACACACCCCATGCACAACTCCACCGGGGAAGGTGCCAGAAAGGAGTTCTGTTGGTAGATTTTACACTGCCTTGGTAGGCATCTAAAAGGCACCACAAAAGTTGTTCTACCTGCTTTCTGGGCTGAGATGGGGAACCGCTGAATTTTGGAGTCGGCTGGTGACAAAATGTTCCAAACACACCCCATGCACAACTCCACCGGGGAAGGTGCCAGACAGGAGTTCTCCTGGTAGTTTCTACATTGCTCTGGTAGGCATCTGAAAGACACCACAAAAGTTGTTCAACCTGCTTTCTGGGCTGAGATGGGGAACCGCTGAATTTTGGAGTCGGTCGGTGACAAAATGTTCCAAACACACCCCATGCACAACTCCACCGGGGAAGGTGCCAGACAGGAGTTCTCCTGGTAGTTTTTACATTGCTCCCGTAGGCAGCTGAAAGGCACCACAAAAGTTGTTCTACCTGCTTTCTGGGCTGAGATGGGGAACAGCTGAATTTTGGAGTCGGCTGGTGACAAAATGTTCCAAACACACCCCCTGCACAACTCCACCGGGGAAGGTGCCAGAAAGGAGTTCTCCTGGTAGTTTTTACATTGCTCCGGTAGGCATCTGAAAGACACCACAAAAGTTGTTCTACCTGCTTTCTGGGCTGAGATGGGGAAACGCTGAATTTTGGAGTCGGCTGGTGACAAAATGTTCCAAACACACCCCCTGCACAACTCCACCGGGGAAGGTGCCAGACAGGAGTTCTGTTGGTAGATTTTACATTGCTCTGGTAGGCACCTCAAAGACACCACAAAAATTGTTCTATCTGCTTTCTGGGCTGAGATGGGGAATCGCTGAATTTTGGACTCGGCTGGTGACAAAATGTTCCAAACACACCCCATGCACAACTCCACCGGTGAAGGTGCCAGACAGGAGTTCTCTTAATAGTTTTTACACTACCTTGGTAGGCACCTGAAAGACACAAGAAAAGTTGTTCTACCTGCTTTCTGGGCTGAGATGGGGAACCGCTGAATTTTGGAGTCGGCTGGTGACAAAATGTTCCAAAGACACCCCATGCACAACTCCACCGGGGAAGGTGCCAGACAGGAGTTCTGTTGGTAGATTTTACACTACCTTGGTAGGCATTTGAAAGGCACCACAAAAGTTGTTCTTCCTGCTTTCTGGGCTGAGATGGGGAACCGCTGAATTTTGGAGTCGGCTGGTGGCAAAATGTTCCAAACACACCCCATGCACAACTCTACCGGGGAAGGTGCCAGACAGGAGTTCTCTTGATAGATTTTACATTGCTCTGGTAGGCACCTCAAAGACACCACAAAACTTGTTCTATCTGCTTTCTGGGCTGAGATGGGGAACCGCTGAATTTTGGACTCGGCTGGTGACAAAATGTTCCAAACACACCCCATGCAGAACTCCACCGGGGAAGGTGCCAGACAGGAGTTCTCTTAGTAGTTTTTACATTGCTCCGGTAGGCATCTGAAAGACACCACAAAACTTGTTCTACCTGCTTTCTGGGCTGAGATGGGGAACCGCTGAACTTTGGAGTCGGCTGGTGGCAAAATGTTCCAAAAACACCCCATGCACAACTCCACCACGGAAGGTGCCAGACAGGAGTTCTCTTGATAGATTTTACATTGCTCTGGTAGGCACCTCAAAGACACCACAAAACTTGTTCTATCTGCTTTCTGGGCTGAGATGGGGAATCGCTGAATTTTGGAGTCGGCCGGTGACAAAATGTTCCAAAGACACCCCATGCACAACTCCACCGGGGAAGGTGCCAGACAGGAGTTCTCTTATTAGTTTTTACACTACCTTGGTAGGCATCTGAAAGACACCACAAAAGTTGTTCTACCTGCTTTCTGGGCTGAGATGGGGAACCGCTGAATTTTGGAGTCGGCTGGTGACAAAATGTTCCAAACACACCCCCTGCACAACTCCACTGGGGAAGGTGCCAGACAGGAGTTCTCCTGGTAGTTTTTACATTGCTCCGGTAGGCATCTGAAAGACACCACAAAAGTTGTTCTACCTGCTTTGTGGGCTGAGATGGGGAACCGCTGAATTTTGGAGTCGGCTGGTGACAAAATGTTCCAAACACACCCCCTGCAGAACTCCACCGGGGAAGGTGCCAGACAGGAGTTCTCCTGGTAGTTTTTACATTGCTCTGGTAGGCATCTGAAAGATACCACAAAAGTTGTTCTTCCTGCTTTCTGGGCTGAGATGGGGAATCGCTGAATCTTGGACTCGGCCGGTGACAAAATGTTCCAAACACACCCCATGCACAACTCCACCGGGGAAGGTGCCAGACAGGAGTTCTCCTGGTAGTTTTTACACTACCTTGGTAGGCATTTGAAAGGCACCACAAAAGTTGTTCTACCTGCTTTGTGGGCTGAGATGGGGAACCGCTGAATTTTGGAGTCGGCTGGTGACAAAACGTTCCAAACACACCCCCTGCACAACTCCACTGGGGAAGATGCCAGACAGGAGTTCTCCTGGTAGTTTTTACATTGCTCTGGTAGGCATCTGAAAGACACCACAAAAGTTGTTCTACCTGCTTTCTGGGCTGAGATGGGGAACCGCTGAATTTTGGACTCGGCCGGTGACAAAATGTTCCAAACACACCCCATGCACAACTCCACCGGGGAAGGTGCCAGAAAGGAGTTCTCCTGGTAGTTTTTACATTGCTCTGGTAGGCATCTGAAAGATACCACAAAAGTTGTTCTTCCTGCTTTCTGGGCTGAGATGGGGAATCGCTGAATTTTGGACTCGGCCGGTGACAAAATGTTCCAAACACACCCCATGCACAACTCCACCGGGGAAGGTGCCAGACAGGAGTTCTCCTGGTAGTTTTTACACTACCTTGGTAGGCATTTGAAAGGCACCACAAAAGTTGTTCTTCCTGCTTTCTGGGCTGAGATGGGGAACCGCTGAATTTTGGAGTCGGCTGGTGACAAAATGTTCCAAACACACCCCCTGCACAACTCCACCGGGGAAGGTGCCAGACAGGAGTTCTCTTGGTAGTTTTTACACTACCTTGGTAGGCATCTAAAAGACACCACAAAAGTTGTTCTACCTGCTTTCTGGGCTGAGATGGGGAATCGCTGAATTTTGGACTCGGCTGGTGACAAAATGTTCCAAACACAGCCCATGCACAACTCCACCGGGGAAGGTGCCAGACAGGAGTTCTCCTGGTACTTTTTACACTACCTTGGTAGGCATTTGAAAGGCACCACAAAAGTTGTTCTTCCTGCTTTCTGGGCTGAGATGGGGAACAGCTGAATTTTGGAGTCGGCTGGTGGCAAAATGTTCCAAACACACCCCATGCACAACTCCACCACGGAAGGTGCCAGACAGGAGTTCTATTGATAGATTTTACATTGCTCTGGTAGGCACCTCAAAGACACCACAAAAGTTTTTCTACCTGCTTTCTGGGCTGAGATGGGGAACCGCTGAATTTTGGAGTCGGCTGGTGGCAAAATGTTCCAAACACACCCCATGCACAACTCCACCGGGGAAGGTGCCAGACAGGAGTTCTCTTAGTAGTTTTTACATTGCTCCGGTAGGCATCTGAAAGACACCACAAAAGTTGTTCTACCTGCTTTCTGGGCTGAGATGGGGAACCGCTGAATTTTGGAGTCGGCCGGTGACAAAATGTTCCAAACACAGCCCATGCACAACTCCACCAGGGAAGGTGCCAGACAGGAGTTCTGTTGGTAGATTTTACACTACCTTGGTAGGCAGCTGAAAGGCACCACAAAAGTTGTTCTTCCTGCTTTCTGGGCTGAGATGGGGAACCGCTGAATTTTGGAGTCGGCCGGTGACAAAATGTTCCAAACACACCCATTGCACAACTCCACCGGGGAAGGTGCCAGAAAGGCGTTCTCTTAGTAGTTTTTACACTACCTTGGTAGGCATCTGAAAGACACCACAAAAGTTGTTCTACCTGCTTTCTGGGCTGAGATGGGGAACCGCTGAATTTTGGAGTCGGCCGGGTGACAAAATGTTCCAAACACACCCCATGCACAACTCCAACGGGGAAGGTGCCAGACAGGAGTTCTCCTGGTAGTTTTTACACTACCTTGGTAGGCATTTGAAAGGCACCACAAAAGTTGTTCTTCCTGCTTTCTGGGCTGAGATGGGGAAACGCTGAATTTTGACTCGGCTGGTGACAAAATGTTCCAAACACACCCCATGCACAACTCCACCGGGGAAGGTGCCAGACAGGAGTTCTCTTAGTAGTTTTTACATTGCTCTGGTAGGCATCTGAAAGACACCACAAAAGTTGTTCTACCTGCTTTCTGGGCTGAGATGGGGAACCGCTGAACTTTGGAGTCGGCTGGTGGCAAAATGTTCCAAACACACCCCCTGCACAACTCCACCGGGGAAGGTGCCAGACAGGAGTTCTCTTGATAGATTTTACATTGCTCTGGTAGGCACCTCAAAGACACCACAAAACTTGTTCTATCTGCTTTCTGGGCTGAGATGGGGAATCGCTGAATTTTGGAGTCGGCCGGTGACAAAATGTTCCAAAGACACCCCATGCACAACTCCACCGGGGAAGGTGCCAGACAGGAGTTCTCTTAATAGTTTTTACACTACCTTGGTAGGCATCTGAAAGACACCACAAAAGTTGTTCTACCTGCTTTCTGGGCTGAGATGGGGAACCGCTGAATTTTGGATTCGGCTGGTGACAAAATGTTCCAAACACACCCCCTGCACAACTCCACTGGGGAAGGTGCCAGACAGGAGTTCTCCTGGTAGTTTTTACATTGCTCCGGTAGGCATCTGAAAGACACCACAAAAGTTGTTCTACCTGCTTTGTGGGCTGAGATGGGGAACCGCTGAATTTTGGAGTCGGCTGGTGACAAAATGTTCCAAACACACCCCATGCACAACTCCACCGGGGAAGGTGCCAGACAGGAGTTCTCCTGGTAGTTTTTACATTGCTCCGGTAGGCATTTGAAAGGCACCACAAAAGGTGTTCTTCCTGCTTTCTGGGCTGAGATGGGGAATCGCTGAATTTTGGAGTCGGCCGGTGACAAAATGTTCCAAACACACCCCATGCACAACTCCACCGGGGAAGGTGCCAGACAGGAGTTCTTCCTGGTAGTTTTTACACTACCTTGGTAGGCATTTGAAAGGCACCACAAAAGTTGTTCTTCCTGCTTTCTGGGCTGAGATGGGGAAACGCTGAATTTTGGAGTCGGCCGGTGACAAAATGTTCCAAACACACCCCCTGCACAACTCCACCGGGGAAGGTGCCAGACAGGAGTTCTCTTGATAGATTTTACATTGCTCTGGTAGGCACCTCAAAGAGACCACAAAACTTGTTCTATCTGCTTTCTGGGCTGAGATGGGGAATCGCTGAATTTTGGACTCGGCCGGTGACAAAATGTTCCAAACACACCCCATGCACAACTCCACCGGGGAAGGTGCCAGACAGGAGTTCTCTTGGTAGTTTTTACACTACCTTGGTAGGCATCTGAAAGACACCACAAAAGTTGTTCTACCTGCTTTCTGGGCTGAGATGGGGAAGAGCTGAATTTTGGAGTCGGACGGTGACAAAATGTTCCAAACACACCCCCTGCACAACTCCACCGGGGAAGGTGCCAGACAGGAGTTCTCCTGGTAGTTTTTACATTGCTCTGGTAGGCATCTGAAAGACACCACAGAAGTTGTTCTACCTGCTTTGTGGGCTGAGATGGGGAACCGCTGAATTTTGGACTCGGCTGGTGACAAAATGTTCCAAACACACCCCCTGCACAACTCCACCGGGGAAGGTGCCAGACAGGAGTTCTCTTGATAGATTTTACATTGCTCTGGTAGGGACCTCAAAGACACCACAAAAGTTGTTCTACCTGCTTTCTGGGCTGAGATGGGGAACCGCTGAATTTTGGAGTCGGCCGGTGACAAAATGTTCCAAACACACCCCATGCACAACTCCACCACGGAAGGTGCCAGACAGGAGTTCTCTTGGTAGTTTTTACACTACCTTGGTAGGCATCTAAAAGACACCACAAAAGTTGTTCTACCTGCTTTCTGGGCTGAGATGGGGAAACGCTGAATTTTGGAGTCGGCTGGTGACAAAATGTTCCAAACACACCCCATGCACAACTCCACCGGGGAAGGTGCCAGAAAGGAGTTCTGTTGGTAGATTTTACACTGCCTTGGTAGGCATTTGAAAGGCACCACAAAAGTTGTTCTTCCTGCTTTCTGGGCTGAGATGGGGAACCGCTGAATTTTGGAGTCGGCTGGTGACAAAATGTTCCAAACACACCCCATGCACAGCTCCACAGGGGAAGGTGCCAGACAGGAGTTCTCCTGGTAGTTTCTACATTGCTCTGGTAGGCATCTGAAAGACACCACAAAAGTTGTTCAACCTGCTTTCTGGGCTGAGATGGGGAACCGCTGAATTTTGGAGTCGGTCGGTGACAAAATGTTCCAAACACACCCCATGCACAACTCCACCGGGGAAGGTGCCAGACAGGAGTTCTCCTGGTAGTTTTTACATTGCTCCCGTAGGCAGCTGAAAGGCACCACAAAAGTTGTTCTACCTGCTTTCTGGGCTGAGATGGGGAACAGCTGAATTTTGGAGTCGGCTGGTGACAAAATGTTCCAAACACACCCCCTGCACAACTCCACCGGGGAAGGTGCCAGAAAGGAGTTCTCCTGGTAGTTTTTACATTGCTCCGGTAGGCATCTGAAAGACACCACAAAAGTTGTTCTACCTGCTTTCTGGGCTGAGATGGGGAAACGCTGAATTTTGGAATCGGCTGGTGACAAAATGTTCCAAACACACCCCCTGCACAACTCCACCGGGGAAGGTGCCAGACAGGAGTTCTGTTGGTAGATTTTACATTGCTCTGGTAGGCACCTCAAAGACACCACAAAAATTGTTCTATCTGCTTTCTGGGCTGAGATGGGGAATCGCTGAATTTTGGACTCGGCTGGTGACAAAATGTTCCAAACACACCCCATGCACAACTCCACCGGTGAAGGTGCCAGACAGGAGTTCTCTTAATAGTTTTTACACTACCTTGGTAGGCACCTGAAAGACACAAGAAAAGTTGTTCTACCTGCTTTCTGGGCTGAGATGGGGAACCGCTGAATTTTGGAGTCGGCTGGTGACAAAATGTTCCAAAGACACCCCATGCACAACTCCACCGGGGAAGGTGCCAGACAGGAGTTCTCTTGGTAGTTTTTACACTACCTTGGTAGGCAGCTGAAAGACACCACAAAAGTTTTTCTACCTGCTTTCTGGGCTGAGATGGGGAACCGCTGAATTTTGGAGTCGGCTGGTGACAAAATGTTCCAAACACACCCCCTGCACAACTCCACCGGGGAATGTGCCAGACAGGAGTTCTCCTGGTAGTTTTTACATTGCTCCGGTAGGAATCTGAAAGACACCACAAAAGTTGTTCTACCTGCTTTCTGGGCTGAGATGGGGAACCGCTGAATTTTGGAGTCGGCTGGTGACAAAATGTTCCAAACACACCCCCTGCACAACTCCACCGGGGAAGGTGCCAGACAGCAGTTCTGTTGGTAGATTTTACACTACCTTGGTAGGCATCTGAAAGGCACCACAAAAGTTGTTCTTCCTGCTTTCTGGGCTGAGATGGGGAACCGCTGAATTTTGGAGTCGGCTGGTGGCAAAATGTTCCAAACACACCCCATGCACAACTCTACCGGGGAAGGTGCCAGACAGGAGTTCTCTTGATAGATTTTACATTGCTCTGGTAGGCACCTCAAAGACACCACAAAACTTGTTCTATCTGCTTTCTGGGCTGAGATGGGGAATCGCTGAATTTTGGAGTCGGCCGGTGACAAAATGTTCCAAACACACCCCATGCACAACTCCACCGGGGAAGGTGCCAGACAGGAGTTCTGTTGGTAGATTTTACACTACCTTGGTAGGCATCAAAAAGACACTACAAAAGTTGTTCTACCTGCTTTCTGGGCTGAGATGGGGAACCGCTGAATTTTGGAGTCGGCTGGTGGCAAAATGTTCCAAACACCCCATGCACAACTCCATCACGGAAGGTGCCAGACAGGAGTTCTCTTGATAGATTTTACATTGCTCTGGTAGGCACCTCAAAGACACCACAAAACTTGTTCTACTTGCTTACTGGGCTGAGATGGGGAATCGCTGAATTTTGGACTCGGCCGGTGACAAAATGTTCCAAACACACCCCCTGCACAACTCCACCGGGGAAGGTGCCAGACAGGAGTTCTCTTAATAGTTTTTACACTACCTTGGTAGGCAGCTGAAAGGCACCACAAAAGTTGTTCTACCTGCTTTCTGGGCTGAGATGGGGAACAGCTGAATTTTGGAGTCGGCCGGTGACAAAATGTTCCAAACACACCCCATGCACAACTCCACCGGGGAAGGTGCCAGACAGGAGTTCTCCTGGTAGTTTTTACATTGCTCCGGTAGGCATCTGAAAGACACAAGAAAAGTTGTTCTACCTGCTTTCTGGGCTGAGATGGGGAAACGCTGAATTTTGGAGTCGGCTGGTGACAAAATGTTCCAAACACACCCCATGCACAACTCCACCGGGGAAGGTGCCAGACAGGAGTTCTGTTGGTAGATTTTACACTACCTTGGTAGGCATTTGAAAGGCACCACAAAAGTTGTTCTTCCTGCTTTCTGGGCTGAGATGGGGAACCGCTGAATTTTGGAGTCGGCTGGTGGCAAAATGTTCCAAACACACCCCATGCACAACTCCACCGGGGAAGGTGCCAGACAGGAGTTCTCTTGATAGATTTTACATTGCTCTGGTAGGCACCTCAAAGACACCACAAAACTTGTTCTATCTGCTTTCTGGGCTGAGATGGGGAATCGCTGAATTTTGGACTCAGCTGGTGACAAAATGTTCCAAACACACCCCATGCACAACTCCACCGGGGAAGGTGCCAGACAGGAGTTCTCCTGGTAGTTTTTACACTACCTTGGTAGGCATCTGAAAAACACCACAAAAGTTGTTCTACCTGCTTTCTGGGCTGAGATGGGGAACAGCTGAATTTTGGACTCGGCTGGTGACAAAATGTTCCAAAAACACCCCATGCACAACTCCACCGGGGAAGGTGCCAGACAGGAGTTCTCCTGGTAGTTTTTACACTACCTTGGTAGGCATCTGAAAGACACCACAAAAGTTGTTCTACCTGCTTTCTGGGCTGAGATGGGGAACCGCTGAATTTTGGAGTCGGCTGGTGACAAAATGTTCCAAACACACCCCATGCACAACTCCACCGGGGAAGGTGCCAGACAGGAGTTCTTCCTGGTAGTTTTTACACTACCTTGGTAGGCATTTGAAAGGCACCACAAAAGTTGTTCTTCCTGCTTTCTGGGCTGAGATGGGGAACCGCTGAATTTTGGAGTCGGCTGGTGGCAAAATGTTCCAAACACACCCCATGCACAACTCCACCACGGAAGGTGCCAGACAGGAGTTCTATTGATAGATTTTACATTGCTCTGGTAGGCACCTCAAAGACACCACAAAAGTTTTTCTACCTGCTTTCTGGGCTGAGATGGGGAACCGCTGAATTTTGGAGTCGGCCGGTGACAAAATGTTCCAAACACACCCCATGCACAACTCCACCGGGGAAGGTGCCAGGCAGGAGTTCTGTTGGTAGATTTTACATTGCTCTGGTAGGCAGCTGAAAGGCACCACAAAAGTTGTTCTACCTGCTTTCTGGGCTGAGATGGGGAAACGCTGAATTTTGGAGTCGGCTGGTGACAAAATGTTCCAAACACACCCCCTGCACAACTCCACCGGGGAAGGTGCCAGACAGGAGTTCTCCTGGTAGTTTTTACATTGCTCCGGTAGGCACCTGAAAGGCACCACAAAAGTTGTTCTACCTGCTTTCTGGGCTGAGATGGGGAACCGCTGAATTTTGGAGTCGGCCGGTGACAAAATGTTCCAAACACACCCCATGCACAACTCCACCGGGGAAGGTGCCAGACAGGAGTTCTGTTGGTAGATTTTACACTACCTTGGTAGGCATCAAAAAGACACTACAAAAGTTGTTCTACCTGCTTTCTGGGCTGAGATGGGGAACCGCTGAATTTTGGAGTCGGCTGGTGACAAAATGTTCCAAAGACACCCCATGCACAACTCCACCGGGGAAGGTGCCAGACAGGAGTTCTCTTGGTAGTTTTTACACTACCTTGGTAGGCAGCTGAAAGACACCACAAAAGTTTTTCTACCTGCTTTCTGGGCTGAGATGGGGAACCGCTGAATTTTGGAGTCGGCTGGTGACAAAATGTTCCAAACACACCCCCTGCACAACTCCACCGGGGAATGTGCCAGACAGGAGTTCTCCTGGTAGTTTTTACATTGCTCCGGTAGGAATCTGAAAGACACCACAAAAGTTGTTCTACCTGCTTTCTGGGCTGAGATGGGGAACCGCTGAATTTTGGAGTCGGCTGGTGACAAAATGTTCCAAACACACCCCCTGCACAACTCCACCGGGGAAGGTGCCAGACAGCAGTTCTGTTGGTAGATTTTACACTACCTTGGTAGGCATCTGAAAGGCACCACAAAAGTTGTTCTTCCTGCTTTCTGGGCTGAGATGGGGAACCGCTGAATTTTGGAGTCGGCTGGTGGCAAAATGTTCCAAACACACCCCATGCACAACTCTACCGGGGAAGGTGCCAGACAGGAGTTCTCTTGATAGATTTTACATTGCTCTGGTAGGCACCTCAAAGACACCACAAAACTTGTTCTATCTGCTTTCTGGGCTGAGATGGGGAATCGCTGAATTTTGGAGTCGGCCGGTGACAAAATGTTCCAAACACACCCCATGCACAACTCCACCGGGGAAGGTGCCAGACAGGAGTTCTGTTGGTAGATTTTACACTACCTTGGTAGGCATCAAAAAGACACTACAAAAGTTGTTCTACCTGCTTTCTGGGCTGAGATGGGGAACCGCTGAATTTTGGAGTCGGCTGGTGGCAAAATGTTCCAAACACCCCATGCACAACTCCATCACGGAAGGTGCCAGACAGGAGTTCTCTTGATAGATTTTACATTGCTCTGGTAGGCACCTCAAAGACACCACAAAACTTGTTCTACTTGCTTACTGGGCTGAGATGGGGAATCGCTGAATTTTGGACTCGGCCGGTGACAAAATGTTCCAAACACACCCCCTGCACAACTCCACCGGGGAAGGTGCCAGACAGGAGTTCTCTTAATAGTTTTTACACTACCTTGGTAGGCAGCTGAAAGGCACCACAAAAGTTGTTCTACCTGCTTTCTGGGCTGAGATGGGGAACAGCTGAATTTTGGAGTCGGCCGGTGACAAAATGTTCCAAACACACCCCATGCACAACTCCACCGGGGAAGGTGCCAGACAGGAGTTCTCCTGGTAGTTTTTACATTGCTCCGGTAGGCATCTGAAAGACACAAGAAAAGTTGTTCTACCTGCTTTCTGGGCTGAGATGGGGAAACGCTGAATTTTGGAGTCGGCTGGTGACAAAATGTTCCAAACACACCCCATGCACAACTCCACCGGGGAAGGTGCCAGACAGGAGTTCTGTTGGTAGATTTTACACTACCTTGGTAGGCATTTGAAAGGCACCACAAAAGTTGTTCTTCCTGCTTTCTGGGCTGAGATGGGGAACCGCTGAATTTTGGAGTCGGCTGGTGGCAAAATGTTCCAAACACACCCCATGCACAACTCCACCGGGGAAGGTGCCAGACAGGAGTTCTCTTGATAGATTTTACATTGCTCTGGTAGGCACCTCAAAGACACCACAAAACTTGTTCTATCTGCTTTCTGGGCTGAGATGGGGAATCGCTGAATTTTGGACTCAGCTGGTGACAAAATGTTCCAAACACACCCCATGCACAACTCCACCGGGGAAGGTGCCAGACAGGAGTTCTCCTGGTAGTTTTTACACTACCTTGGTAGGCATCTGAAAAACACCACAAAAGTTGTTCTACCTGCTTTCTGGGCTGAGATGGGGAACAGCTGAATTTTGGACTCGGCTGGTGACAAAATGTTCCAAAAACACCCCATGCACAACTCCACCGGGGAAGGTGCCAGACAGGAGTTCTCCTGGTAGTTTTTACACTACCTTGGTAGGCATCTGAAAGACACCACAAAAGTTGTTCTACCTGCTTTCTGGGCTGAGATGGGGAACCGCTGAATTTTGGAGTCGGCTGGTGACAAAATGTTCCAAACACACCCCATGCACAACTCCACCGGGGAAGGTGCCAGACAGGAGTTCTTCCTGGTAGTTTTTACACTACCTTGGTAGGCATTTGAAAGGCACCACAAAAGTTGTTCTTCCTGCTTTCTGGGCTGAGATGGGGAACCGCTGAATTTTGGAGTCGGCTGGTGGCAAAATGTTCCAAACACACCCCATGCACAACTCCACCACGGAAGGTGCCAGACAGGAGTTCTATTGATAGATTTTACATTGCTCTGGTAGGCACCTCAAAGACACCACAAAAGTTTTTCTACCTGCTTTCTGGGCTGAGATGGGGAACCGCTGAATTTTGGAGTCGGCCGGTGACAAAATGTTCCAAACACACCCCATGCACAACTCCACCGGGGAAGGTGCCAGGCAGGAGTTCTGTTGGTAGATTTTACATTGCTCTGGTAGGCAGCTGAAAGGCACCACAAAAGTTGTTCTACCTGCTTTCTGGGCTGAGATGGGGAAACGCTGAATTTTGGAGTCGGCTGGTGACAAAATGTTCCAAACACACCCCCTGCACAACTCCACCGGGGAAGGTGCCAGACAGGAGTTCTCCTGGTAGTTTTTACATTGCTCCGGTAGGCACCTGAAAGGCACCACAAAAGTTGTTCTACCTGCTTTCTGGGCTGAGATGGGGAACCGCTGAATTTTGGAGTCGGCCGGTGACAAAATGTTCCAAACACACCCCATGCACAACTCCACCGGGGAAGGTGCCAGACAGGAGTTCTGTTGGTAGATTTTACACTACCTTGGTAGGCATCAAAAAGACACTACAAAAGTTGTTCTACCTGCTTTCTGGGCTGAGATGGGGAACCGCTGAATTTTGGAGTCGGCCGGTGACAAAATGTTCCAAACACCCCATGCACAACTCCATCACGGAAGGTGCCAGACAGGAGTTCTCTTGATAGATTTTACATTGCTCTGGTAGGCACCTCAAAGACACCACAAAAGTTGTTCTATCTGCTTTCTGGGCTGAGATGGGGAATCGCTGAATTTTGGACTCGGCCGGTGACAAAATGTTCCAAACACACCCCCTGCACAACTCCACCGGGGAAGGTGCCAGACAGGAGTTCTCTTAATAGTTTTTACACTACCTTGGTAGGCAGCTGAAAGGCACCACAAAAGTTGTTCTACCTGCTTTCTGGGCTGAGATGGGGAACAGCTGAATTTTGGAGTCGGCTGGTGACAAAATGTTCCAAACACACCCCATGCACAACTCCACCGGGGAAGGTGCCAGAAAGGAGTTCTCCTGGTAGTTTTTACATTGCTCCGGTAGGCATCTGAAAGACACCACAAAAGTTGTTCTTCCTGCTTTCTGGGCTGAGATGGGGAAACGCTGAATTTTGGAGTCGGCTGGTGACAAAATGTTCCAAACACACCCCATGCACAACTCCACCGGGGAAGGTGCCAGACAGGAGTTCTTCCTGGTAGTTTTTACACTACCTTGGTAGGCATTTGAAAGGCACCACAAAAGTTGTTCTTCCTGCTTTCTGGGCTGAGATGGGGAACCGCTGAATTTTGGAGTCGGCTGGTGGCAAAATGTTCCAAACACACCCCATGCAGAACTCCACCGGGGAAGGTGCCAGACAGGAGTTCTATTGATAGATTTTACATTGCTCTGGTAGGCACCTCAAAGACACCACAAAAGTTTTTCTACCTGCTTTCTGGGCTGAGATGGGGAACCGCTGAATTTTGGAGTCGGCCGGTGACAAAATGTTCCAAACACACCCCCTGCACAACTCCACCGGGGAAGGTGCCAGACAGGAGTTCTCCTGGTAGTTTTTACATTGCTCCGGTAGGCATCTGAAAGACACCACAAAAGTTGTTCTACCTGCTTTCTGGGCTGAGATGGGGAACAGCTGAATTTTGGACTCGGCTGGTGACAAAATGTTCCAAACACACCCCCTGCACAACTCCACCGGGGAAGGTGCCAGACAGGGGTTCTCTTAGTAGATTTTACACTACCTTGGTAGGCAGCTGAAAGGCACCACAAAAGTTGTTCTTCCTGCTTTCTGGGCTGAGATGGGGAACCGCTGAATTTTGGAGTCGGCTGGTGATAAAATGTTCCAAACACACCCCATGCACAACTCCACCGGGGAAGGTGCCAGACAGGAGTTCTCTTGATAGATTTTACATTGCTCTGGTAGGCACCTCAAAGAGACCACAAAACTTGTTCTATCTGCTTTCTGGGCTGAGATGGGGAATCGCTGAATTTTGGACTCGGCCGGTGACAATATTTTCCAAACACACCCCATGCACAACTCCACCGGGGAAGGTGCCAGACAGGAGTTCTCTTGATAGATTTTACATTGCTCTGGTAGGCACCTCAAAGACACCACAAAACTTGTTCTATCTGCTTTCTGGGCTGAGATGGGGAATCGCTGAATTTTGGAGTCGGCCGGTGACAAAATGTTCCAAAGACACCCCATGCACAACTCCACCGGTGAAGGTGCCAGACAGGAGTTCTGTTGGTAGATTTTACACTACCTTGGTAGGCATCTGAAAGACACCACAAAAGTTGTTCTACCTGCTTTCTGGGCTGAGATGGGGAACCGCTGAATTTTGGACTCGGCTGGTGACAAAATGTTCCAAACACACCCCCTGCACAACTCCACCGGGGAAGGTGCCAGACAGGAGTTCTGTTGGTAGATTTTACACTACCTTGGTAGGCATTTGAAAGGCACCACAAAAGTTTTTCTACCTGCTTTCTGGGCTGAGATGGGGAATCGCTGAATTTTGGACTCGGCCGGTGGCAAAATGTTCCAAACACACCCCATGCACAACTCCACTGGGGAAGGTGCCAGACAGGAGTTCTCTTAGTAGTTTTTACACTACCTTGGTAGGCATCTGAAAGACACCACAAAAGTTGTTCTACCTGCTTTCTGGGCTGAGATGGGGAACCGCTGAATTTTGGAGTCGGCCGGTGACAAAATGTTCCAAACACACCCCATGCACAACTCCACCGGGGAAGGTGCCAGACAGGAGTTCTCCTGGTAGTTTTTACACTACCTTGGTAGGCAGCTGAAAGGCACCACAAAAGTTGTTCTACCTGCTTTCTGGGCTGAGATGGGGAACAGCTGAATTTTGGAGTCGGCCGGTGACAAAATGTTCCAAAGACACCCCATGCACAACTCCACCGGTGAAGGTGCCAGACAGGAGTTCTCTTGGTGGTTTTTACACTACCTTGGTAGGCATCTGAAAGACACCACAAAAGTTGTTCTACCTGCTTTCTGGGCTGAGATGGGGAACCGCTGAATTTTGGACTCGGCCGGTGGCAAAATGTTCCAAACACACCCCCTGCACAACTCCACCGGGGAAGGTGCCAGACAGGAGTTCTCCTGGTAGTTTTTACACTACCTTGGTAGGCATCTGAAAGACACCACAAAAGTTGTTCTACCTGCTTTCTGGGCTGAGATGGGGAACCGCTGAATTTTGGAGTCGGCCGGTGACAAAATGTTCCAAACACACCCCATGCACAACTCCACCGGGGAAGGTGCCAGACAGGAGTTCTCCTGGTAGTTTTTACACTACCTTGGTAGGCAGCTGAAAGGCACCACAAAAGTTGTTGTACCTGCTTTCTGGGCTGAGATGGGGAAACGCTGAATTTTGGAGTCGGCTGGTGACAAAATGTTCCAAACACACCCCATGCACAACTCCACCGGGGAAGGTGCCAGACAGGAGTTCTCCTGGTAGTTTTTACACTACCTTGGTAGGCATCTGAAAGACACCACAAAAGTTGTTCTACCTGCTTTCTGGGCTGAGATGGGGAACCGCTGAAGTTTGGAGTCGGCTGGTGACAAAATGTTCCAAACACACCCCCTGCACAACTCCACCGGGGAAGGTGCCAGAAAGGAGTTCTGTTGGTAGATTTTACACTACTTTGGTAGGCATTTGAAAGGCACCACAAAAGTTGTTCTACCTGCTTTCTGGGCTGAGATGGGGAACCGCTGAATTTTGGAGTCGGCTGGTGATAAAATGTTCCAAACACACCCCATGCACAACTCCACCGGGGAAGGTGCCAGAAAGGAGTTCTGTTGCTAGTTTTTACACTACCTTGGTAGGCACCTGAAAGACACAAGAAAAGTTGTTCTTCCTGCTTTCTGGGCTGAGATGGGGAACCGCTGAATTTTGGAGTCGGCCGGTGACAAAATGTTCCAAACACACCCCCTGCACAACTCCACCGGGGAAGGTGCCAGACAGGAGTTCTCTTGGTAGTTTTTACACTACCTTGGTAGGCATCTACAAGACACCACAAAAGTTGTTCTACCTGCTTTCTGGGCTGAGATGGGGAACCGCTGAATTTTGGAGTCGGCTGGTGACAAAATGTTCCAAACACACCCCATGCACAACTCCACCGGGGAAGGTGCCAGACAGGAGTTCTCCTGGTAGTTTTTACACTACCTTGGTAGGCATTTGAAAGGCACCACAAAAGTTGTTCTACCTGCTTTCTGGGCTGAGATGGGGAACAGCTGAATTTTGGAGTCGGCTGGTGGCAAAATGTTCCAAACACACCCCATGCACAACTCCACCGGGGAAGGTGCCAGACAGGAGTTCTGTTGCTAGTTTTTACACTACCTTGGTAGGCACCTGAAAGACACAAGAAAAGTTGTTCTTCCTGCTTTCTGGGCTGAGATGGGGAACCGCTGAATTTTGGAGTCGGCCGGTGACAAAATGTTCCAAAGACACCCCATGCACAACTCCACCGGGGAAGGTGCCAGACAGGAGTTCTCTTGGTAGTTTTTACACTACATTGGTAGGCAGCTGAAAGGCACCACAAAAGTTGTTCTACCTGCTTTCTGGGCTGAGATGGGGAAACGCTGAATTTTGGAGTCGGCTGGTGACAAAATGTTCCAAACACACCCCCTGCACAACTCCACCGGGGAAGGTGCCAGACAGGAGTTCTCCTGGTAGTTTTTACACTACCTTGGTAGGCATTTCAAAGGCACCACAAAAGTTGTTCTTCCTGCTTTCTGGGCTGAGATGGGGAACAGCTGAATTTTGGAGTCGGCTGGTGGCAAAATGTTCCAAACACACCCCATGCACAACTCCACCGGGGAAGGTGCCAGACAGGAGTTCTCCTGGTAGTTTTTACATTGCTCCGGTAGGCATCTGAAAGACACCACAAAAGTTGTTGTACCTGCTTTCTGGGCTGAGATGGGGAATCGCTGAATTTTGGAGTCGGCTGGTGACAAAATGTTCCAAACACACCCCCTGCACAACTCCACCGGGGAAGGTGCCAGACAGGAGTTCTCCTGGTAGTTCTTACATTGCTCCGGTAGGCATCTGAAAGATACCACAAAAGTTGTTGTACCTGCTTTCTGGGCTGAGATGGGGAACAGCTGAATTTTGGACTCGGCTGGTGACAAAATGTTCCAAACACACCCCCTGCACAACTCCACCGGGGAAGGTGCCAGACAGGAGTTCTCCTGGTAGTTTTTACATTGCTCCGGTAGGCATCTGAAAGACACCACAAAAGTTGTTCTACCTGCTTTCTGGGCTGAGATGGGGAACCGCTGAATTTTGGAGTCGGCTGGTGACAAAATGTTCCAAACACACCCCATGCACAACTCCACCGGGGAAGGTGCCAGACAGGAGTTCTCCTGGTAGATTTTACACTACCTTGGTAGGCATCAAAAAGACACCACAAAAGTTGTTCTACCTGCTTTCTGGGCTGAGATGGGGAACCGCTGAATTTTGGAGTCGGCTGGTGGCAAAATGTTCCAAACACACCCCATGCACAACTCCACCACGGAAGGTGCCAGACAGGAGTTCTCCTGGTAGTTTTTACTATACCTTGGTAGGCATCTGAAAGACACCACAAAAGTTGTTCTACCTGCTTTCTGGGCTGAGATGGGGAACCGCTGAATTTTGGAGTCGGCCGGTGACAAAATGTTCCAAACACACCCCATGCACAACTCCACTGGGGAAGGTGCCAGACAGGAGTTCTCCTGGTAGTTTTTACACTACCTTGGTAGGCATTTGAAAGGCACCACAAAAGTTGTTCTTCCTGCTTTCTGGGCTGAGATGGGGAACCGCTGAATTTTGGAGTCGGCCGGTGACAAAATGTTCCAAACACACCCCATGCACAACTCCACCGGGGAAGGTGCCAGACAGGAGTTCTCTTGGTAGTTTTTACACTACCTTGGTAGGCATCTGAAAGACACCACAAAAGTTGTTCTTCCTGCTTTCTGGGCTGAGATGGGGAACAGCTGAATTTTGGAGTCGGCTGGTGGCAAAATGTTCCAAACACACCCCATGCACAACTCCACCACGGAAGGTGCCAGACAGGAGTTCTCTTGATAGATTTTACATTGCTCTGGTAGGCACCTCAAAGACACCACAAAAGTTGTTGTACCTGCTTTCTGGGCTGAGATGGGGAATCGCTGAATTTTGGAGTCGGCCGGTGACAAAATGTTCCAAAGACACCCCATGCACAACTCCACCGGGGAAGGTGCCAGACAGGAGTTCTGTTGGTAGATTTTACACTGCCTTGGTAGGCATTTGAAAGGCACCACAAAAGTTGTTGTACCTGCTCTCTGGGCTGAGATGGGGAACCGCTGAATTTTGGACTCGGCTGGTGACAAAATGTTCCAAACACACCCCCTGCACAACTCCACCGGGGAAGGTGCCAGACAGGAGTTCTCTTGATAGATTTTACATTGCTCTGGTAGGCACCTGAAAGACACAAGAAAAGTTGTTCTTCCTGCTTTCTGGGCTGAGATGGGGAACCGCTGAATTTTGGAGTCGGCCGGTGACAAAATGTTCCAAACACACCCCATGCACAACTCCACCGGGGAAGGTGCCAGACAGGAGTTCTCTTGGTAGTTTTTACACTACCTTGGTAGGCATCTAAAAGACACCACAAAAGTTGTTCTACCTGCTTTCTGGGCTGAGATGGGGAACAGCTGAATTTTAGACTCGGCTGGTGGCAAAATGTTCCAAACACACCCCCTGCACAATTCCACCGGGGAAGGTGCCAGACAGGAGTTCTCTTAGTAGTTTTTACACTACCTTGGTAGGCAGCTGAAAGGCACCACAAAAGTTGTTCTTCCTGCTTTCTGGGCTGAGATGGGGAACAGCTGAATTTTGGAGTCGGCTGGTGGCAAAATGTTCCAAACACACCCCCTGCACAACTCCACCGGGGAAGGTGCCAGACAGGAGTTCTCTTGATAGATTTTACATTGCTCTGGTAGGCACCTCAAAGACACCACAAAACTTGTTCTATCTGCTTTCTGGGCTGAGATGGGGAATCGCTGAATTTTGGACTCGGCCGGTGGCAAAATGTTCCAAAGACACCCCATGCACAACTCCACCGGGGAAGGTGCCAGACAGGAGTTCTCTTAATAGTTTTTACACTACCTTGGTAGGCATCTGAAAGACACCACAAAAGTTGTTCTACCTGCTTTCTGGGCTGAGATGGGGAACCGCTGAATTTTGGACTCGGCCGGTGACAAAATGTTCCAAACACACCCCCTGCACAACTCCACCGGGGAAGGTGCCAGACAGGAGTTCTGTTGGTAGATTTTACACTACCTTGGTAGGCACCTGAAAGACACAAGAAAAGTTGTTCTTCCTGCTTTCTGGGCTGAGATGGGGAACCGCTGAATTTTGGAGTCGGCTGGTGACAAAATGTTCCAAACACACCCCCTGCACAACTCCACCGGGGAAGGTGCCAGACAGGAGTTCTCCTGGTAGTTTTTACATTGCTCCGGTAGGCATCTGAAAGACACCACAAAAGTTGTTCTACCTGCTTTCTGGGCTGAGATGGGGAACCGCTGAATTTTGGACTCGGCCGGTGACAAAATGTTCCAAACACACCCATTGCACAACTCCACCGGGGAAGGTGCCAGACAGGAGTTCTCTTGGTAGATTTTACACTACCTTGGTAGGCATCTAAAAGACACCACAAAAGTTGTTCTACCTGCTTTCTGGGCTGAGATGGGGAAACGCTGAATTTTGGAGTCGGCCGGTGGCAAAATGTTCCAAACACACCCCCTGCACAACTCCACCACGGAAGGTGCCAGACAGGAGTTCTCTTAGTAGTTTTTACACTACCTTGGTAGGCAGCTGAAAGGCACCACAAAAGTTGTTCTACCTGCTTTCTGGGCTGAGATGGGGAACAGCTGAATTTTGGAGTCGGCTGGTGGCAAAATGTTCCAAACACACCCCATGCACAACTCCACCGGGGAAGGTGCCAGACAGGAGTTCTCTTAGTAGTTTTTACACTACCTTGGTAGGCATCTAAAAGACACCACAAAAGTTGTTGTACCTGCTTATGGGCTGAGATGGGGAACCGCTGAATTTTGGAGTCGGCTGGTGACAAAATGTTCCAAACACACCCCCTGCACAACTCCACCGGGGAAGGTGCCAGACAGGAGTTCTCCTGGTAGTTTTTACACTACCTTGGTAGGCAGCTGAAAGGCACCACAAAAGTTGTTCTACCTGCTTTCTGGGCTGAGATGGGGAAACGCTGAATTTTGGAGTCGGCTGGTGACAAAATGTTCCAAACACACCCCATGCACAACTCCACCGGGGAAGGTGCCAGACAGGAGTTCTCCTGGTAGTTTTTACACTACCTTGGTAGGCATTTGAAAGGCACCACAAAAGTTGTTGTACCTGCTTTCTGGGCTGAGATGGGGAACAGCTGAATTTTGGAGTCGGCTGGTGACAAAATGTTCCAAACACACCCCCTACACAACTCCACCGGGGAAGGTGCCAGACAGGAGTTCTCCTGGTAGTTTTTACATTGCTCCGGTAGGCATCTGAAAGACACCACAAAAGTTGTTCTACCTGCTTTCTGGGCTGAGATGGGGAACCGCTGAATTTTGGACTCGGCCGGTGACAAAATGTTCCAAACACACCCCATGCACAACTCCACCGGGGAAGGTGCCAGACAGGAGTTCTCCTGGTAGATTTTACACTACCTTGGTAGGCATCTAAAAGACACCACAAAAGTTGTTCTACCTGCTTTCTGGGCTGAGATGGGGAACCGCTGAATTTTGGAGTCGGCTGGTGGCAAAATGTTCCAAACACACCCCATGCACAACTCCACCGGGGAAGGTGCCAGACAGGAGTTCTCTTGATAGATTTTACATTGCTCTGGTAGGCACCTCAAAGACACCACAAAACTTGTTCTATCTGCTTTCTGGGCTGAGATGGGGAATCGCTGAATTTTGGAGTCGGCCGGTGACAAAATGTTCCAAAGACACCCCATGCACAACTCCACCGGTGAAGGTGCCAGACAGGAGTTCTCTTAATAGTTTTTACACTACCTTGGTAGGCATCTGAAAGACACCACAAAAGTTGTTCTACCTGCTTTCTGGGCTGAGATGGGGAACCGCTGAATTTTGGACTCGGCCGGTGACAAAATGTTCCAAACACACCCCCTGCACAACTCCACCGGGGAAGGTGCCAGACAGGAGTTCTCTTGGTAGTTTTTACACTACCTTGGTAGGCATCAAAAAGACACCACAAAAGTTGTTCTACCTGCTTTCTGGGCTGAGATGGGGAAACGCTGAATTTTGGAGTCGGCTGGTGACAAAATGTTCCAAACACACCCATTGCACAACTCCACCGGGGAAGGTGCCAGACAGGAGTTCTTTTGGTAGATTTTACACTACCTTGGTAGGCATTTGAAAGGCACCACAAAAGTTGTTCTACCTGCTTTCTGGGCTGAGATGGGGAACCGCTGAATTTTGGACTCGGCCCGTGGCAAAATGTTCCAAACACACCCCATGCACAACTCCACCGGGGAAGGTGCCAGACAGGAGTTCTCTTGGTAGTTTTTACACTACCTTGGTAGGCATCTAAAAGACACAAGAAAAGTTGTTCTACCTGCTTTCTGGGCTGAGATGGGGAACCGCTGAATTTTGGAGTCGGCTGGTGACAAAACGTTCCAAACACACCCCATGCACAACTCCACCAGGGAAGGTGCCAGACAGGAGTTCTCTTAGTAGTTTTTACATTGCTCTGGTAGGCACCTCAAAGACACCACAAAACTTGTTCTATCTGCTTTCTGGGCTGAGATGGGGAATCGCTGAATTTTGGACTCGGCCAATGGCAAAATGTTCCAAACACACCCCATGCACAACTCCACCGGTGAAGGTGCCAGACAGGAGTTCTCTTAATAGTTTTTACACTACCTTGGTAGGCAGCTGAAAGGCACCACTAAAGTTGTTCTTCCTGCTTTCTGGGCTGAGATGGGGAACCGCTGAATTTTGGAGTCGGCCGGTGACAAAATGTTCCAAACACACCCCATGCACAACTCCACCGGGGAAGGTGCCAGACAGGAGTTCTGTTGGTAGATTTTACACTACCTTGGTAGGCATTTGAAAGGCACCACAAAAGTTGTTCTACCTGCTTTCTGGGCTGAGATGGGGAACCGCTGAATTTTGGAGTCGGCTGGTGATAAAATGTTCCAAACACACCCCATGCACAACTCCACCGGGGAAGGTGCCAGACAGGAGTTCTCTTGATAGTTTTTACACTACCTTGGTAGGCACCTGAAAGACACAAGAAAAGTTGTTCTTCCTGCTTTCTGGGCTGAGATGGGGAACCGCTGAATTTTGGAGTCGGCCGGTGACAAAATGTTCCAAACACACCCATTGCACAACTCCACCGGGGAAGGTGCCAGACAGGAGTTCTCTTGGTAGTTTTTACACTACCTTGGTAGGCATCTAAAAGACACCACAAAAGTTGTTCTACCTGCTTTCTGGGCTGAGATGGGGAAACGCTGAATTTTGGAGTCGGCTGGTGACAAAATGTTCCAAACACACCCCCTGCACAACTCCACCGGGGAAGGTGCCAGACAGGAGTTCTCTTAGTAGTTTTTACACTACCTTGGTAGGCAGCTGAAGGGCACCACAAAAGTTGTTCTTCCTGCTTTCTGGGCTGAGATGGGGAACAGCTGAATTTTGGAGTCGGCTGGTGGCAAAATGTTCCAAACACACCCCATGCACAACTCCACCGGGGAAGGTGCCAGAAAGGAGTTCTGTTGCTAGTTTTTACACTACCTTGGTAGGCACCTGAAAGACACAAGAAAAGTTGTTCTTCCTGCTTTCTGGGCTGAGATGGGGAACCGCTGAATTTTGGAGTCGGCCGGTGACAAAATGTTCCAAACACACCCCATGCACAACTCCACCGGGGAAGGTGCCAGACAGGAGTTCTCCTGGTAGTTTTTACAGTACCTTGGTAGGCAGCTGAAAGGCACCACAAAAGTTGTTCTACCTGCTTTCTGGGCTGAGATGGGGAACCGCTGAATTTTGGAGTCGGCTGGTGACAAAATGTTCCAAACACACCCCCTGCACAACTCCACCGGGGAAGGTGCCAGACAGGAGTTCTCCTGGTAGTTTTTACATTGCTCCGGTAGGCACCTGAAAGGCACCACAAAAGTTGTTCTACCTGCTTTCTGGGCTGAGATGGGGAACCGCTGAATTTTGGAGTCGGCTGGTGACAAAATGTTCCAAACACACCCCATGCACAACTCCACCGGGGAAGGTGCCAGACAGGAGTTCTCTTGGTAGTTTTTACACTACCTTGGTAGGCACCTGAAAGACACAAGAAAAGTTGTTCTTCCTGCTTTCTGGGCTGAGATGGGGAACCGCTGAATTTTGGAGTCGGCCGGTGACAAAATGTTCCAAACACACCCATTGCACAACTCCACCGGGGAAGGTGCCAGACAGGAGTTCTGTTGGTAGATTTTACACTACCTTGGTAGGCATTTGAAAGGCACCACAAAAGTTGTTCTACCTGCTTTCTGGGCTGAGATGGGGAATCGCTGAATTTTGGACTCGGCCGGTGGCAAAATGTTCCAAACACACCCCATGCACAACTCCACCGGGGAAGGTGCCAGACAGGAGTTCTCTTGGTAGTTTTTACACTACCTTGGTAGGCATCGGAAAGACACCACAAAAGTTGTTCTACTTGCTTACTGGGCTGAGATGGGGAACCGCTGAATTTTGGAGTCGGCTGGTGACAAAATGTTCCAAACACACCCCATGCACAACTCCACCACGGAAGGTGCCAGACAGGAGTTCTCTTGATAGATTTTACATTGCTCTGGTAGGGACCTCAAAGACACCACAAAAGTTGTTCTACCTGCTTTCTGGGCTGAGATGGGGAACCGCTGAATTTTGGAGTCGGCTGGTGACAAAACGTTCCAAACACACCCCATGCACAACTCCACCGGGGAAGGTGCCAGACAGGAGTTCTCTTAGTAGTTTTTACATTGCTCTGGTAGGCACCTCAAAGACACCACAAAACTTGTTCTATCTGCTTTCTGGGCTGAGATGGGGAATCGCTGAATTTTGGACTCGGCCAATGGCAAAATGTTCCAAACACACCCCATGCACAACTCCACCGGTGAAGGTGCCAGACAGGAGTTCTCCTGATAGTTTTTACACTACCTTGGTAGGCAGCTGAAAGGCACCACTAAAGTTGTTCTTCCTGCTTTCTGGGCTGAGATGGGGAACCGCTGAATTTTGGAGTCGGCTGGTGACAAAATGTTCCAAACACACCCCATGCACAACTCCACCGGGGAAGGTGCCAGACAGGAGTTCTGTTGGTAGATTTTACACTACCTTGGTAGGCATTTGAAAGGCACCACAAAAGTTTTTCTACCTGCTTTCTGGGCTGAGATGGGGAACCGCTGAATTTTGGAGTCGGCTGGTGATAAAATGTTCCAAACACACCCCATGCACAACTCCACCGGGGAAGGTGCCAGACAGGAGTTCTCTTGATAGTTTTTACACTACCTTGGTAGGCAGCTGAAAGACACAAGAAAAGTTGTTCTTCCTGCTTTCTGGGCTGAGATGGGGAACCGCTGAATTTTGGAGTCGGCCGGTGACAAAATGTTCCAAACACACCCATTGCACAACTCCACCGGGGAAGGTGCCAGACAGGAGTTCTCTTGGTAGTTTTTACACTACCTTGGTAGGCATCTAAAAGACACCACAAAAGTTGTTGTACCTGCTTTCTGGGCTGAGATGGGGAAACGCTGAATTTTGGAGTCGGCTGGTGACAAAATGTTCCAAACACACCCCCTGCACAACTCCACCGGGGAAGGTGCCAGACAGGAGTTCTCTTAGTAGTTTTTACACTACCTTGGTAGGCAGCTGAAAGGCACCACAAAAGTTGTTCTACCTGCTTTCTGGGCTGAGATGGGGAACAGCTGAATTTTATAGTCGGCTGGTGGCAAAATGTTCCAAACACACCCCATGCACAACTCCACCGGGGAAGGTGCCAGACAGGAGTTCTCTTGGTAGTTTTTACACTACCTTGGTAGGCATCTAAAAGACACCACAAAAGTTGTTGTACCTGCTTTCTGGGCTGAGATGGGGAAACGCTGAATTTTGGAGTCGGCTGGTGACAAAATGTTCCAAACACACCCCCATGCACAACTCCACCGGGGAAGGTGCCAGAAAGGAGTTCTGTTGCTAGTTTTTACACTACCTTGGTAGGCACCTGAAAGACACAAGAAAAGTTGTTCTTCCTGCTTTCTGGGCTGAGATGGGGAACCGCTGAATTTTGGAGTCGGCCGGTGACAAAATGTTCCAAACACACCCCATGCACAACTCCACCGGGGAAGGTGCCAGACAGGAGTTCTCCTTGTAGTTTTTACACTACCTTGGTAGGCAGCTGAAAGGCACCACAAAAGTTGTTCTACCTGCTTTCTGGGCTGAGATGGGGAACCGCTGAATTTTGGAGTCGGCTGGTGACAAAATGTTCCAAACACACCCCATGCACAACTCCACCGGGGAAGGTGCCAGACAGGAGTTCTCTTGATAGATTTTACATTGCTCTGGTAGGCACCTCAAAGACACCACAAAACTTGTTCTATCTGCTTTCTGGGCTGAGATGGGGAATCGCTGAATTTTGGAGTCGGCCGGTGGCAAAATGTTCCAAACACACCCCATGCACAACTCCACCGGGGAAGGTGCCAGACAGGAGTTCTCTTAGTAGTTTTTACACTACCTTGGTAGGCATCTAAAAGACACCACAAAAGTTGTTCTACCTGCTTTCTGGGCTGAGATGGGGAACCGCTGAATTTTGGAGTCGGCCGGTGACAAAATGTTCCAAACACACCCCCTGCACAACTCCACCGGGGAAGGTGCCAGACAGGAGTTCTCCTGGTAGTTTTTACATTGCTCCGGTAGGCATCTGAAAGACACCACAAAAGTTGTTCTACCTGCTTTCTGGGCTGAGATGGGGAACCGCTGAATTTTGGAGTCGGCTGGTGACAAAATGTTCCAAACACACCCCATGCACAACTCCACCGGGGAAGGTGCCAGACAGGAGTTCTCCTGGTAGATTTTACACTACCTTGGTAGGCATCAAAAAGACACCACAAAAGTTGTTCTACCTGCTTTCTGGGCTGAGATGGGGAACCGCTGAATTTTGGAGTCGGCTGGTGGCAAAATGTTCCAAACACACCCCATGCACAACTCCACCACGGAAGGTGCCAGACAGGAGTTCTCTTGGTAGTTTTTACACTACCTTGGTAGGCATCTAAAAGACACCACAAAAGTTGTTCTACCTGCTTTCTGGGCTGAGATGGGGAACCGCTGAATTTTGGACTCGGCTGGTGACAAAATGTTCCAAACACACCCCATGCACAACTCCACCGGGGAAGGTGCCAGACAGGAGTTCTCTTAGTAGTTTTTACACTACCTTGGTAGGCATTTGAAAGGCACCACAAAAGTTGTTCTTCCTGCTTTCTGGGCTGAGATGGGGAACAGCTGAATTTTGGAGTCGGCTGGTGGCAAAATGTTCCAAACACACCCCATGCACAACTCCACCGGGGAAGGTGCCAGACAGGAGTTCTCTTGATAGATTTTACATTGCTCCGGTAGGCACCTCAAAGAAACCACAAAACTTATTCTATCTGCTTTCTGGGCTGAGATGGGGAATCGCTGAATTTTGGAGTCGGCCGGTGACAAAATGTTCCAAACACACCCCATGCACAACTCCACCGGGGAAGGTGCCAGACAGGAGTTCTCCTGGTAGTTTTTACACTACCTTGGTAGGCATTTGAAAGGCACCACAAAAGTTGTTCTTCCTGCTTTCTGGGCTGAGATGGGGAACCACTGAATTTTGGACTCGGCTGCTGACAAAATGTTCCAAACACACCCCCTGCACAACTCCACTGGGGAAGGTGCCAGACAGGAGTTCTCTTGGTAGTTTTTACACTACCTTGGTAGGCATTTGAAAGGCACCACAAAAGTTGTTGTACCTGCTTTCTGGGCTGAGATGGGGAACCGCTGAATTTTGGACTCGGCCGGTGACAAAATGTTCCAAACACACCCATTGCACAACTCCACCGGGGAAGGTGCCAGACAGGAGTTCTCTTGGTAGTTTTTACACTACCTTGGTAGGCATCTAAAAGACACCACAAAAGTTGTTCTACCTGCTTTCTGGGCTGAGATGGGGAACCGCTGAATTTTGGACTCGGCTGGTGACAAAATGTTCCAAACACACCCCATGCACAACTCCACCGGGGAAGGTGCCAGACAGGAGTTCTCTTAGTAGTTTTTACACTACCTTGGTAGGCATTTGAAAGGCACCACAAAAGTTGTTCTTCCTGCTTTCTGGGCTGAGATGGGGAACAGCTGAATTTTGGAGTCGGCTGGTGGCAAAATGTTCCAAACACACCCCATGCACAACTCCACCGGGGAAGGTGCCAGACAGGAGTTCTCTTGATAGATTTTACATTGCTCCGGTAGGCACCTCAAAGAAACCACAAAACTTATTCTATCTGCTTTCTGGGCTGAGATGGGGAATCGCTGAATTTTGGAGTCGGCCAGTGACAAAATGTTCCAAACACACCCCATGCACAACTCCACCGGGGAAGGTGCCAGACAGGAGTTCTCCTGGTAGTTTTTACACTACCTTGGTAGGCATTTGAAAGGCACCACAAAAGTTGTTCTTCCTGCTTTCTGGGCTGAGATGGGGAACCGCTGAATTTTGGACTCGGCCGGTGACAAAATGTTCCAAACACACCCCCTGCACAACTCCACCGGGGAAGGTGCCAGACAGGAGTTCTCTTGGTAGTTTTTACGCTACCTTGGTAGGCATCTAAAAGACACCACAAAAGTTGTTCTACCTGCTTTCTGGGCTGAGATGGGGAACCGCTGAATTTTGGAGTCGGCTGGTGTCAAAATGTTCCAAACACACCCCATGCACAACTCCACCGGGGAAGGTGCCAGAAAGGAGTTCTGTTGCTAGTTTTTACACTACCTTGGTAGGCACCTGAAAGACACAAGAAAAGTTGTTCTTCCTGCTTTCTGGGCTGAGATGGGGAACCGCTGAATTTTGGAGTCGGCCGGTGACAAAATGTTCCAAACACACCCATTGCACAACTCCACCGGGGAAGGTGCCAGACAGGAGTTCTCTTAATAGTTTTTACACTACCTTGGTAGGCATCTAAAAGACACCACAAAAGTTGTTCTACCTGCTTTCTGGGCTGAGATGGGGAATCGCTGAATTTTGGAGTCGGCCGGTGACAAAATGTTCCAAACACACCCCATGCACAACTCCACCGGGGAAGGTGCCAGACAGGAGTTCTGTTGGTAGTTTTTACACTACCTTGGTAGGCAGCTGAAAGGCACCACAAAAGTTGTTCTACCTGCTTTCTGGGCTGAGATGGGGAAACGCTGAATTTTGGAGTCGGCTGGTGACAAAATGTTCCAAACACACCCCATGCACAACTCCACCGGGGAAGGTGCCAGACAGGAGTTCTCCTGGTAGTTTTTACACTACCTTGGTAGGCATTTGAAAGGCACCACAAAAGTTGTTCTTCCTGCTTTCTGGGCTGAGATGGGGAACCGCTGAATTTTGGAGTCGGCTGGTGACAAAATGTTCCAAACACACCCCATGCACAACTCCACCGGGGAAGGTGCCAGAAAGGAGTTCTGTAGCTAGTTTTTACACTACCTTGGTAGGCACCTGAAAGACACAAGAGAAGTTGTTCTTCCTGCTTTCTGGGCTGAGATGGGGAACCGCTGAATTTTGGACTCGGCCGGTGACAAAATGTTCCAAACACACCCCATGCACAACTCCACCGGGGAAGGTGCCAGACAGGAGTTCTCTTGGTAGTTTTTACACTACCTTGGTAGGCATCTAAAAGACACCACAAAAGTTGTTGTACCTGCTTTCTGGGCTGAGATGGGGAACCGCTGAATTTTGGAGTCGGCTGCTGGCAAAATGTTCCAAACACACCCCATGCACAACTCCACCGGGGAAGGTGCCAGACAGGAGTTCTCTTGATAGATTTTACATTGCTCCGGTAGGCACCTCAAAGACACCACAAAACTTGTTCTACCTGCTTTCTGGGCTGAGATGGGGAACCGCTGAATTTTGGAGTCGGCCGGTGACAAAATGTTCCAAACACACCCCATGCACAACTCCACCGGGGAAGGTGCCAGACAGGAGTTCTCCTGGTAGTTTTTACATTGCTCCGGTAGGCATCTGAAAGACACCACAAAAGTTGTTCTGCCTCCTTTCTGGGCTGAGATGGGGAAGCGCTGAATTTTGGAGTCGGCCGGTGACAAAATGTTCCAAACACACCCCCTGCACAACTCCACCGGGGAAGGTGCCAGACAGGAGTTCTGTTGGTAGATTTTACACTACCTTGTTAGGCAGCTGAAAGGCACCACAAAAGTTGTTCTACCTGCTTTCTGGGCTGAGATGGGGAAACGCTGAATTTTGGAGTCGGCTGGTGACAAAATGTTCCAAACACACCCCATGCACAACTCCACCGGGGAAGGTGCCAGACAGGAGTTCTCCTGGTAGTTTTTACACTACCTTGGTAGGCATTTGAAAGGCACCACAAAAGTTGTTCTTCCTGCTTTCTGGGCTGAGATGGGGAACCGCTGAATTTTGGAGTCGGCTGGTGACAAAATGTTCCAAACACACCCCATGCACAACTCCACCGGGGAAGGTGCCAGAAAGGAGTTCTGTAGCTAGTTTTTACACTACCTTGGTAGGCACCTGAAAGACACAAGAGAAGTTGTTCTTCCTGCTTTCTGGGCTGAGATGGGGAACCGCTGAATTTTGGACTCGGCCGGTGACAAAATGTTCCAAACACACCCCATGCACAACTCCACCGGGGAAGGTGCCAGACAGGAGTTCTCTTGGTAGTTTTTACACTACCTTGGTAGGCATCTAAAAGACACCACAAAAGTTGTTGTACCTGCTTTCTGGGCTGAGATGGGGAACCGCTGAATTTTGGAGTCGGCTGCTGGCAAAATGTTCCAAACACACCCCATGCACAACTCCACCACGGAAGGTGCCAGACAGGAGTTCTCCTGATAGATTTTACATTGCTCCGGTAGGCACCTCAAAGACACCACAAAACTTGTTCTACCTGCTTTCTGGGCTGAGATGGGGAACCGCTGAATTTTGGAGTCGGCCGGTGACAAAATGTTCCAAACACACCCCATGCACAACTCCACCGGGGAAGGTGCCAGACAGGAGTTCTCCTGGTAGTTTTTACATTGCTCCGGTAGGCATCTGAAAGACACCACAAAAGTTGTTCTGCCTCCTTTCTGGGCTGAGATGGGGAAGCGCTGAATTTTGGAGTCGGCCGGTGACAAAATGTTCCAAACACACCCCCTGCACAACTCCACCGGGGAAGGTGCCAGACAGGAGTTCTGTTGGTAGATTTTACACTACCTTGTTAGGCAGCTGAAAGGCACCACAAAAGTTGTTCTACCTGCTTTCTGGGCTGAGATGGGGAACCGCTGAATTTTGGAGTCGGCTGGTGACAAAATGTTCCAAACACACCCCATGCACAACTCCACCGGGGAAGGTGCCAGACAGGAGATCTCTTGATAGTTTTTTACACTACCTTGGTAGGCATCTGAAAGGCACCACAAAAGTTGTTCTACCTGCTTTCTGGGCTGAGATGGGGAACCGCTGAATTTTGGACTCGGCTGGTGACAAAATGTTCCAAACACACCTCATGCACAACTCCACCGGGGAAGGTGCCAGACAGGAGTTCTGTTGATAGTTTTTACATTGCTCCGGTAGGCATCTGAAAGACACCACAAAAGTTGTTCTACCTGCTTTCTGGGCTGAGATGGGGAACCGCTGAATTTTGGAGTTGGCCGGTGACAAAATGTTCCAAACACACCCCATGCACAACTCCACCGGGGAAGGTGCCAGACAGGAGTTCTTCCTCGTAGTTTTTACACTACCTTGGTAGGCAGCTGAAAGGCACCAGAAAAGTTGTTCTTCCTGCTTTCTGGGCTGAGATGGGGAACCGCTGAATTTTGGAGTCGGCCGGTGACAAAATGTTCCAAAGACACCCCAAGCACAACTCCACCGGGGAAGGTGCCAGACAGGAGTTCTCTTAATAGTTTTTACACTACCTTTGGTAGGCATCTAAAAGACACCACAAAAGTTGTTGTACCTGCTTTCTGGGCTGAGATGGGGAACCGCTGAATTTTGGAGTTGGCCGGTGACAAAATGTTCCAAACACACCCCATGCACAACTCCACCGGGGAAGGTGCCAGAAAGGAGATCTCTTGATAGTTTTTACACTACCTTGGTAGGCAGCTGAAAGGCACCACAAAAGTTGTTGTACCTGCTTTCTGGGCTGAGATGGGGAACCGCTGAATTTTGGAGTCGGCTGGTGACAAAATGTTCCAAACACACCCCATGCACAACTCCACCGGGGAAGGTGCCAGACAGGAGTTCTCCTGGTAGTTTTTACATTGCTCCGGTAGGCATCTGAAAGGCACCACAAAAGTTGTTCTACCTGCTTTCTGGGCTGAGATGGGGAAACGCTGAATTTTGGAGTCGGCTGGTGACAAAATGTTCCAAACACACCCCATGCACAACTCCACCGGGGAAGGTGCCAGACAGGAGTTCTTCCTGGTAGTTTTTACACTACCTTGGTAGGCAGCTGAAAGGCACCACAAAAGTTGTTCTACCTGCTTTCTGGGCTGAGATGGGGAAAAGCTGAATTTTGGACTCGGCTGGTGAAAAAATGTTCCAAACAAACCCCTGCACAACTCCACCGGGGAAGGTGCCAGACAGGAGTTCTCTTGATAGATTTTACATTGCTCTGGTTGGCACCTCAAAGACACCACAAAACTTGTTCTATCTGCTCTCTGGGCTGAGATGGGGAACCGCTGAATTTTGGAGTCGGCCGGTGACAAAATGTTCCAAACACACCCCATGCACAACTCCACCGGGGAAGGTGCCAGACAGGAGTTCTCTTGGTAGTTTTTACACTACCTTGGTAGGCATCTAAAAGACACCACAAAAGTTGTTGTACCTGCTTTCTGGGCTGAGATGGGGAACCGCTGAATTTTGGAGTCGGCTGCTGGCAAAATGTTCCAAACACACCCCATGCACAACTCCACCACGGAAGGTGCCAGACAGGAGTTCTCTTGATAGATTTTACATTGCTCCGGTAGGCACCTCAAAGACACCACAAAACTTGTTCTACCTGTTTTCTGGGCTGAGATGGGGAACCGCTGAATTTTGGAGTCGGCCGGTGACAAAATGTTCCAAACACACCCCATGCACAACTCCACCGGGGAAGGTGCTAGACAGGAGTTCTCCTGGTAGTTTTTTACATTGCTCCGGTAGGCATCTGAAAGACACCACAATAGTTGTTGTACCTGATTTCTGGGCTGAGATGGGGAACCGCTGAATTTTGGAGTTGGCCTGTGACAAAATGTTCCAAACACACCCCATGCACAACTCCACCGTGGAAGGTGCCAGAAAGGAGTTCTCCTGGTAGTTTTTACACTACCTTGGTAGGCATCTAAAAGACACCACAAAAGTTGTTCTACCTGCTTTCTGGGCTGAGATGGGGAAACGCTGAATTTTGGACTCGGCTGGTGACAAAATGTTCCAAACACACCCCATGCACAACTCCACCGGGGAAGGTGCCAGAAACGAGTTCTCTTAGTAGTTTTTACACTACCTTGGTAGGCATCTAAAAGGAACCACAAAAGTTGTTCTATCTGCTTTCTGGGCTGAGATGGGGAAACGCTGAATTTTGGAGTCGGCTGGTGACAAAATGTTCCAAACACACCCCCTGCACAACTCCACCGGGGAAGGTGCCAGACAGGAGTTCTCCTGGTAGTTTTTTACACTACCTTGGTAAGCAGCTGAAAGGCACCACAAAAGTTGTTCTACCTGCTTTCTGGGCTGAGATGGGGAAAAGCTGAATTTTGGACTCGGCCGGTGAAAAAATGTTCCAAACACACCCCATGCACAACTCCACCGGGGAAGGTGCCAGACAGGAGTTCTCCTGGTAGTTTTTACATTGCTCCGGTAGGCATCTGAAAGATACCACAAAAGTTGTTCTTCCTGCTTTCTGGGCTGAGATGGGGAACCGCTGAATTTTGGAGTCGGCTGGTGGCAAAATGTTCCAAACACACCCCCTGCACAACTCCACCGGGGAAGGTGCCAGACAGGAGTTCTTCCTGGTAGTTTTTACACTACCTTGGTAGGCATCTGAAAGGCACCACAAAAGTTGTTCTTCCTGCTTTCTGGGCTGAGATGGGGAACCGCTGAATTTTGGAGTCGGCTGGTGACAAAATGTTCCAAACACACCCCATGCACAACTCCACCGGGGAAGGTGCCAGACAGGAGTTCTCTTGGTAGTTTTTACACTACTTTGGTAGGCATCTAAAAGACACCACAAAAGTTGTTCTACCTGCTTTCTGGGCTGAGATGGGGAACCGCTGAATTTTGGAGTCGGCCGGTGACAAAATGTTCCAAACACACCCCATGCACAACTCCACCGGGGAAGGTGCCAGACAGGAGATCTCTTGATAGTTTTTACTCTACCTTGGTAGGCATCTGAAAGGCACCACAAAAGTTGTTCTACCTGCTTTCTGGGCTGAGATGGGGAACCGCTGAATTTTGGAGTCGGCTGGTGACAAAATGTTCCAAACACACCCCATGCACAACTCCACCGGGGAAGGTGCCAGACAGGAGTTCTCCTGGTAGTTTTTACATTGCTCCGGTAGGCATCTGAAAGACACCACAATAGTTGTTGTACCTGCTTTCTGGGCTGAGATGGGGAACCGCTGAATTTTGTAGTTGGCCGGTGACAAAATGTTCCAAACACACCCCATGCACAACTCCACCGGGGAAGGTGCCAGACAGGAGTTCTCTTGGTAGATTTTACACTACCTTGGTAGGCATCTAAAAGACACCACAAAAGTTGTTCTACCTGCTTTCTGGGCTGAGATGGGGAAACGCTGAATTTTGGACTCGGCTGGTGACAAAATGTTCCAAACACACCCCATGCACAACTCCACCGGGGAAGGTGCCAGACAGGAGTTCTCTTAGTAGTTTTTACACTACCTTGGTAGGCATTTGAAAGGCACCACAAAAGTTGTTCTATCTGCTTTCTGGGCTGAGATGGGGAACCGCTGAATTTTGGAGTCGGCTGGTGACAAAATGTTCCAAACACACCCCCTGCACAACTCCACCGGGGAAGGTGCCAGACAGGAGTTCTCCTGGTAGTTTTTTACACTACCTTGGTAAGCAGCTGAAAGGCACCACAAAAGTTGTTCTACCTGCTTTCTGGGCTGAGATGGGGAACCGCTGAATTTTGGAGTCGGCTGGTGGCAAAATGTTCCAAACACACCCCATGCACAACTCCACCACGGAAGGTGCCAGACAGGAGTTCTCTTAGTAGATTTTACATTGCTCTGGTAGGCACCTCAAAGACAACACAAAACTTGTTCTATCTGCTTTCTGGGCTGAGATGGGGAACAGCTGAATTTTGGACTCGGCCGGTGAAAAAATGTTCCAAAGACACCCCCTGCACAACTCCACCGGGGAAGGTGCCAGACAGGAGTTCTCTTGGTAGTTTTTACACTACTTTGGTAGGCATCTAAAAGACACCACAAAAGTTGTTCTACCTGCTTTCTGGGCTGAGATGGGGAAACGCTGAATTTTTGGACTTGGCTGGTGACAAAATGTTCCAAAGACACCCCCTGCACAACTCCACCGGGGAAGGTGCCAGACAGGAGTTCTCCTGGTAGTTTTTACATTGCTCCAGTAGGCAGCTGAAAGGCACCACAAAAGTTGTTCTTCCTGCTTTCTGGGCTGAGATGGGGAACCGCTGAATTTTGGAGTCGGCTGGTGGCAAAATGTTCCAAACACACCCCATGCACAACTCCACCACGGAAGGTGCCAGACAGGAGTTCTCTTGATAGATTTTACATTGCTCTGGTTGGCACCTCAAAGACACCACAAAACTTGTTCTATCTGCTTTCTGGGCTGAGATGGGGAACCGCTGAATTTTGGACTCGGCCGGTGACAAAATGTTCCAAACACACCCCCTGCACAACTCCACCGGGGAAGGTGCCAGACAGGAGTTCTCTTAGTAGTTTTTACACTACCTTGGTAGGCATCTGAAAGACACCACAAAAGTTGTTCTTCCTGCTTTCTGGGCTGAGATGGGGAACCGCTGAATTTTGGACTCGGCTGGTGACAAAATGTTCCAAACACACCCCATGCACAACTCCACCGGGGAATGTGCCAGAAACGAGTTCTGTTGGTAGATTTTACACTACCTTGGTAGGCAGCTGAAAGGCACCACAAAAGTTGTTCTTCCTGCTTTCTGGGCTGAGATGGGGAACCGCTGAATTTTGGAGTCGGCTGGTGACAAAATGTTCCAAACACACCCCATGCACAACTCCACCACGGAAAGTGCCAGACAGGAGTTCTCTTGATAGATTTTACATTGCTCCGGTAGGCACCTCAAAGACACCACAAAACTTGTTCTATCTGCTTTCTGGGCTGAGATGGGGAATCGCTGAATTTTGGACTCGGCCGGTGACAAAATGTTCCAAACACACCCCATGCACAACTCCACCGGGGAAGGTGCCAGACAGGAGTTCTCCTGGTAGTTTTTACATTGCTCCGGTAGGCATCTGAAAGACACCACAAAAGTTGTTCTACCTGCTTTCTGGGCTGAGAGTGGGAACAGCTGAATTTTGGACTCGGCCGGTGACAAAATGTTCCAAACACACCCCATGCACAACTCCACCGGGGAAGGTGCCAGAAAGGAGTTCTCCTGGTAGTTTTTACATTGCTCCGGTAGGCATCTGAAAGACACCACAAAAGTTGTTCTACCTGCTTTCTGGGCTGAGATGGGGAAGCGCTGAATTTTGGAGTCGGCCGGTGACAAAATGTTCCAAACACACCCCCTGCACAACTCCACCGGGGAAGGTGCCAGACAGGAGTTCTCCTGGTAGTTTTTACACTACCTTGGTAGGCATTTGAAAGGCACCCCAAAAGTTGTTCTACCTGCTTTCTGGGCTGAGATGGGGAACCGCTGAATTTTGGAGTCGGCCGGTGACAAAATGTTCCAAACACACCCCATGCACAACTCCAACGGGGAAGGTGCCAGACAGGAGTTCTCTTAGTAGTTTTTACACTACCTTGGTAGGCAGCTGAAAGGCACAAGAAAAGTTGTTGTACCTGCTTTGTGGGCTGAGATGGGGAACCGCTGAATTTTGGAGTCGGCCGGTGACAAATTGTTCCAAACACACCCCATGCACAACTCCACCGGGGAAGGTGCCAGACAGGAGATCTCTTGACAGTTTTTACACTACCTTGGTAGGCATCTGAAAGACACCATAAAAGTTGTTGTACCTGCTTTCTGGGCTGAGATGGGGAACCGCTGAATTTTGGAGTCGGCCGGTGACAAAATGTTCCAAACACACCCCATGCACAACTCCACCATGGAAGGTGCCAGACAGGAGTTCTCTTGGTAGTTTTTACACTACCTTGGTAGGCATCTAAAAGACACCACAAAAGTTGTTCTACCTGCTTTCTGGGCTGAGATGGGGAAACGCTGAATTTTGGAGTCGGCTGGTGACAAAATGTTCCAAACACACCCCCTGCACAACTCCACCGGGGAAGGTGCCAGACAGGAGTTCTCTTAGTAGTTTTTACACTACCTTGGTAAGCAGCTGAAAGGCACCACAAAAGTTGTTCTACCTGCTTTCTGGGCTGAGATGGGGAATCGCTGAATTTTGGAGTCGGCTGGTGGCAAAATGTTCCAAACACACCCCATGCACAACTCCACCACGGAAGGTGCCAGACAGGAGTTCTGTTGGTAGATTTTACATTGCTCTGGTAGGCACCTCAAAGACACCACAAAACTTGTTCTATCTGCTTTCTGGGCTGAGATGGGGAATCGCTGAATTTTGGACTCGGCCGGTGAAAAAATGTTCCAAACACACCCCATGCACAACTCCACCGGAGAAGGTGCCAGACAGGAGTTCTCTTAGTAGTTTTTACACTACCTTGGTAGGCATCTGAAAGACACCACAAAAGTTGTTGTACCTGCTTTCTGGGCTGAGATGGGGAACCGCTGAATTTTGGAGTCGGCCGGTGACAAAATGTTCCAAACACACCCCATGCACAACTCCACCGGGGAAGGTGCCAGACAGGAGTTCTGTTGGTAGATTTTACACTACCTTGGTAGGCAGCTGAAAGGCACCACAAAAGTTGTTCTTCCTGCTTTCTGGGCTGAGATGGGGAACCGCTGAATTTTGGAGTCGGCTGGTGGCAAAATGTTCCAAACACACCCCATGCACAACTCCACCACGGAAGGTGCCAGACAGGAGTTCTCTTGATAGATTTTACATTGCTCTGGTAGGCACCTCAAAGACACCACAAAACTTGTTCTATCTTCTTTCTGGGCTGAGATGGGGAATCGCTGAATTTTGGACTCGGCCGGTGAAAAAATGTTCCAAACACACCCCATGCACAACTCCACCGGGGAAGGTGCCAGACAGGAGTTCTCTTAGTAGTTTTTACACTACCTTGGTAGGCATCTGAAAGGCACCACAAAAGTTGTTCTACCTGCTTTCTGGGCTGAGATGGGGAAGAGCTGAATTTTGGACTCGGCTGGTGACAAAATGTTCCAAACACACCCCATGCACAACTCCACCGGGGAAGGTGCCAGACAGGAGTTCTCCTGGTAGTTTTTACATTGCTCCGGTAGGCATCTGAAAGACACCACAAAAGTTGTTCTACCTGCTTTCTGGGCTGAGATGGGGAAGCGCTGAATTTTGGAGTCGGCCGGTGACAAAATGTTCCAAACACACCCCATGCACAACTCCACCGGGGAAGGTGCCAGACAGGAGTTCTCCTGGTAGTTTTTACACTACCTTGGTAGGCAGCTGAAAGGCACCACAAAAGTTGTTCTACCTGCTTTCTGGGCTGAGATGGGGAACCGCTGAATTTTGGAGTCGGCTGGTGACAAAATGTTCCAAACACACCCCATGCACAACTCCACCGGGGAAGGTGCCAGGAACGAATTCTGTTGGTAGTTTTTACACTACCTTGGTAGGCAGCTGAAAGGCACCACAAAAGTTGTTCTACCTGCTTTCTGGGCTGAGATGGGGAACCGCTGAATTTTGGAGTCGGCCGGTGACAAAATGTTCCAAACACACCCCATGCACAACTCCACCGGGGAAGGTGCCAGAAAGGAGATCTCTTGATAGTTTTTACACTACCTTGGTAGGCAGCTGAAAGGCACCCCAAAAGTTGTTCTACCTGCTTTCTGGGCTGAGATGGGGAATCGCTGAATTTTGGAGTCGGACGGTGACAAAATGTTCCAAACACACCCCATGCACAACTCCACCACGGAAGGTGCCAGACAGGAGTTCTCTTGATAGATTTTACATTGCTCTGGTAGGCACCTCAAAGACACCACAAAACTTGTTCTATCTGCTTTCTGGGCTGAGATGGGGAATCGCTGAATTTTGGACTCGGCCGGTGAAAAAATGTTCCAAACACACCCCATGCACAACTCCACCGGGGAAGGTGCCAGACAGGAGTTCTCTTAGTAGTTTTTACACTACCTTGGTAGGCATCTGAAAGGCACCACAAAAGTTGTTCTACCTGCTTTCTGGGCTGAGATGGGGAAGAGCTGAATTTTGGACTCGGCTGGTGACAAAATGTTCCAAACACACCCCATGCACAACTCCACCGGGGAAGGTGCCAGACAGGAGTTCTCCTGGTAGTTTTTACATTGCTCCGGTAGGCATCTGAAAGACACCACAAAAGTTGTTCTACCTGCTTTCTGGGCTGAGATGGGGAACCGCTGAATTTTGGAGTCGGCTGGTGACAAAATGTTCCAAACACACCCCATGCACAACTCCACCGGGGAAGGTGCCAGGCAGGAGTTCTCCTGGTAGTTTTTACACTACCTTGGTAGGCAGCTGAAAGGCACCACAAAATATTGTTCTACCTGCTTTCTGGGCTGAGATGGGGAACCGCTGAATTTTGGAGTCGGCTGGTGACAAAATGTTCCAAACACACCCCATGCACAACTCCACCGGGGAAGGTGCCAGGCAGGAGTTCTCCTGGTAGTTTTTACACTACCTTGGTAGGCAGCTGAAAGGCACCACAAAAGTTGTTCTACCTGCTTTCTGGGCTGAGATGGGGAACCGCTGAATTTTGGAGTCGGCCGGTGACAAAATGTTCCAAACACACCCCATGCACAACTCCACCGGGGAAGGTGCCAGGAACGAATTCTGTTGGTAGTTTTTACACTACCTTGGTAGGCAGCTGAAAGGCACAAGAAAAGTTGTTGTACCTGCTTTGTGGGCTGAGATGGGGAACCGCTGAATTTTGGAGTCGGCTGGTGACAAAATGTTCCAAACACACCCCCTGCACAACTCCACCACGGAAGGTGCCAGACAGGAGTTCTCCTGGTAGTTTTTACATTGCTCCGGTAGGCGTCTGAAAGACACCACAAAAGTTGTTGTACCTGCTTTCTGGGCTGAGATGGGGAACCGCTGAATTTTGGAGTCGGCCGGTGACAAAATGTTCCAAACACACCCCATGCACAACTCCACCGGGGAAGGTGCCAGACAGGAGATCTCTTGATAGTTTTTACACTACCTTGGTAGGCATCTGAAAGGCACCACAAAAGTTGTTCTACCTGCTTTCTGGGCTGAGATGGGGAACCGCTGAATTTTGGACTCGGCCGGTGGCAAAATGTTCCAAACACACCCCATGCACAACTCCACCGGGGAAGGTGCTAGACAGGAGTTCTGTTGATAGTTTTTACATTGCTCCGGTAGGCATCTGAAAGACACCACAAAAGTTGTTGTACCTGCTTTCTGGGCTGAGATGGGGAACCGCTGAATTTTGGAGTCGGCCGGTGACAAAATGTTCCAAACACACCCCATGCACAACTCCACCGGGGAAGGTGCCAGACAGAAGTTCTCTTGGTAGTTTTTACACTACCTTGGTAGGCATCTAAAAGACACCACAAAAGTTGTTCTACCTCCTTTCTGGGCTGAGATGGGGAAGCGCTGAATTTTGGAGTCGGCCGGTGACAAAATGTTCCAAACACACCCCATGCACAACTCCACCGGGGAAGGTGCCAGGCAGGAGTTCTCCTGGTAGTTTTTACACTACCTTGGTAGGCATTTGAAAGGCACCACAAAAGTTGTTCTTCCTGCTTTCTGGGCTGAGATGGGGAATCGCTGAATTTTGGAGTCGGCTGGTGACAAAATGTTCCAAACACACCCCATGCACAACTCCACCGGGGAAGGTGCCAGGCAGGAGTTCTCCTGGTAGTTTTTACACTACCTTGGTAGGCAGCTGAAAGGCACCACAAAAGTTGTTCTACCTGCTTTCTGGGCTGAGATGGGGAACCGCTGAATTTTGGAGTCGGCCGGTGACAAAATGTTCCAAACACACCCCATGCACAACTCCACCGGGGAAGGTGCCAGAAAGGAGATCTCTTGATAGTTTTTACACTACCTTGGTAGGCAGCTGAAAGGCACCCCAAAAGTTGTTCTACCTGCTTTCTGGGCTGAGATGGGGAATCGCTGAATTTTGGAGTCGGACGGTGACAAAATGTTCCAAACACACCCCATGCACAACTCCACCACGGAAGGTGCCAGACAGGAGTTCTCTTGATAGATACATTGCTCTGGTAGGCACCTCAAAGACACCACAAAACTTGTTCTATCTGCTTTCTGGGCTGAGATGGGGAATCGCTGAATTTTGGACTCGGCCGGTGAAAAAATGTTCCAAACACACCCCATGCACAACTCCACCGGGGAAGGTGCCAGACAGGAGTTCTCTTAGTAGTTTTTACACTACCTTGGTAGGCATCTGAAAGGCACCACAAAAGTTGTTCTACCTGCTTTCTGGGCTGAGATGGGGAAGAGCTGAATTTTGGACTCGGCTGGTGACAAAATGTTCCAAACACACCCCATGCACAACTCCAACGGGGAAGGTGCTAGACAGGAGTTCTCCTGGTAGTTTTTACATTGCTCCGGTAGGCATCTGAAAGACACCACAAAAGTTGTTCTACCCTCCTTTCTGGGCTGAGATGGGGAAGCGCTGAATTTTGGAGTCGGCCGGTGACAAAATGTTCCAAACACACGCCATGCACAACTCCACCGGGGAAGGTGCCAGGCAGGAGTTCTCCTGGTAGTTTTTTACACTACCTTGGTAGGCAGCTGAAAGGCACCACAAAAAGTTGTTCTACCTGCTTTCTGGGCTGAGATGGGGAACCGCTGAATTTTGGAGTCGGCCGGTGACAAAATGTTCCAAACACACCCCATGCACAACTCCACCGGGGAAGGTGCCAGGAACGAATTCTGTTGGTAGTTTTTACACTACCTTGGTAGGCAGCTGAAAGGCACCACAAAAGTTGTTCTACCTGCTTTCTGGGCTGAGATGGGGAACCGCTGAATTTTGGAGTCGGCCGGTGACAAAATGTTCCAAACACACCCCATGGCACAACTCCACCGGGGAAGGTGCCAGAAAGGAGATCTCTTGATAGTTTTTACACTACCTTGGTAGGCAGCTGAAAGGCACCCCAAAAGTTGTTCTACCTGCTTTCTGGGCTGAGATGGGGAATCGCTGAATTTTGGAGTCGGACGGTGACAAAATGTTCCAAACACACCCCATGCACAACTCCACCACGGAAGGTGCCAGACAGGAGTTCTCTTGATAGATTTTACATTGCTCTGGTAGGCACCTCAAAGACACCACAAAACTTGTTCTATCTGCTTTTCTGGGCTGAGATGGGGAATCGCTGAATTTTGGACTCGGCCGGTGAAAAAATGTTCCAAACACACCCCATGCACAACTCCACCGGGGAAGGTGCCAGACAGGAGTTCTCTTAGTAGTTTTTACACTACCTTGGTAGGCATCTGAAAGGCACCACAAAAGTTGTTCTACCTGCTTTCTGGGCTGAGATGGGGAAGAGCTGAATTTTGGACTCGGCTGGTGACAAAATGTTCCAAACACACCCCATGCACAACTCCACCGGGGAAGGTGCCAGACAGGAGTTCTCCTGGTAGTTTTTACATTGCTCCGGTAGGCATCTGAAAGACACCACAAAAGTTGTTCTACCTGCTTTCTGGGCTGAGATGGGGGGAACCGCTGAATTTTGGAGTCGGCTGGTGACAAAATGTTCCAAACACACCCCATGCACAACTCCACCGGGGAAGGTGCCAGGCAGGAGTTCTCCTGGTAGTTTTTACACTACCTTGGTAGGCAGCTGAAAGGCACCACAAAAGTTGTTCTACCTGCTTTCTGGGCTGAGATGGGGAACCGCTGAATTTTGGAGTCGGCTGGTGACAAAATGTTCCAAACACACCCCATGCACAACTCCACCGGGGAAGGTGCCAGGCAGGAGTTCTCCTGGTAGTTTTTACACTACCTTGGTAGGCAGCTGAAAGGCACCACAAAAGTTGTTCTACCTGCTTTCTGGGCTGAGATGGGGAACCGCTGAATTTTGGAGTCGGCCGGTGACAAAATGTTCCAAACACACCCCATGCACAACTCCACCGGGGAAGGTGCCAGGAACGAATTCTGTTGGTAGTTTTTTACACTACCTTGGTAGCAGCTGAAAGGCACAAGAAAAGTTGTTGTACCTGCTTTGTGGGCTGAGATGGGGGAACCGCTGAATTTTGGAGTCGGCTGGTGACAAAATGTTCCAAACACACCCCCTGCACAACTCCACCACGGAAGGTGCCAGACAGGAGTTCTCCTGGTAGTTTTTACATTGCTCCGGTAGGCGTCCTGAAAGACACCACAAAAGTTGTTGTACCTGCTTTCTGGGCTGAGATGGGAACCGCTGAATTTTGGAGTCGGCCGGTGACAAAATGTTCCAAACACACCCCATGCACAACTCCACCGGGGAAGGTGCCAGACAGAAGTTCTCTTGGTAGTTTTTACACTACCTTGTAGGCATCTAAAAGACACCACAAAAGTTGTTCTACCTCCTTTCTGGGCTGAGATGGGGGAAGCGCTGAATTTTGGAGTCGGCCGGTGACAAAATGTTCCAAACACACCCCATGCACAACTCCACCGGGGAAGGTGCCAGGCAGGAGTTCTCCTGGTAGTTTTTACACTACCTTGGTAGGCAGCTGAAAGGCACCACAAAAGTTGTTCTACCTGCTTTCTGGGCTGAGATGGGGAATCGCTGAATTTTGAGTCGGCTGGTGACAAAATGTTCCAAACACACCCCATGCACAACTCCACCGGGGAAGGTGCTAGACAGGAGTTCTGTTGATAGTTTTTACATTGCTCCGGTAGGCATCTGAAAGACACCACAAAAGTTGTTGTACCTGCTTTCTGGGCTGAGATGGGGAACCGCTGAATTTTGGAGTCGGCCGGGTGACAAAATGTTCCAAACACACCCCATGCACAACTCCACCGGGGAAGGTGCCAGACAGAAGTTCTCTTGGTAGTTTTTACCTACCTTGGTAGGCATCTAAAAGACACCACAAAAGTTGTTCTACCTCCTTTCTGGGCTGAGATGGGGAAGCGCTGAATTTTGGAGTCGGCCGGTGACAAAATGTTCCAAACACACCCCATGCACAACTCCACCGGGGAAGGTGCAGGCAGGAGTTCTCCTGGTAGTTTTTACACTACCTTGGTAGGCAGCTGAAAGGCACCACAAAAGTTGTTCTACCTGCTTTCTGGGCTGAGATGGGGAATCGCTGAATTTTGGAGTCGGCTGGTGACAAAATGTTCCAAACACACCCCATGCACAACTCCACCGGGGAAGGTGCCAGGCAGGAGTTCTCCTGGTAGTTTTTACACTACCTTGGTAGGCAGCTGAAAGGCACCACAAAAGTTGTTCTACCTGCTTTCTGGGCTGAGATGGGGAACCGCTGAATTTTGGAGTCGGCCGGTGACAAAATGTTCCAAACACACCCCATGCACAACTCCACCGGGGAAGGTGCCAGAAAGGAGATCTCTTGATAGTTTTTACACTACCTTGGTAGGCAGCTGAAGGCACCCCAAAAGTTGTTCTACCTGCTTTCTGGGCTGAGATGGGGAATCGCTGAATTTTGGAGTCGGACGGTGACAAAATGTTCCAAACACACCCCATGCACAACTCCACCACGGAAGGTGCCAGACAGGAGTTCTCTTGATAGATACATTGCTCTGGTAGGCACCTCAAAGACACCACAAAACTTGTTCTATCTGCTTTCTGGGCTGAGATGGGGAATCGCTGAATTTTGGACTCGGCCGGTGAAAAAATGTTCCAAACACACCCCATGCACAACTCCACCGGGGAAGGTGCCAGACAGGAGTTCTCTTAGTAGTTTTTACACTACCTTGGTAGGCATCTGAAAGGCACCACAAAAGTTGTTCTACCTGCTTTCTGGGCTGAGATGGGGAAGAGCTGAATTTTGGACTCGGCTGGTGACAAAATGTTCCAAACACACCCCATGCACAACTCCAACGGGGAAGGTGCTAGACAGGAGTTTCTCCTGGTAGTTTTTACATTGCTCCGGTAGGCATCTGAAAGACACCACAAAAGTTGTTCTACCTCCTTTCTGGGCTGAGATGGGGAAGCGCTGAATTTTGGAGTCGGCCGGTGACAAAATGTTCCAAACACACGCCATGCACAACTCCACCGGGGAAGGTGCCAGGCAGGAGTTCTCCTGGTAGTTTTTACACTACCTTGGTAGGCAGCTGAAAGGCACCACAAAAGTTGTTCTACCTGCTTTCTGGGCTGAGATGGGGAACCGCTGAATTTTGGAGTCGGCCGGTGACAAAATGTTCCAAACACACCCCATGCACAACTCCACCGGGGAAGGTGCCAGGAACGAATTCTGTTGGTAGTTTTTACACTACCTTGGTAGGCAGCTGAAAGGCACCCCAAAAGTTGTTCTACCTGCTTTCTGGGCTGAGATGGGGAATCGCTGAATTTTGGAGTCGGACGGTGATAAAATGTTCCAAACACACCCCATGCACAACTCCACCACGGAAGGTGCCAGACAGGAGTTCTCTTGATAGATTTTACATTGCTCTGGTAGGCACCTCAAAGACACCACAAAACTTGTTCTATCTGCTTTCTGGGCTGAGATGGGGAATCGCTGAATTTTGGACTCGGCCGGTGAAAAAATGTTCCAAACACACCCCATGCACAACTCCACCGGGGAAGGTGCCAGACAGGAGTTCTCTTAGTAGTTTTTACACTACCTTGGTAGGCATCTGAAAGGCACCACAAAAGTTGTTCTACCTGCTTTCTGGGCTGAGATGGGGAAGAGCTGAATTTTGGACTCGGCTGGTGACAAAATGTTCCAAACACACCCCATGCACAACTCCACCGGGGAAGGTGCCAGACAGGAGTTCTCCTGGTAGTTTTTACATTGCTCCGGTAGGCATCTGAAAGACACCACAAAAGTTGGTTCTACCTCCTTTCTGGGCTGAGATGGGGAAGCGCTGAATTTTGGACTCGGCCGGTGACAAAATGTTCCAAACACACCCCATGCACAACTCCACCGGGGAAGGTGCCAGGCAGGAGTTCTCCTGGTAGTTTTTACACTACCTTGGTAGGCAGCTGAAAGGCACCACAAAAGTTGTTCTACCTGCTTTCTGGGCTGAGATGGGGAACCGCTGAATTTTGGAGTCGGCCGGTGACAAAATGTTCCAAACACACCCCATGCACAACTCCACCGGGGAAGGTGCCAGGAACGAATTCTGTTGGTAGTTTTTTACACTACCTTGGTAGGCAGCTGAAAGGCACAAGAAAAGTTGTTGTACCTGCTTTGTGGGCTGAGATGGGGAACCGCTGAATTTTGGAGTCGGCTGGTGACAAAATGTTCCAAACACACCCCCTGCACAACTCCACCACGGAAGGTGCCAGACAGGAGTTCTCCTGGTAGTTTTTACATTGCTCCGGTAGGCGTCTGAAAGACACCACAAAAGTTGTTGTACCTGCTTTCTGGGCTGAGATGGGGAACCGCTGAATTTTGGAGTCGGCCGGTGACAAAATGTTCCAAACACACCCCATGCACAACTCCACCGGGGAAGGTGCCAGACAGGAGTTCTCCTGGTAGTTTTTACACTACCTTGGTAGGCATCTGAAAGGCACCACAAAAGTTGTTCTACCTGCTTTCTGGGCTGAGATGGGGAACCGCTGAATTTTGGACTCGGCCGGTGGCAAAATGTTCCAAACACACCCCATGCACAACTCCACCGGGGAAGGTGCTAGACAGGAGTTCTCCTGGTAGTTTTTACATTGCTCCGGTAGGCATCTGAAAGACACCACAAAAGTTGTTGTACCTGCTTTCTGGGCTGAGATGGGGAACCGCTGAATTTTGGAGTCGGCCGGTGACAAAATGTTCCAAACACACCCCCTGCAAAACTCCACCGGGGAAGGTGCCAGAAAGGAGTTCTCTTGGTAGTTTTTACACTACCTTGGTAGGCATCTAAAAGACACCACAAAAGTTGTTCTACCTGCTTTCTGGGCTGAGATGGGGAAACGCTGAATTTTGGAGTCGGCTGGTGACAAAATGTTCCAAACACACCCCCTGCACAACTCCACCGGGGAAGGTGCCAGGCAGGAGTTCTCTTAGTAGTTTTTACACTACCTTGGTAAGCAGCTGAAAGGCACCACAAAAGTTGTTCTACCTGCTTTCTGGGCTGAGATGGGGAACCGCTGAATTTTGGAGTCGGCTGGTGATAAAATGTTCCAAACACACCCCCTGCACAACTCCACCGGGGAAGGTGCCAGACAGGAGTTCTCTTGATAGATTTTACATTGCTCTGGTAGGCACCTCAAAGACACCACAAAACTTGTTCTACCTGCTTTCTGGGCTGAGATGGGGAATCGCTGAATTTTGGACTCAGCCGGTGAAAAAATGTTCCAAACACACCCCATGCACAACTCCACCGGGGAAGGTGCCAGACAGGAGTTCTCTTAGTAGTTTTTACACTACCTTGGTAGGCATCTGAAAGACACCACAAAAGTTGTTCTACCTGCTTTCTGGGCTGAGATGGGGAAGAGCTGAATTTTGGACTCGGCTGGTGACAAAATGTTCCAAACACACCCCATGCACAACTCCACCGGGGAAGGTGCCAGACAGGAGTTCTCCTGGTAGTTTTTACATTGCTCCGGTAGGCATCTGAAAGACACCACAAAAGTTGTTCTACCTCCTTTCTGGGCTGAGATGGGGAAGCGCTGAATTTTGGAGTCGGCCGGTGACAAAATGTTCCAAACACACCCCATGCACAACTCCACCGGGGAAGGTGCCAGGCAGGAGTTCTGTTGGTAGATTTTACACTACCTTGGTAGGCACCTGAAAGGCACCACAAAAGTTGTTCTACCTGCTTTCTGGGCTGAGATGGGGAACCGCTGAATTTTGGAGTCGGCCGGTGACAAAATGTTCCAAACACACCCCATGCACAACTCCACCGGGGAAGGTGCCAGGAACGAATTCTGTTGGTAGTTTTTACACTACCCCGGTAGGCAAGAGAAAGGCACAAGAAAAGTTGTTGTACCTGCTTTGTGGGCTGAGATGGGGAACCGCTGAATTTTGGAGTCGGCTGGTGACAAAATGTTCCAAACACACCCCCTGCACAACTCCACCACGGAAGGTGCCAGACAGGAGTTCTCCTGGTAGTTTTTACATTGCTCCGGTAGGCGTCTGAAAGACACCACAAAAGTTGTTGTACCTGCTTTCTGGGCTGAGATGGGGAACCGCTGAATTTTGGACTCGGCCGGTGAAAAAATGTTCCAAACACACCCCATGCACAACTCCACCGGGGAAGGTGCCAGACAGGAGTTCTCTTGATAGTTTTTACACTACCTTGGTAGGCATCTGAAAGGCACCACAAAAGTTGTTCTACCTGCTTTCTGGGCTGAGATGGGGAACCGCTGAATTTTGGACTCGGCCGGTGGCAAAATGTTCCAAACACACCCCATGCACAACTCCACCGGGGAAGGTGCTAGACAGGAGTTCTCCTGGTAGTTTTTACATTGCTCCGGTAGGCATCTGAAAGACACCACAAAAGTTGTTCTACCTGCTTTCTGGGCTGAGATGGGGAACCGCTGAATTTTGGAGTCGGCCGGTGACAAAATGTTCCAAACACACCCCATGCACAACTCCACCACGGAAGGTGCCAGACAGGAGTTCTCTTGGTAGTTTTTACACTACCTTGGTAGGCATCTAAAAGACACCACAAAAGTTGTTCTACCTGCTTTCTGGGCTGAGATGGGGAAACGCTGAATTTTGGAGTCGGCTGGTGACAAAATGTTCCAAACACACCCCCTGCACAACTCCACCGGGGAAGGTGCCAGACAGGAGTTCTCTTAGTAGTTTTTACACTACCTTGGTAAGCAGCTGAAAGGCACCACAAAAGTTGTTCTACCTGCTTTCTGGGCTGAGATGGGGAATCGCTGAATTTTGGAGTCGGCTGGTGGCAAAATGTTCCAAACACACCCCATGCACAACTCCACCGGGGAAGGTGCCAGACAGGAGTTCTGTTGGTAGATTTTACATTGCTCTGGTAGGCACCTCAAAGACACCACAAAACTTGTTCTATCTGCTTTCTGGGCTGAGATGGGGAATCGCTGAATTTTGGACTCGGCCGGTGAAAAAATGTTCCAAACACACCCCATGCACAACTCCACCGGGGAAGGTGCCAGACAGGAGTTCTCTTAGTAGTTTTTACACTACCTTGGTAGGCATCTGAAAGACACCACAAAAGTTGTTGTACCTGCTTTCTGGGCTGAGATGGGGAACCGCTGAATTTTGGAGTCGGCCGGTGACAAAATGTTCCAAACACACCCCATGCACAACTCCACCACGGAAGGTGCCAGACAGGAGTTCTCTTGATAGATTTTACATTGCTCTGGTAGGCACCTCAAAGACACCACAAAACTTGTTCTATCTGCTTTCTGGGCTGAGATGGGGAATCGCTGAATTTTGGACTAGGCCGGTGAAAAAATGTTCCAAACACACCCCATGCACAACTCCACCGGGGAAGGTGCCAGACAGGAGTTCTTTTAGTAGTTTTTACACTACCTTGGTAGGCATCTGAAAGGCACCACAAAAGTTGTTCTACCTGCTTTCTGGGCTGAGATGGGGAAGAGCTGAATTTTGGACTCGGCTGGTGACAAAATGTTCCAAACACCCCATGCACAACTCCACCACGGAAGGTGCCAGGAAAGAGTTCTCTTGATAGTTTTTACACTACCTTGGTAGGCATCTAAAAGACACCACAAAAGTTGTTCTACCTGCTTTCTGGGCTGAGATGGGGAACCGCTGAATTTTGGAGTCGGCCGGTGACAAAATGTTCCAAACACACCCCATGCACAACTCCACCGGGGAAGGTGCCAGACAGGAGTTCTTCCTGGTAGTTTTTACACTACCTTGGTAGGCATTTGAAAGGCACCAGAAAACTTGTTCTATCTGCTTTCTGGGCTGAGATGCGGAACCGCTGAATTTTGGACTCGGCCGGTGACAAAATGTTCCAAACACACCCCATGCACAACTCCACCGGGGAAGGTGCCAGACAGGAGTTCTCTTAGTAGTTTTTACACTACCTTGGTAGGCATTTGAAAGGCACCACAAAAGTTGTTCTTCCTGCTTTCTGGGCTGAGATGGGGAACCGCTGAATTTTGGACTCGGCCGGTGACAAAATGTTCCAAACACACCCCATGCACAACTCCACTGGGGAAGGTGCCAGACAGGAGTTCTCCTGGTAGTTTTTACATTGCTCCGGTAGGCATCTGAAAGACACCACAAAAGTTGTTGTACCTGCTTTCTGGGCTGAGATGGGGAAACGCTGAATTTTGGAGTCGGCCGGTGACAAAATGTTCCAAACACACCCCATGCACAACTCCACCGGGGAAGGTGCCAGACAGGAGTTCTCCTGGTAGTTTTTACACTACATTGGTAGGCATCTAAAAGACACCAGAAAAGTTGTTCTTCCTGCTTTCTGGGCTGAGATGGGGAAACGCTGAATTTTGGACTCGGCTGGTGACAAAATGTTCCAAACACACCCCATACACAACTCCACCGGGGAAGGTGCCAGACAGGAGTTCTGTTGGTAGATTTTACACTACCTTGGTAGGCAGCTGAAAGGCACCACAAAAGTTGTTCTTCCTGCTTTCTGGGCTGAGATGGGGAATCGCTGAATTTTGGACTCGGCCGGTGAAAAAATGTTCCAAAGACACCCCATGCACAACTCCACCGGGGAAGGTGCCAGACAGGAGTTCTCTTAATAGTTTTTACACTACCTTGGTAGGCATCTGAAAGACACCACAAAAGTTGTTCTACCTGCTTTCTGGGCTGAGATGGGGAACAGCTGAATTTTGGACTCGGCTGGTGACAAAATGTTCCAAACACACCCCCTGCACAACTCCACCGGGGAAGGTGCCAGACAGGAGTTCTCCTGGTAGTTTTTACATTGCTCCCGTAGGCATCTGAAAGACACCACAAAAGTTGTTGTACCTGCTTTCTGGGCTGAGATGGGGAAACGCTGAATTTTGGAGACGGCCGGTGACAAAATGTTCCAAACACACCCCATGCACAACTCCACCGGGGAAGGTGCCAGAAAGGAGATCTCTTGATAGTTTTTACACTACCTTGGTAGGCAGCTGAAAGGCACCCCAAAAGTTGTTCTACCTGCTTTCTGGGCTGAGATGGGGAATCGCTGAATTTTGGAGTCGGACGGTGACAAAATGTTCCAAACACACCCCATGCACAACTCCACTGGGGAAGGTGCCAGACAGGAGTTCTCCTGGTAGTTTTTACACTACCTTGGTAGGCATTTGAAAGGCACCACAAAAGTTGTTCTTCCTGCTTTCTGGGCTGAGATGGGGAAACGCTGAATTTTGGACTCGGCCGGTGACAAAATGTTCCAAACACACCCCATGCACAACTCCACCGGGGAAGGTGCCAGACAGGAGTTCTCCTGGTAGTTTTTACATTGCTCCGGTAGGCGTCTGAAAGACACCACAAAAGTTGTTGTACCTGCTTTCTGGGCTGAGATGGGGAACCGCTGAATTTTGGAGTCGGCCGGTGACAAAATGTTCCAAACACACCCCATGCACAACTCCACTGGGGAAGGTGCCAGACAGGAGATCTTTTGGTAGTTTTTACACTACCTTGGTAGGCATCTGAAAGGCACCACAAAAGTTGTTCTACCTGCTTTCTGGGCTGAGATGGGGAAACGCTGAATTTTGGACTCGGCTGGTGACAAAATGTTCCAAACACACCCCATGCACAACTCCACCGGGGAAGGTGCTAGACAGGAGTTCTCCTGGTAGTTTTTACATTGCTCCGGTAGGCATCTGAAAGACACCACAAAAGTTGTTGTACCTGCTTTCTGGGCTGAGATGGGGAACCGCTGAATTTTGGAGTCGGCCGGTGACAAAATGTTCCAAACACACCCCCTGCAAAACTCCACCGGGGAAGGTGCCAGAAAGGAGTTCTCTTGGTAGTTTTTACACTACCTTGGTAGGCATCTAAAAGACACCACAAAAGTTGTTCTACCTGCTTTCTGGGCTGAGATGGGGAATCGCTGAATTTTGGAGTCGGCTGGTGACAAAATGTTCCAAACACACCCCATGCAAAACTCCACCGGGGAAGGTGCCAGACAGGAGTTCTGTTGGTAGATTTTACATTGCTCTGGTAGGCACCTCAAAGACACCACAAAACTTGTTCTATCTGCTTTCTGGGCTGAGATGGGGAATCGCTGAATTTTGGACTCGGCCGGTGAAAAAATGTTCCAAACACACCCCATGCACAACTCCACCGGGGAAGGTGCCAGACAGGAGTTCTCTTAGTAGTTTTTACACTACCTTGGTAGGCATCTGAAAGACACCACAAAAGTTGTTCTACCTGCTTTCTGGGCTGAGATGGGGAACAGCTGAATTTTGGACTCGGCTGGTGACAAAATGTTCCAAACACACCCCATGCACAACTCCACCGGGGAAGGTGCCAGACAGGAGTTCTGTTGGTAGATTTTACACTACCTTGGTAGGCAGCTGAAAGGCACCACAAAAATTGTTCTGCCTCCTTTCTGGGCTGAGATGGGGAACCGCTGAATTTTGGAGTCGGCTGGTGACAAAATGTTCCAAACACACCCCATGCACAACTCCACCACGGAAGGTGCCAGACAGGAGTTCTCTTGATAGATTTTACATTGCTCTGGTAGGCACCTCAAAGACACCACAAAACTTGTTCTACCTGCTTTCTGGGCTGAGATGGGGAATTGCTGAATTTTGGACTCGGCCGGTGACAAAATGTTCCAAACACACCCCATGCACAACTCCACCGGGGAAGGTGCCAGACAGGAGTTCTCTTAGTAGTTTTTACACTACCTTGGTAGGCATCTGAAAGGCACCACAAAAGTTGTTCTACCTGCTTTCTGGGCTGAGATGGGGAAGAGCTGAATTTTGGACTCGGCTGGTGACAAAATGTTCCAAACACACCCCATGCACAACTCCACCACGGAAGGTGCCAGAAAAGAGTTCTCTTGATGGTTTTTACACTACCTTGGTAGGCATCTAAAAGACACCACAAAAGTTGTTCTACCTGCTTTCTGGGCTGAGATGGGGAAACGCTGAATTTTGGACTCGGCCGGTGACAAAATGTTCCAAACACACCCCCTGCACAACTCCACCGGGGAAGGTGCCAGACAGGAGTTCTCTTGGTAGTTTTTACACTACCTTGGTAGGCATTTGAAAGGCACCACAAAAGTTGTTCTTCCTGCTTTCTGGGCTGAGATGGGGAACCGCTGAATTTTGGACTCGGCCGGTGACAAAATGTTCCAAACACACCCCATGCACAACTCCACCGGGGAAGGTGCCAGACAGGAGTTCTCCTGGTAGTTTTTACACTACCTTGGTAGGCATTTGAAAGGCACCACAAAAGTTGTTCTTCCTGCTTTCTGGGATGAGATGGGGAACCGCTGAATTTTGGACTCGGCCGGTGACAAAATGTTCCAAACACACCCCATGCACAACTCCACCGGGGAAGGTGCCAGACAGGAGTTCTCCTGGTAGTTTTTACACTACCTTGGTAGGCATTTGAAAGGCACCACAAAAGTTGTTCTACCTCCTTTCTGGGCTGAGATGGGGAACCGCTGAATTTTGGAGTCGGCCGGTGACAAAATGTTCCAAACACACCCCATGCACAACTCCACCACGGAAGGTGCCAGACAGGAGTTCTCTTGGTAGTTTTTACACTACATTGGTAGGCATCTAAAAGACACAAGAAAAGTTGTTCTACCTGCTTTCTGGGCTGAGATGGGGAAACGCTGAATTTTGGACTCGGCTGGTGACAAAATGTTCCAAACACAGCCCATGCACAACTCCAACGGGGAAGGTGCCAGACAGGAGTTCTGTTGGTAGATTTTACACTACCTTGGTAGGCATCTGAAAGGCACCACAAAAGTTGTTCTTCCTGCTTTCTGGGCTGAGATGGGGATCGCTGAATTTTGGAGTCGGCCGGTGAAAAAATGTTCCAAAGACACCCCATGCACAACTCCACCGGGGAAGGTGCTAGACAGGAGTTCTCTTAATAGTTTTTACACTACCTTGGTAGGCATCTGAAAGACACCACAAAAGTTGTTCTACCTGCTTTCTGGGCTGAGATGGGGAACCGCTGAATTTTGGACTCGGCTGGTGACAAAATGTTCCAAACACACCCCCTGCACAACTCCACCGGGGAAGGTGCCAGACAGGAGTTCTCCTGGTAGTTTTTACATTGCTCCCGTAGGCATCTGAAAGACACCACAAAAGTTGTTCTTCCTGCTTTCTGGGCTGAGATGGGGAACCGCTGAATTTTGGAGTCGGCCGGTGACAAAATGTTCCAAACACACCCCATGCACAACTCCACCGGGGAAGGTGCCAGAAAGGAGATCTCTTGATAGTTTTTACACTACCTTGGTAGGCAGCTGAAAGGCACCCCAAAAGTTGTTCTACCTGCTTTCTGGGCTGAGGTGGGGAACCACTGAATTTTGGAGTCGGACGGTGACAAAATGTTCCAAACACACCCCATGCACAACTCCACCGGGGAAGGTGCCAGACAGGAGTTCTCCTGGTAGTTTTTACACTACCTTGGTAGGCATTTGAAAGGCACCACAAAAGTTGTTCTACCTCCTTTCTGGGCTGAGATGGGGAAACGCTGAATTTTGGACTCGGCCGGTGACAAAATGTTCCAAACACACCCCCTGCACAACTCCACCGGGGAAGGTGCCAGACAGGAGTTCTCTTGGTAGTTTTTACACTACCTTGGTAGGCATCTAAAAGACACCACAAAAGTTGTTCTACCTGCTTTCTGGGCTGAGATGGGGAAACGCTGAATTTTGGACTCGGCCGGTGACAAAATGTTCCAAACACACCCCATGCACAACTCCACCGGGGAAGGTGCCAGACAGGAGTTCTCCTGATAGATTTTACACTACCTTGGTAGGCATTTGAAAGGCACCACAAAAGTTGTTCTTCCTGCTTTCTGGGCTGAGATGGGGAAACGCTGAATTTTGGACTCGGCTGGTGACAAAATGTTCCAAACACACCCCATGCACAACTCCACCGGGGAAGGTGCCAGACAGGAGTTCTCTTAGTAGTTTTTACATTGCTCTGGTAGGCATCTGAAAGACACCACAAAAGTTGTTCTACCTCCTTTCTGGGCTGAGATGGGGAACCGCTGAATTTTGGAGTCGGCCGGTGACAAAATGTTCCAAACACACCCCATGCACAACTCCACCGGGGAAGGTGCCAGACAGGAGTTCTCCTGGTAGTTTTTAAATTGCTCCGGTAGGCATCTGAAAGACACCACAAAGTTGTTCTACCTCCTTTCTGGGCTGAGATGGGGAAACGCTGAATTTTGGAGTCGGCCGGTGACAAAATGTTCTAAACACACCCCATGCACAACTCCACCGGGGAAGGTGCCAGACAGGAGTTCTGTTGGTAGATTTTACACTACCTTGGTAGGCAGCTGAAAGGCACCACAAAAGTTGTTCTTCCTGCTTTCTGGGCTGAGATGGGGAATCGCTGAATTTTGGACTCGGCCGGTGAAAAAATGTTCCAAACACACCCCATGCACAACTCCACCGGGGAAGGTGCCAGACAGGAGTTCTCTTAATAGTTTTTACACTACCTTGGTAGGCATCTGAAAGACACCACAAAAGTTGTTCTACCTGCTTTCTGGGCTGAGATGGGGAACAGCTGAATTTTGGACTCGGCTGGTGACAAAATGTTCCAAACACACCCCCTGCACAACTCCACCGGGGAAGGTGCCAGACAGGAGTTCTCCTGGTAGTTTTTACATTGCTCCCGTAGGCATTTGAAAGGCACCACAAAAGTTGTTCTTCCTGCTTTCTGGGCTGAGATGGGGAACCGCTGAATTTTGGACTCGGCCGGTGACAAAATGTTCCAAACACACCCCATGCACAACTCCACCGGGGAAGGTGCCAGGCAGGAGTTCTCCTGGTAGTTTTTACACTACCTTGGTAGGCAGCTGAAAGGCACCACAAAAGTTGTTCTTCCTGCTTTCTGGGCTGAGATGGGGAACCGCTGAATTTTGGACTCGGCTGGTGACAAAATGTTCCAAACACACCCCATGCACAACTCCACCGGGGAAGGTGCCAGACAGGAGTTCTCCTGGTAGTTTTTACATTGCTCCGGTAGGCATCTGAAAGACACCACAAAAGTTGTTCTACCTCCTTTCTGGGCTGAGATGGGGAACCGCTGAATTTTGGAGTCGGCCGGTGACAAAATGTTCCAAACACACCCCATGCACAACTCCACCGGGGAAGGTGCCAGACAGGAGTTCTCCTGGTAGTTTTTACATTGCTCCGGTAGGCATCTGAAAGACACCACAAAGTTGTTCTACCTCCTTTCTGGGCTGAGATGGGGAAACGCTGAATTTTGGAGTCGGCCGGTGACAAAATGTTCCAAACACACCCCATGCACAACTCCACCGGGGAAGGTGCCAGACAGGAGTTCTCTTGGTAGTTTTTACACTACATTGGTAGGCATCTAAAAGACACCAGAAAAGTTGTTCTACCTGCTTTCTGGGCTGAGATGGGGAAACGCTGAATTTTGGACTCGGCTGGTGACAAAATGTTCCAAACACACCCCATGCACAACTCCACCGGGGAAGGTGCCAGACAGGAGTTCTGTTGGTAGATTTTACACTACCTTGGTAGGCAGCTGAAAGGCACCACAAAAGTTGTTCTTCCTGCTTTCTGGGCTGAGATGGGGAATCGCTGAATTTTGGACTCGGCCGGTGAAAAAATGTTCCAAAGACACCCCATGCACAACTCCACCGGGGAAGGTGCCAGACAGGAGTTCTCTTAATAGTTTTTACACTACCTTGGTAGGCATCTGAAAGACACCACAAAAGTTGTTCTACCTGCTTTCTGGGCTGAGATGGGGAACAGCAGAATTTTGGACTCGGCTGGTGACAAAATGTTCCAAACACACCCCCTGCACAACTCCACCAGGGAAGGTGCCAGACAGGAGTTCTCCTGGTAGTTTTTACATTGCTCCCGTAGGCATCTGAAAGACACCACAAAAGTTGTTGTGCCTGCTTTCTGGGCTGAGATGGGGAACCGCTGAATTTTGGAGTCGGCCGGTGACAAAATGTTCCAAACACACCCCATGCACAACTCCACCGGGGAAGGTGCCAGAAAGGAGATCTCTTGATAGTTTTTACACTACCTTGGTAGGCAGCTGAAAGGCACCCCAAAAGTTGTTCTACCTGCTTTCTGGGCTGAGGTGGGGAACCGCTGAATTTTGGAGTCGGACGGTGACAAAATGTTCCAAACACACCCCATGCACAACTCCACCGGGGAAGGTGCCAGACAGGAGTTCTCCTGGTAGTTTTTACACTACCTTGGTAGGCATCTGAAAGACACCACAAAAGTTGTTCTACCTCCTTTCTGGGCTGAGATGGGGAACCGCTGAATTTTGGACTCGGCTGGTGGCAAAATGTTCCAAAAACACCCCATGCACAACTCCACCGGGGAAGGTGCCAGACAGGAGTTCTTCCTGGTAGTTTTTACACTACCTTGGTAGGCATTTGAAAGGCACCACAAAAGTTGTTGTACCTGCTTTCTGGGCTGAGATGAGGAACCGCTGAATTTTGGAGTCGGCCGGTGACAAAATGTTCCAAACACACCCCATGCACAACTCCACCGGGGAAGGTGCCAGACAGGAGTTCTCCTGGTAGTTTTTACATTGCTCCGGTAGGCATCTGAAAGACACCACAAAAGTTGTTCTACCTGCTTTCTGGGCTGAGATGGGGAACCGCTGAATTTTGGAGTCGGCCGGTGACAAAATGTTCCACAGACACCCCATGCACAACTCCACCGGGGAAGGTGCCAGGAACGAATTCTGTTGGTAGATTTTACACTACCTTGGTAGGCAGCTGAAAGGCACCACAAAAGTTGTTCTTCCTGCTTTCTGGGCTGAGATGGGGAACCGCTGAATTTTGGAGTCGGCTGGTGGCAAAATGTTCCAAACACACCCCATGCACAACTCCACCACGGAAGGTGCCAGACAGGAGTTCTCTTGATAGATTTTACATTGCTCTGGTAGGCACCTCAAAGACACCACAAAACTTGTTCTATCTGCTTTCTGGGCTGAGATGGGGAATCGCTGAATTTTGGAGTCGGCCGGTGACAAAATGTTCCAAACACACCCCATGCACAACTCCACCGGGGAAGGTGCCAGACAGGAGTTCTCTTAGTAGGTTTTACACTACCTTGGTAAGTAGCTGAAAGGCACCACAAAAGTTGTTCTACCTGCTTTCTGGGCTGAGATGGGGAACCGCTGAATTTTGGACTCGGCCGGTGACAAAATGTTCCAAACACACCCCATGCACAACTCCACCGGGGAAGGTGCCAGACAGGAGTTCTCTTGGTAGTTTTTACAGTACCTTGGTAGGCAGCTGAAAGGCACCACAAAAGTTGTTCTACCTGCTTTCTGGGCTGAGATGGGGAACAGCTGAATTTTGGAGTCGGCTGGTGACAAAATGTTCCAAACACACCCCATGCACAACTCCACCGGGGAAGGTGCCAGACAGGAGTTCTCTTGGTAGTTTTTACACTACCTTGGTAGGCATCTAAAAGACACCACAAAAGTTGTTCTACCTGCTTTCTGGGCTGAGATGGGGAACCGCTGAATTTTGGAGTCGGCTGGTGACAAAATGTTCCAAACACACCCCCTGCACAACTCCACCGGGGAAGGTGCCAGACAGGAGTTCTCTTAGTAGTTTTTACACTACCTTGGTAAGCATCTGAAAGGCACCACAAAAGTTGTTCTACCTGCTTTCTGGGCTGAGATGGGGAACCGCTGAATTTTGGAGTCGGCCGGTGACAAAATGTTCCAAACACACCCCATGCACAACTCCACCAGGGAAGGTGCCAGACAGGAGTTCTCTTAGTAGTTTTTACACTACCTTGGTAGGCATCTGAAAGACACCACAAAAGTTGTTGTACCTGCTTTCTGGGCTGAGATGGGGAACCGCTGAATTTTGGAGACGGCCGGTGACAAAATGTTCCAAACACACCCCATGCACAACTCCACCGGGGAAGGTGCCAGACAGGAGTTCTGTTGGTAGATTTTACACTACCTTGGTAGGCAGCTGAAAGGCACCACAAAAGTTGTTCTACCTCCTTTCTGGGCTGAGATGGGGAAACGCTGAATTTTGGACTCGGCCGGTGAAAAAATGTTCCAAACACACCCCATGCACAACTCCACCGGGGAAGGTGCCAGACAGGAGTTCTCCTGGTAGTTCTTACATTGCTCCGGTAGGCATCTGAAAGACACCACAAAAGTTGTTCTACCTGCTTTCTGGGCTGAGATGGGGAACCGCTGAATTTTGGACTCGGCCGGTGACAAAATGTTCCAAACACACCCCATGCACAACTCCACCGGGGAAGGTGCCAGACAGGAGTTCTCCTGGTAGTTTTTACACTACATTGGTAGGCATCTAAAAGACACCAGAAAAGTTGTTCTACCTGCTTTCTGGGCTGAGATGGGGAAACGCTGAATTTTGGACTCGGCCGGTGACAAAATGTTCCAAACACACCCCATGCACAACTCCACCGGGGAAGGTGCCAGACAGGAGTTCTGTTGGTAGATTTTACACTACCTTGGTAGGCATCTGAAAGACACCACAAAAGTTGTTCTACCTGCTTTCTGGGCTGAGATGGGGAACAGCTGAACTTTGGAGTCGGCTGGTGACAAAATGTTCCAAACACACCCCATGCACAACTCCACCGGGGAAGGTGCCAGACAGGAGTTCTGTTGGTAGATTTTACACTACCTTGGTAGGCATCTGAAAGACACCACAAAAGTTGTTCTACCTGCTTTCTGGGCTGAGATGGGGAACAGCTGAACTTTGGAGTCGGCTGGTGACAAAATGTTCCAAACACACCCCATGCACAACTCCACCGGGGAAGGTGCCAGACAGGAGTTCTCCTGGTAGTTTTTACATTGCTCCCGTAGGCATCTGAAAGGCACCACAAAAGTTGTTCTACCTGCTTTCTGGGCTGAGATGGGGAACCGCTGAATTTTGGAGTCGGCTGGTGACAAAATGTTCCAAACACACCCCATGCACAACTCCACCGGGGAAGGTGCCACACAGGAGTTCTCTTGATAGATTTTACATTGCTCCGGTAGGCACCTCAAAGACACCACAAAACTTGTTCTATCTGCTTTCTGGGCTGAGATGGGGAATCGCTGAATTTTGGAGTCGGCCGGTGACAAAATGTTCCAAACACACCCCATGCACAACTCCACCGGGGAAAATGCCAGACAGGAGTTCTCTTAGTACTTTTTACACTACCTTGGTAAGTAGCTGAAAGGCACCACAAAAGTTGTTCTACCTGCTTTCTGGGCTGAGAAGGGGAACCGCTGAATTTTGGAGTTGGACGGTGACAAAATGTTCCAAACACACCCCATGCACAACTCCACCGGGGAAGGTGCCAGACAGGAGTTCTCCTGGTAGTTTTTACACTACCTTGGTAGGCAGCTGAAAGGCACCACAAAAGTTGTTGTACCTGCTTTCTGGGCTGAGATGGGGAACAGCTGAATTTTGGACTCGGCTGGTGACAAAATGTTCCAAACACACCCCATGCACAACTCCACCGGGGAAGGTGCCAGACAAGAGTTCTCTTAGTAGATTTTACATTGCTCTGGTAGGCACCTGAAAGTCACCACAAAAGTTGTTCTACCTGCTTTCTGGGCTGAGATGGGGAATCGCTGAATTTTGGACTCGGCCGGTGAAAAAATGTTCCAAAGACACCCCATGCACAACTCCACCGGGGAAGGTGCCAGACAGGAGTTCTCTTGGTAGATTTTACACTACCTTGGTAGGCATCTGAAAGACACCACAAAAGTTGTTCTTCCTGCTTTCTGGGCTGAGATGGGGAACCACTGAATTTTGGAGTCGGCTGGTGGCAAAATGTTCCAAACACACCCCATGTACAACTCCACCACGGAAGGTGCCAGACAGGAGTTCTCCTGGTAGTTTTTACATTGCTCCCGTAGGCATCTGAAAGACACCACAAAAGTTGTTCTACCTGCTTTCTGGGCTGAGATGGGGAAGAGCTGAATTTTGGAGTCGGCCGGTGACAAAATGTTCCAAACACACCCCATGCACAACTCCACCGGGGAAGGTGCCAGACAGGAGTTCTCTTAGTAGTTTTTACACTACCTTGGTAAGCAGCTGAAAGGCACCACAAAAGTTGTTCTTCCTGCTTTCTGGGCTGAGATGGGGAACCGCTGAATTTTGGACTCGGCCGGTGACAAAATGTTCCAAACACACCCCATGCACAACTCCACCGGGGAAGGTGCCAGACAGGAGTTCTCCTGATAGTTTTTACACTACCTTGGTAGGCATTTGAAAGGCACCACAAAAGTTGTTCTTCCTGCTTTCTGGGCTGAGATGGGGAACCGCTGAATTTTGGAGTCGGCTGGTGACAAAATGTTCCAAACACACCCCATGCACAACTCCACCGGGAAAGGTGCCAGACAGGAGATCTGTTGGTAGTTTTTACATTGCTCCGGTAGGCATCTGAAAGACACCACAAAAGTTGTTCTACCTCCTTTCTGGGCTGAGATGGGGAAACGCTGAATTTTGGAGTCGGCCGGTGACAAAATGTTCCAAACACACCCCATGCACAACTCCACCGGGGAAGGTGCCAGACAGGAGTTCTCCTGGTAGTTTTTACATTGCTCCGGTAGGCATCTGAAAGACACCACAAAAGTTGTTCTACCTGCTTTCTGGGCTGAGATGGGGAACCGCTGAATTTTGGACTCGGCCGGTGACAAAATGTTCCAAACACACCCCATGCACAACTCCACCGGGGAAGGTGCCAGACAGGAGTTCTCCTGGTAGTTTTTACACTACATTGGTAGGCATCTAAAAGACACCAGAAAAGTTGTTCTACCTGCTTTCTGGGCTGAGATGGGGAAACGCTGAATTTTGGACTCGGCTGGTGACAAAATGTTCCAAACACACCCCATGCACAACTCCACCGGGGAAGGTGCCAGACAGGAGTTCTGTTGGTAGATTTTACACTACCTTGGTAGGCAGCTGAAAGGCACCACAAAAGTTGTTCTTCCTGCTTTCTGGGCTGAGATGGGGAATCGCTGAATTTTGGACTCGGCCGGTGACAAAATGTTCCAAACACACCCCATGCACAACTCCACCGGGGAAGGTGCCAGACAGGAGTTCTCTTAATAGTTTTTACACTACCTTGGTAGGCATCTGAAAGACACCACAAAAGTTGTTCTACCTGCTTTCTGGGCTGAGATGGGGAACAGCTGAATTTTGGACTCGGCTGGTGACAAAATGTTCCAAACACACCCCCTGCACAACTCCACCGGGGAAGGTGCCAGACAGGAGTTCTCTTGGTAGTTTTTACATTGCTCCCGTAGGCATCTGAAAGACACCACAAAAGTTGTTGTACCTGCTTTCTGGGCTGAGATGGGGAACCGCTGAATTTTGGAGTCGGCCGGTGACAAAATGTTCCAAACACACCCCATGCACAACTCCACCGGGGAAGGTGCCAGAAAGGAGATCTCTTGATAGTTTTTACACTACCTTGGTAGGCATCTAAAAGACACCACAAAAGTTGTTCTACCTGCTTTCTGGGCTGAGGTGGGGAACCGCTGAATTTTGGAGTCGGACGGTGACAAGATGTTCCAAACACACCCCATGCACAACTCCACCGGGGAAGGTGCCAGACAGGAGTTCTCCTGGTAGTTTTTACATTGCTCCGGTAGGCATCTGAAAGACACCACAAAAGTTGTTCTACCTCCTTTCTGGGCTGAGATGGGGAACCGCTGAATTTTGGAGTCGGCCGGTGACAAAATGTTCCAAACACACCCCATGCACAACTCCACCGGGGAAGGTGCCAGACAGGAGTTCTCTTGGTAGTTTTTACACTACCTTGGTAGGCATCTAAAAGACACCACAAAAGTTGTTCTACCTGCTTTCTGGGCTGAGATGGGGAATCGCTGAATTTTGGAGTCGGCTGGTGACAAAATGTTCCAAACACACCCCCTGCACAACTCCACCGGGGAAGGTGCCAGACAGGAGTTCTCTTGGTAGTTTTTACACTACCTCGGTAGGCATTTGAAAGGCACCACAAATGTTGTTCTACCTGCTTTCTGGGCTGAGATGGGGAAACGCTGAATTTTGGAGTCGGCTGGTGACAAAATGTTCCAAACACACCCCATGCACAACTCCACCGGGGAAGGTGGCAGACAGGAGTTCTTCCTGGTAGTTTTTACACTACCTTGGTAGGCATTTGAAAGGCACCACAAAAGTTGTTGTACCTGCTTTCTGGGCTGAGATGAGGAACCGCTGAATTTTGGAGTCGGCCGGTGACAAAATGTTCCAAACACACCCCATGCACAACTCCACCGGGGAAGGTGCCAGACAGGAGTTCTCCTGGTAGTTTTTACATTGCTCCGGTAGGCATCTGAAAGACACCACAAAAGTTGTTCTACCTGCTTTCTGGGCTGAGATGGGGAACCGCTGAATTTTGGACTCGGCCGGTGACAAAATGTTCCAAACACACCCCATGCACAACTCCACCGGGGAAGGTGCCAGGAACGAATTCTGTTGGTAGATTTTACACTACCTTGGTAGGCAGCTGAAAGGCACCACAAAAGTTTTTCTTCCTGCTTTCTGGGCTGAGATGGGGAACCGCTGAATTTTGGAGTCGGCTGGTGACAAAATGTTCCAAACACAGCCCATGCACAACTCCACCGGGGAAGGTGCCAGACAGGAGTTCTCTTGGTAGTTTTTACACTACCTTGGTAGGCATCTAAAAGACACCACAAAAGTTGTTCTACCTGCTTTCTGGGCTGAGATGGGGAAACGCTGAATTTTGGAGTCGGCCGGTGACAAAATGTTCCAAACACACCCCATGCACAACTCCACCGGGGAAGGTGCCAGACAGGAGTTCTCCTGGTAGATTTTACACTACCTTGGTAAGCAGCTGAAAGGCACCACAAAAGTTGTTCTACCTGCTTTCTGGGCTGAGATGGGGAAGCGCTGACCTTTGGAGTCGGCTGGTGGCAAAATGTTCCAAACACACCCCATGCACAACTCCACCAGGGAAGGTGCCAGACAGGAGTTCTCTTAGTAGATTTTACATTGCTCTGGTAGGCACCTCAAAGACACCACAAAAGTTGTTCTACCTGCTTTCTGGGCTGAGATGGGGAATCGCTGAATTTTGGACTCGGCCGGTGACAAAATGTTCCAAACACACCCCATGCACAACTCCACCGGGGAAGGTGCCAGACAGGAGTTCTCCTCGTAGTTCTTGCACTACCCCGGTAGGCAGCTGAAAGGCACCACAAAAGTTGTTCTACCTGCTTTCTGGGCTGAGATGGGGAAACGCTGAATTTTGGACTCGGCTGGTGACAAAATGTTCCAAACACACCCCATGCACAACTCCACCGGGAAAGGTGTCAGAAAGGAGATCTGTTGGTAGTTTTTACATTGCTCCAGTAGGCAGCTGAAAGGCACCACAAAAGTTGTTCTTTCTGCTTTCTGGGCTGAGATGGGTAAACGCTGAATTTTGGAGTCGGCTGGTGGCAAAATGTTCCAAACACACCCCATGCACAACTCCACCGGGGAAGGTGCCAGACAGGAGTTCTATTGATAGTTTTTCCATTACCTTGGTAGGCATCTAAAAGACACCACAAAAGTTGTTCTACCTGCTTTCTGGGCTGAGATGGGGAACCGCTGAATTTTGGAGTCGGCTGGTGACAAAATGTTCCAAACACACCCCATGCACAACTCCACCGGGGAAGGTGCCAGACAGGAGTTCTCCTGGTAGTTTTTACACTACCTTGGTAGGCATTTGAAAGACACCACAAAAGTTGTTCTTCCTGCTTTCTGGGCTGAGATGGGGAACCGCTGAATTTTGGACTCGGCCGGTGACAAAATGTTCCAAACACACCCCATGCACAACTCCACCGGGGAAGGTGCCAGACAGGAGTTCTCCTGGTAGTTTCTACATTGCTCTGGTAGGCATCTGAAAGACACCACAAAAGTTGTTCTACCTGCTTTCTGGGATGAGATGGGGAATCGCTGAATTTTGGAGTCGGCCGGTGACAAAATGTTCCAAACACACCCCATGCACAACTCCACCGGGGAAGGTGCCAGACAGGAGTTCTCTTGGTAGTTTTTACACTACCTTGGTAGGCATCTAAAAGGCACCCCAAATGTTGTTCTACCTGCTTTCTGGGCTGAGATGGGGAACCGCTGAATTTTGGAGTCGGCTGGTGACAAGATGTTCCAAACACACCCCATGCACAACTCCACCGGGGAAGGTGCCAGACAGGAGTTCTGTTGGTAGATTTTACACTACCTTGGTAGGCAGCTGAAAGGCACCACAAAAGTTGTTCTTCCTGCTTTCTGGGCTGAGATGGGGAACCGCTGAATTTTGGACTCGGCCGGTGAAAAAATGTTCCAAAGACACCCCATGCACAACTCCACCGGGGAAGGTGCCAGACAGGAGTTCTCTTAATAGTTTTTACACTACCTTGGTAGGCATCTGAAAGACACCACAAAAGTTGTTCTACCTGCTTTCTGGGCTGAGGTGGGGAATCGCTGAATTTTGGACTCGGCTGGTGACAAAATGTTCCAAACACACCCCCTGCACAACTCCACCGGGGAAGGTGCCAGACAGGAGTTCTCCTGGTAGTTTTTACATTGCTCCGGTAGGCATCTGAAAGACACCACAAAAGTTGTTGTACCTGCTTTCTGGGCTGAGATGGGGAACCGCTGAATTTTGGAGTCGGCTGGTGACAAAATGTTCCAAACACACCCCCTGCACAACTCCACCGGGGAAGGTGCCAGACAGGAGTTCTCCTGGTAGTTCTTACATTGCTCCGGTAGGCATCTGAAAGATACCACAAAAGTTGTTGTACCTGCTTTCTGGGCTGAGATGGGGAACCGCTGAATTTTGGAGTCGGCCAGTGACAAAATGTTCCAAAGACACCGCATGCACAACTCCACCGGGGAAGGTGCCAGAAAGGAGATCTCTTGATAGTTTTTACACTACCTTGGTAGGCAGCTGAAAGGCACCCCAAAAGTTGTTCTACCTGCTTTCTGGACTGAGATGGGGAACCGCTGAATTTTGGAGTTGGACGGTGACAAAATGTTCCAAACACACCCCATGCACAACTCCACCGGGGAAGGTGCCAGACAGGAGTTCTCCTGGTAGTTTTTACACTACCTTGGTAGGCAGCTGAAAGGCACCACAAAAGTTGTTGTACCTGCTTTCTGGGCTGAGATGGGGAACAGCTGAATTTTGGACTCGGCTGGTGACAAAATGTTCCAAACACACCCCATGCACAACTCCACCGGGGAAGGTGCCAGACAGGAGTTCTCTTGGTAGTTTTTACACTACCTTGGTAGGCATCTAAAAGACACCAGAAAAGTTGTTCTACCTGCTTTCTGGGCTGAGATGGGGAAACGCTGAATTTTGGAGTCGGCCGGTGACAAAATGTTCCAAACACACCCCATGCACAACTCCACCGGGGAAGGTGCCAGACAGGAGTTCTCCTGGTAGATTTTACACTACCTTGGTAAGCAGCTGAAAGGCACCACAAAAGTTGTTCTACCTGCTTTCTGGGCTGAGATGGGGAAACGCTTAATTTTGGAGTCGGCTGGTGGCAAAATGTTCCAAACACACCCCATGCACAACTCCACCGGGGAAGGTGCCAGACAGGAGTTCTCTTAGTAGATTTTACATTGCTCTGGTAGGCACCTCAAAGACACCACAAAACTTGTTCTACCTGCTTTCTGGGCTGAGATGGGGAATCGCTGAATTTTGGACTTGGCTGGTGAAAAAATGTTCCAAACACACCCCATGCACAACTCCACCGGGGAAGGTGCCAGACAGGAGTTCTCTTAGTAGTTTTTACACTACCTTGGTAGGCATCTGAAAGACACCACAAAAGTTGTTGTACCTGCTTTCTGGGCTGAGATGGGGAACAGCTGAATTTTGGAGTCGGCCGGTGACAAAATGTTCCAAACACACCCCATGCACAACTCCACCGGGGAAGGTGCCAGACAGGAGTTCTCCTGGTAGTTTTTACATTGCTCCGGTAGGCATCTGAAAGACACCACAAAAGTTGTTCTACCTGCTTTCTGGGCTGAGATGGGGAACCGCTGAATTTTGGAGTCGGCTGGTGGCAAAATGTTCCAAACACACCCCATGTACAACTCCACCACGGAAGGTGCCAGACAGGAGTTCTATTGATAGTTTTTACACTACCTTGGTAGGTATCTAAAAGACACCAGAAAAGTTGTTCTACCTGCTTTCTGGGCTGAGATGGGGAACCGCTGAATTTTGGAGTCGGCCGGTGACAAAATGTTCCAAACACACCCCATGCACAACTCCACCGGGGAAGGTGCCAGACAGGAGTTCTCCTGGTAGTTTTTACACTACCTTGGTAGGCATTTGAAAGGCACCACAAAAGTTGTTCTTCCTGCTTTCTGGGCTGAGATGGGGAACCGCTGAATTTTGGACTCGGCTGGTGACAAAATGTTCCAAACACACCCCATGCACAACTCCACCGGGGAAGGTGCCAGACAGGAGTTCTCCTGGTAGTTTTTACATTGCTCTGGTAGGCATCTGAAAGACACCACAAAAGTTGTTGTACCTGCTTTCTGGGCTGAGATGGGGAACCGCTGAATTTTGGAGTCGGCCGGTGACAAAATGTTCCAAACACACCCCATGCACAACTCCACCGGGGAAGGTGCCAGACAGGAGTTCTCTTGGTAGTTTTTACACTACCTTGGTAGGCAGCTGAAAGGCACCACAAAAGTTGTTCTACCTGCTTTCTGGGCTGAGATGGGGAACCGCTGAATTTTGGAGTCGGCTGGTGACAAAACGTTCCAAACACACCCCATGCACAACTCCACCGGGGAAGGTGCCAGACAGGAGTTCTCTTGGTAGATTTTACACTACCTTGGTAGGCAGCTGAAAGGCACCACAAAAGTTGTTCTTCCTGCTTTCTGGGCTGAGATGGGGAACCGCTGAATTTTGGACTCGGCCGGTGAAAAAATGTTCCAAAGGCACCCCATGCACAACTCCACCGGGGAAGGTGCCAGACAGGAGTTCTCTTAATAGTTTTTACACTACCTTGGTAGGCATCTGAAAGACACCACAAAAGTTGTTCTACCTGCTTTCTGGGCTGAGGTGGGGAACCGCTGAATTTTGGACTCGGCTGGTGACAAAATGTTCCACACACCCCCTGCACAACTCCACCGGGGAAGGTGCCAGACAGGAGTTCTCCTGGTAGTTTTTACATTGCTCCGGTAGGCATCTGAAAGACACCACAAAAGTTGTTGTACCTGCTTTCTGGGCTGAGATGGGGAACCGCTGAATTTTGGAGTCGGCTGGTGACAAAATGTTCCAAACACACCCCATGCACAACTCCACCGGGGAAGGTGCCAGACAGGAGTTCTCCTGGTAGTTTTTACACTACCTTGGTAGGCATTTGAAAGGCACCACAAAAGTTGTTCTTCCTGCTTTCTGGGCTGAGATGGGGAACCGCTGAATTTTGGACTCGGCTGGTGACAAAATGTTCCAAACACACCCCATGCACAACTCCACCGGGGAAGGTGCCAGACAGGAGTTCTCCTGGTAGTTTTTACATTGCTCTGGTAGGCATCTGAAAGACACCACAAAAGTTGTTGTACCTGCTTTCTGGGCTGAGATGGGGAACCGCTGAATTTTGGAGTCGGCCGGTGACAAAATGTTCCAAACACACCCCATGCACAACTCCACCGGGGAAGGTGCCAGACAGGAGTTCTCTTGGTAGTTTTTACACTACCTTGGTAGGCAGCTGAAAGGCACCACAAAAGTTGTTCTACCTGCTTTCTGGGCTGAGATGGGGAACCGCTGAATTTTGGAGTCGGCTGGTGACAAAACGTTCCAAACACACCCCATGCACAACTCCACCGGGGAAGGTGCCAGACAGGAGTTCTCTTGGTAGATTTTACACTACCTTGGTAGGCAGCTGAAAGGCACCACAAAAGTTGTTCTTCCTGCTTTCTGGGCTGAGATGGGGAACCGCTGAATTTTGGACTCGGCCGGTGAAAAAATGTTCCAAAGGCACCCCATGCACAACTCCACCGGGGAAGGTGCCAGACAGGAGTTCTCTTAATAGTTTTTACACTACCTTGGTAGGCATCTGAAAGACACCACAAAAGTTGTTCTACCTGCTTTCTGGGCTGAGGTGGGGAACCGCTGAATTTTGGACTCGGCTGGTGACAAAATGTTCCACACACACCCTGCACAACTCCACCGGGGAAGGTGCCAGACAGGAGTTCTCCTGGTAGTTTTTACATTGCTCCGGTAGGCATCTGAAAGACACCACAAAAGTTGTTGTACCTGCTTTCTGGGCTGAGATGGGGAACCGCTGAATTTTGGAGTCGGCTGGTGACAAAATGTTCCAAACACACCCCATGCACAACTCCACCGGGGAAGGTGCCAGAAAGGAGATCTCTTGATAGTTTTTACACTACCTTGGTAGGCAGCTGAAAGGCACCCCAAAAGTTGTTCTACCTGCTTTCTGGACTGAGATGGGGAACCGCTGAATTTTGGAGTTGGACGGTGACAAAATGTTCCAAACACACCCCATGCACAACTCCACCGGGGAAGGTGCCAGAAAGGAGTTCTCCTGGTAGTTTTTACATTGCTCCGGTAGGCATCTGAAAGACACCACAAAAGTTGTTCTACCTGCTTTCTGGGCTGAGATGGGGAACCGCTGAATTTTGGAGTCGGCCGGTGACAAAATGTTCCAAACACACCCCATGCACAACTCCACCGGGGAAGGTGCCAGACAGGAGTTCTCTTGGTAGTTTTTACACTACCTTGGTAGGCAGCTAAAAGACACCACAAAAGTTGTTCTACCTGCTTTCTGGGCTGAGATGGGGAATCGCTGAATTTTGGAGTCGGCCGGTGACAAAATGTTCCAAACACACCCCATGCACAACTCCACCGGGGAAGGTGCCAGACAGGAGTTCTCCTGGTAGTTTTTACACTACCTTAATAGGCAGCTGAAAGGCACCCCAAAAGTTGTTCTACCTGCTTTCTGGGCTGAGATGGGGAACCGCTGAATTTTGGAGTCGGCCGGTGACAAAATGTTCCAAACACACCCCATGCACAACTCCACCGGGGAAGGTGCCAGACAGGAGTTCTCTTGGTAGTTTTTACACTACCTTGGTAGGCATCTAAAAGACACCACAAAAGTTGTTCTTCCTGCTTTCTGGGCTGAGATGGGGAACCGCTGAATTTTGGAGTCGGCTGGTGACAAAATGTTCCAAAAACACCCCCTGCACAACTCCACCGGGGAAGGTGCCAGACAGGAGTTCTCTTGGTAGTTTTTACATTGCTCCGGTAGGCAGCTGAAAGGCACCACAAAAGTTGTTGTACCTGCTTTCTGGGCTGAGATGGGGAACCGCTGAATTTTGGACTCGGCCGGTGACAAAATGTTCCAAACACACCCCATGCACAACTCCACCGGGGAAGGTGCCAGAAAGGAGTTCTCTTGGTAGCTTTTACATTGCTCCGGTAGGCACCTGAAAGGCACCACAAAAGTTGCTCTACCTGCTTTCTGGGCTGAGATGGGGAAACGCTGAATTTTGGACTCGGCTGGTGACAAAATGTTCCAAACACACCCCATGCACAACTCCACCGGGGAAGGTGCCAGACAGGAGTTCTCCTGGTAGATTTTACACTACCTTGGTAGGCACTGAAAGGCACCACAAAAGTTGTTCTACCTGCTTTCTGGGCTGAGATGGGGACGAGCTGACTTTTGGCTTGGCTGGTGACAAAATGTTCCAAACACACCCCATGCACAACTCCACCGGGAAAGGTGCCAGACAGGAGTTCTGTTGATAGTTTTTACACTACCTTGGTAGGCATTTCAAAGGCACCACAAAAGTTGTTCTACCTGCTTTCTGGGCTGAGATGGGGCACCGCTGAATTTTGGACTCGGCTGGTGACAAAATGTTCCAAACACACCCCATGCACAAACCACCGGGGAACGTGCCAGATAGGAGTTCTCCTGGTAGTTTTTACACTACCTTGGTAGGCACCTGAAAGGCACCTCAAATGTTGTTCTTTCTGCTTTCTGGGCTGAGATGGGGAACCGCTGAATTTTGGAGTCGGCTGGCGACAAAATGTTCCAAACACACCCCATGCACAACTCCAACTGGAAAGGCGCCAGAAAGGAGTTCTGTTGATAATATTTACACTGCTCCGGTAGGCATCTGAACGGCACCACAAAAGTTTTTCTACCTGCATTCTGGGCTGAGATGGGGAACAGCTGACTTTTGGACTCGGCTGGTGACAAAATGTTCCAAACACACCCCCTGCACAACTCCACCGGGGAAGGTGCCAGACAGGAGTTCTGTTGGTAGTTCTTACACTACCTTTGTAGGCATTTGAAAGACATCACAAAAATTGTTCTTCCTGCTTTCTGGGCTGAGATGGGGAACTGCTGAATTTTGCAGTCGGCTGGTGAAAAAATGTTCCAAACACACCCCCTGCACAACTCCACCGGGGAAGGTGCCAGACAGGAGTTCTCCTCGTAGTTTTTACATTGCTCCGGTAGGCATCTGAAAGACACCACAAAAGTTGTTCTACCTGCTTTCTGGGCCGTGATGGGGAACCGCTGAATTTTGGACTCGGCTGGTGACAAAATGTTCCAAAAATACCCCATGCACAACTCCACCGGGGAAGGTGCCAGAAAGGAGTTCTGTTGGTAGTTTTTACATTGCTCCGGTAGGCACCTGAAAGGCACCACAAAAGTTGTTGTACCTGCTTTCTGGGCTGAGATGGGGAACCGCTGAATTTTGGAGTCGGCCGGTGACAAAATGTTCCAAACACACCCCATGCACAACTCCACCAGGGAAGGTGCCAGAAAAGAGTTGTTTTGGTAGTTTTTACATTGCTCCAGTAGCCACCTGAAAGGCACCACAAAAGTTGTTCTACCTGCTTTCTGGGCTGAGATGGGGAACCGCTGAATTTTGGAGTCGGCTGGTGACAAAATGTTCCAAACACACCCCATGCACAACTCCACCGGGGAAGGTGCCAGATAGGAGTTCTCTTGGTAGTTTTTACATTGCTCCGGTAGGCAGCTGAAAGACACCACAAAAGTTGTACTACCTGCTTTCTGGGCTGAGATGGGGAAACGCTGAATTTTGGACTCGGCTGGCGACAAAATGTTCCAAACGCACCCCATGCACAACTCCAACTGGAAAGGCGCCAGAAAGGAGTTCTGTTGGTAATATTTACACTGCTCCGGTAGGCATCTGAAAGACACCACAAAAGTTGTTCTACCTGCTTTCTGGGCTGAGATGGGGAACAGCTGAACTTTGGAGTCGGCTGGTGACAAAATGTTCCAAACACACCCCATGCACAACTCCACGGGCGAAGGTGCCAGAAAGGAGTTCTCTTGGTAGTTTTTACATTGCTCCAGTAGGCAGCTGAAAGAAACCACAAAAGGTGTTCTACGTGCTTTCTGGGCTGAGATAAGAAACCGCTGAATTTTGGAGTCGGCTGGTGACAAAATGTTCCAAACACACCCCATGCACAACTCCACCGGGGAAGGTGCCAGACAGGAGTTCTCCTCGTAGTTCTTGCACTACCCCGGTAGGCACCTGAAAGGCACCACAAAAGTTGTTCTACCTGCTTTCTGGGCTGAGATGGGGAACCGCTGAATTTTGGACTCGGCTGGTGACAAAATGTTCCAAACACACCCCATGCACAACTCCACCAGGGAAGGTGCCAGATAGGAGTTCTCTTGGTAGTTTTTACATTGCTCCGGTAGGCATCTGAAAGACACCACAAAAGTTGGTCTACCTGCTTTCTGGGCTGAGATGGGGAACCGCTGAATTTTGGACTCGGCTGGTGACAAAATGTTCCAAACACACCCCATGCACAACTCCACCGGGGAAGGTGCCAGAAAGGAGTTCTGTTGGTAGTTTTTACATTGCTCCAGTAGGCACCAGTAAGGCACCACAAAAGTTGTTCTACCTGCTTTCTGGGCTGAGATGGGGAACCGCTGAGTTTTGGACTCGGCTGGTGACAAAATGTTCCAAACACACCCCATGCACAACTCCACCGGGGAAGGTGCCAGACAGGAGTTCTCTTGGTACTTTTTACATTGCTCCGGTAGGCAGCTGAAAGGCACCACAAAAGTTGTTGTACCTGCTTTCTGGGCTGAGATGGGGAAACGCTGAATTTTGGACTCGGCTGGTGACAAAATGTTCCAAACACACCCCCTGCACAACTCCACCGGGGAAGGTGCCAGACAGGAGTTCTCCTGCTAGTTTTTACATTGCTCCGGTAGGCACCTCAAAGACACCACAAAACTTGTTCTACCTGCTTTCTGGGCTGAGATGGGGAACCGCTGAATTTTGGACTCGGCTGGTGAAAAATGTTCCAAACACACCCCATGCACAACTCCACGGGCGAAGGTGCCAGAAAGGAGTTCTCTTGGTAGTTTTTACATTGCTCCAGTAGGAATCTGAAAGAAACCACAAAAGGTGTTCTACGTGCTTTCTGGGCTGAGATAAGAAACCGCTGAATTTTGGAGTCGGCTGGTGACAAAATGTTCCAAACACACCCCATGCACAACTCCACCGGGGAAGGTGCCAGACAGGAGTTCTGTTGGTAGTTTTTACATTACTCTGATAGGCAGCTGAAAGACACCACAAAAGTTGTTGTACCTGCTTTCTGGGCTGAGGTGGGGAATCGGTGAATTTTGGACTCGGCTAGTGACAAAATGTTCCAAACACACCCCATGCACAACTCCAACGGGGAAGGTGCCATTAAGAAGTTCCTTAGTAGTTTTTATACTGTCCTGCTACGCATCTGAACGGCACCACAAATGTTTTTCTACCTGCATTCTGGGCTGAGATGGGGAACGGCTGACTTTTGGACTCGGCTGGTGACAAAATGTTCCAAACACACCCCATGCACAACTCCACCGGGAAAGGTGCCAGAAAGGAGTTCTCCTGGTAGTTTTTACATTGCTCCGGTAGGCAGCTGAAAGACACCACAAAAGTTTTTCTACCTCCATTCTGGTCACAGATGGGGAACCGCTGAATTTTGGACTCGGCTGGTGACAAAATGTTCCAAACACACCCCCTGCACAACTCCAACGGGGAAGGTGCCAAAAAAGAGTTCTCTTGGTAGTTTTTACACTACCTTGGTAGGCACCTGAAAGGCACTACAAAAGTTGTTCTTTCTGCTTTCTGGGCTGAGATGGGGCACCGCCAAATTTTGGACTCGGCTGGTGACAAAATGTTCCAAACACACCCCATGCACAAACCACCGGGGAAGGTGCCAGACAGGAGTTCTGTTGGTAGTTCTTACACTACCTTTGTAGGCATTTGAAAGACATCACAAAAATTGTTCTTCCTGCTTTCTGGGCTGACATGGGGAACTGCTGAATTTTGGAGTCGGCTGGTGACAAAATGTTCCAAACACACCCCATGCACAACTCCAACAGGGAAGGTGCCAGAAAGGAGTTCTGTAGGTAGTTTTTACACTGCCCCGGTAGGCATATGAAAGACACCACAAAAGTTGTTCTACCTGCTTTCTGGGCTGAGATGGAAAACAGCTGAATTTTGGTCTCGGCTGGTGACAAAATGTTCCAAACACACCCCATGCACAACTCCACCGAGGAAGGTGCCAGAAACGAGTTCTGTTGGTAGTTTTTACATTGCTCCGGTAGGCAGCTGAAAGGCGCCACAAAAGTTTTTCTACCTGCATTCTGGTCACAGATGGGGAACCGCTGAATTTTGGACTCGGCTGGTGACAAAATGTTCCAAACACACCCCATGCACAAGTCCACCGGGGAAGGTGCCAGAAACGAGTTCTGTTGGTAGTTCTTACACTACCTTGGTAGGCATTTGAAAGGCACCACAAAAGTTGTTCTACCTGCTTTCTGGGCTGAGATGGGGAAGCGCTGAATATTGGAGTCGGCTGGTGACAAAATGTTCCAAACACACCCCATGCACAACTCCATGGGCAAAGGTGCCAGAAAGGAGTTCTGTTTGTAGTTTTTACATTGCTCCAGTAGGAATCTGAAAGAAACCACAAAAGTTTTTCTACGTGCTTTCTGGGCTGAGATGGGGAACCGCTGAATTTTGGACTCGGCTGGAGACAAAATGTTCCAAACACACCCCATGCACCACTCCACCGGGGAATGTGCCAGTAAAAAATTCTGTTGGTAGTTTTTATACTGCCCCGGTAGCCAGAGGAAAGGCACCAAAAAAGTTGTTCTACCTGCTTTCTGGGCTGAGATGGGGAACCGCTGAATTTTGGACTCGGCTGGTGACAAAATGTTCCAAACACACCCCATGCACAACTTCTCTGGGGAAGGTGCCAGAAAGGAGTTCTGATGGTAGTTCTTACACTGTGCCTGTAGCCAGCTGAAAGGCACCACAAAAGTTGCTCTACCTGCTTTCTGGGCTGAGGAGGGGAACCGCAGGAGCCAAACTGTTCCAAGGCACACCCCATGCACAACTTCACCGCGCAATGAGACAGGAAGGAATTCTTGAGGTAACAGCTCTCTTTCCCATCACAGGGAGCGGCTCTGAACACAAGAGCTCCTTATTGCTTAGTTAGTTGTGCAAGGGGAAACCTAGTGTGAGCTTCTCCTAAGCCACCCATTTACACCGCTCGTTTTTCCCTACTCAGAAAGTGCAGTCTTGCAAAGTCTCTTCTCTTTTGTAAAAAAATAATTTAAAGGTGCTGTTACTAACAGCTGCTTCCAAATGCAAACAGAGCAAATGCACCCGTTCCCCACAGCGAAACAGAGCGCATCATACGCAAAGGACTGAAATGCTTGAGGCACGTAGATGCTTTCGCATACGGAGGCAATGAGTGTGAATGCCGGGCTGCGAGTGGGCAGAGGGCAGAGCGCAGGGCACCCCGCAGCCGCAGCGAGCACTCCCGGGGCCCGGTGGTGTAAACTGGGCTGAGACCCGGCCCAGTGCTCGCCCGGCCGGTGCTCAGCACAGGGCTGGTGGGGACCTGCTGCCACCTCCTGACCAAACGTGGGTACTGCACCGGCCCGGGACCTAGACCCCTGGGACCAGGACCCCCAGCGGCTCGAGACCGCGACCGGGACCCACGTGGCTCGGGACCGGGACGCCGGGGACTGGGACCCCCGCGGCTCGGGACCGCGACCGGGACCCCGGGACCGGGACCTCCGTGGCCCGGGACCGCGACCGGGACCACTGGGACCAGGACACCCTGAGGCTCGGAACCGAGACCCGGACCCCCGCGGCTCGGGACTCCGGGACCCCCGCGGCTCGGGACCGGGACCTCCGGACCCCGGGGACCGGGACCCCCGCGGCTCGGGACCGGGACCGGGACCCAGGGGACTGGGACCCCCGTGGCTCGGGACCGCGAACGGGACCCCCGCGGCTCGGGACCGGGACTGGGGCCAAGACCTCGGGACCGGACCCCGGCGGCTCGGACTGGGACCGGGACCGGGATTCTCGCAGCTCAGGACTGGGACCTGGACCACTGGGACCCGTGACACCCGCGGCTCGGGACCGAACCCAGACCCCCGGGGACCGGGACCCCTGCTGCGTGGGACCCGGACCTCCGGACCCCGGGGACCGGGACCCCCGCGGCTTGGACAGGGACCGGGATTCTCACAGCTCAGGACTGGGACTTGGACCACTGGGACCCGTGAGCCCCGCAGCTCGGGACCGAACTGGGCCCCGGAACCCCGCAGCTCGGGACTGGGACCCCGGGGACACGGACCCTAGCGGTTCGAGACCGGGACCGGCACCTCCAGGACCTTGACGCCCGCGGCTAGAGACCGGCACCGGGACCCTCGGGACCGGGACCCCCGCAGCTCGGACCAGGACCAGGGCTAAGACCTCCGGGGCTCGGGACCCCCGCAGCTCGGGACCACGACCGGGACCCCAGGGCTCGGGACCCCCGCAGCTCGGGACCGGGACAGGGACCCCCAGGACCGTGACGCTCGCGGCTAGGGACCGAGACCAGGACCCTCGGAACCGAGACCCCCGCGGCTCGGTCCCGGAACAGAGACTCCCGGTGACCGGAAATACCGCGGCTCGGACCAGGGACCGGGACCGGGACTGCCGGGACCAGGACCCCCGTGGCTCAGGCCGGGCCCAAAACCAGGACCGCCGGGACCGGGATGACCGGGGCCGTGTCCACCGCGGCTGCGGACCGGGACTCCCGCGGCTCGGACCGGGATGGAGACGATCGGGACAGCCGGGACTGGCACCCCCACGGCTCGGGACCGGGACCGAGATGGCTGGGCCCAGGACCCCTGCGGCTCGGGCTGGGACGGGGACCCCGAGGACTGGGACCCCCCGCGGCTCAGAACGGGGACCTCCAGACCCCGTGGACCGGGACCCCTGCGGCTCGGGACCTGGACCAGGACCCCAAGGACCGGAACCCCCGCGGCTCGGGACCTGGACCGGGACCAGGACCCCCCGGACCGTGAAGCTCGCGGCTCGGGACCGGAACAGGGACCAAGACTCCCGGGTTCGGAAACCCCGCAGCTCGGACCAGGGACCGGGACCGGGACTCCCGGGTGTAGGACAAGGCCTCAAGGACAAGAGTCCAAATACTGATAGCCTGATGAATAGAGACTTGTTAGAACTTGTAGGGCACAAGCCCTGGGAGCAAAGGAACAAGCTAACTGCAGACCCCTGAGCCGCTACAGTTGAGGAGGCAACCAGACGGACAGAGAAACAAGTAGCCAGATAACGGAACGGATGGCGCCGATATGTAATTAAGAAAGCCGCGTAGAAAGAAACTCCCTAACCTTGGAATAGAAATTACTGCTATGTCAAGATAAACTAGTAAGTACCTATTGTTCTAACGGTGTGCCTTAAATATTAACCAATCAGTGTTTTTTACGCTTAAGATTTAACCAATCAGTGTGTAATATGTAGAAGGTAGAAACATATATAATTGTGAGAAAATCACTAATAAATGGACACTTGCTTGCATCAAGCGGCGTCCCGTCTCTTCATTCGCCGCATATTGGTGACCCCGACGTGATACGTTTAAGGATCTAACGTGAAGGGCTCTCGAATCGCCTATCTGAGCGACATGCAGCGAATCCCACAGAACTTTGAATGATCTGCTGAAAGGAAGCAGGAGCCGGCTGGCCATAAATCCCTCCGGAGTTGAGAGGTGAGCTGTGGGAAATCTGTAACGGGGAATCAGGCTTCGTCCCCAGAAAAAGACGTATATGGACTCATAAAGGGTCTTCTAGTCAGATCAGGGAGTCCGTGCCTCAATCTCCTCAAATGGTGACCTCTATGGTGGTGTTCCGAAGGCTTGGAAGAATAAGGACGGAAAAAAGACAGCTCGTGGAAGAGGGCTGCGTTCCGGAGGAGACGGCTTGGCTGAAGGATCGTCTTGCTGTCTGGACCAGGCAGACAACCTAAACCCCGAGGATAACGCCTGTATGCATCGAGACAGGTGAGCAGCAAAGAAACCTTAGAGATTTTAAATATTTGAAGAAATTTTAAGAAGCTTTAGAAACCTGTACTCATTGAGACAGGCGAGCAGTCAAGAAACTTTAGAGACTTTGAAAGAAATTAAAGCGGTCAGCAGACAATTGCATGATGCTGCCGCAGAGGGGAACTCCGTGTTGGGAATGCATTTAGCACCTTGGTGGCAAATTCTGACTACTCTTTTGTTGCAGAATGGACGAAAGAGAACGGCCACGGTTCCATAGAAGGACTGTGTGATACAGCTTTTTGACATAAGTCTGGAGTGAACCAAGCTAGGCCGCAGCGAGAAATTACCAGACTTGCTAGAAATGGAAAATTACCAGGCTTGCTAAAAATGGAGAATTACCAGGCTTGCTAATAAGGGAAGAGAGATAAGGTTATGCTGACCTTGTAAATAACTTTGAGGAATTCACATAGATAAGAGAGAAAAAAAAATATATGTAGTTAGCTATCCGCAGAAACCGCAAATAGGAGGACGTATGAAAGTGTAATCCTTTAGAGCTTAGCCAATCAGCAGATGATTTGTAGGCATAATTAACTGGAACTGTATATAAGACATAATCGCGCCATAATAAATTGAAGCTTGCTCTGTCACTCACATTGAGTCAGCCGCATGCTTCCCCTCGCTCGTTGCACTCTTTGCCAAGTGTGGACTAATTCTACTAACGGTGCTAAACCAGAGGAAGCTGTAAATTCCACCGACAGCGCGACTCTTCTCAAGACACTGTCAGCGATGGCGATTCCGTCCACACCTCCTCTGCCCCCAAAGCTTCTGTCACTGATTGCAGCGACCCTCACAACACAGGACCAAGCACGGGAACAGGACAACTCGGACAATGATTTTATTGACACTGATAAACCTTTTGATCCAGGTCCTATAGATCTAGATCTATAGATCTAGCTCTAAAGGAGCTAGACCTTTCCCCCACCCCCTTGTCTCTCCTGATGCATTGATTGTATTTTTGGGGAGGGTGAAAGGGAGTCTGAGGGATTGGTGACAGGAATGCAAGTGGGAAACACTTCAGTGATGGGTTTTGGGAGTCGCTATGGCATGTTCAGTATTTTGTCAGACAAATCAACCTGCAGAGTGGCAGCCTGTGCAGTACGAGGCTGTTAAAGAGTTAAGCAAAGCAGTGCGGGAAGGGAGGATTCATCATACATTTGCTGTGTCCCTTCCTGAAGTGATGGCAGAGCCTTATACACTCACACTGCATGATTGGAAGTCATTGCTTTGTATGGTACTAACTGATACAGTATATGATGTGGTTATCTGATTTTTGTGAGCTATGTGTAGTGGCCTTGACTGAAAACCTTAATCGGGGAATTGCTGTTAACTATGAGCAGTTGGCTGGAGAAAATAACTGTGCCGATTCTGTGAGTCAGGCAAGGTATCCCAGGGACAGCTGTTTGCAAATGAAGGAATGGCTATTAAGGCAGTCAGGATGCGGGAGTCTTGCCACAGTCTTGCAGGGTCCTAGAGAGTCACTAACTTTAATACTAACTTGATTGATTGGCTTCAGAATATTTTGCAACAAGTCGAACATCAGGAAGCTCAAGGGTTGCTTTTAAAACAGCTAGCTGTGATAATGCCAATGAAAATTGTAAACGGGCAACTTTCACAATCGCAACCCCAACATGTGTCAAATGATTGTAACGCAGAACTCACAGCGGACTGTAATTCTCAGGCTGAGTTCTGGAACGCAGCATAACAGATTTTTGCTTCTCTAATCTCTTCTGTAAGAATAGTACACGCTCTTAACTTGCTTAGTAAATTAGGCTGCTAGCTTGCTAAACAAAGCAATACTACAAATACTGTTCTTTTTTTTCTGGCTTATTAACAGATGTTGATTCTGTCCATCATATGTTGCTACAGAACCAAGTTGCTATTGATTTTTATTATTAGCACAGGGACACAAGTGTGAAGACTTTGATAGGATGTGTTACGTGAATCTGAGTGACCACTGTGAATTAATTCACAAAAGTATACAAAACTCAAAAGCCTTAAAACAAAGATCTGCAGCAGAGCCAGGGGCGGGAGGCCTTTGGTCTCTTCTCACGGCTGGGAAACTTTGGGCCCTGACTCAAAAGTATTACAGGATTTATTATAATTATCTTTAACCACCTTATCGATGTTTGCCTTATGTCTCCCATGCTTTTTTCTTCTGTATTCAGTGTTTAGTTGATTGTAACTTAAAGCAGGTCATGGTCACCCAGCTATACACACCCTTTGCCTTGTCACAATTAACAAGCAAAAAAGAGGATAGAGAATGTCTGAAGAGAGAGATAGGAGAGGAAGCTGGAGAATTATTTGACCTAACAAGAGATGAGAGAACAGCTGGGTATTGTGAAGGAGACTAGGAAAGATAAACATGGTTATCTAGTGTCTAATAGGTGTCTGCATGCTTGTAGTGATATATAGCTATGTAACTGCATGAATGATTCCTGCCCTGAGCCTGGTGGAGCATACAGCTGCGGTTTGTGTCCGGGCTCAGAGATGTAAATAGGGGCTTCTCTGTTATGGTAAAAGTGTTTCTCTTTGCATAAAAAAGAGAAGGAATGAAGGGAATGACCCCGAGGTATGTTCAGAGAAGGCATGCGATGTTTCGAACTTTTTGACTGAACCAGTTCTTGTTTGGTGTGCCCTTCCACCTATGTATAATGTTAATCCAAAAGAAGCTGATATTGTTTACACTTTGAATGTCGATAATTGTCTTTCTGTAGATGCTAATGTAGTAGGAGGCTATGATGGGAACGTGTCGCACGGTTCTTCTCTTATCCAGAGTAACAGCAGGGAAAGCATTAAAGAGTTAAATCACCTTGTTTGGTAGGCAGTTAAGCATGTGAGTCAAAATTGCCACTGCTTTTTGTTGTTGGTTCAAGGACATGGCTGTGAGGATTTGGATGGTATGTGCTGCGTTGATTTTAGGCGCCCATTGCAACAACATTTTATCAAAATCTGAGAAAATTTCAGCCTTTTTTGGCATCCATTCACTCCATTGGCAGTATTGTTTGTTTGCTATTACCTTGGTTGCTGTCATGTTTGCAAGGGCCCTGCAGAACATGGCAAACCTGGTACTAGCTGTTCAAAAACAAAAAGGGGAAATTGTAAAATTGTACGGAACAAAGACAGTGGGTTATTTTGACATTGATAATATGTCTTAGTTGGTTTTTTATTTGTTCTATTACTTGTGCCTTGTTTTTGTTCGATTTCAGGGGTTCTTTTTGTGCAACAGGAAGGGGGAGATGTAGGACAAGGCCTCAAGGACAAGAGTCCAAGTACTGATAGCCTGATGAACAGAGACTTGTTAGAACTTGTAGGGCACAAGCCCTGGGAGCAAAGGAACAAGCTAACTGCAGGCCCCTGAGCCGTCACAGTTGAGGAGGCAACCAGACGGACAGAGAAACAAGTAGCCAGATAAGGGAACAGATGGCGCCAATATGTAATCAAGAAAGCCGCGTAGAAAGAAACTCCCTAACCTTGGAATAGAAATTATTGCTAGGTCAAGATAAACTAGTAAGTACCTATTGTTCTAACGGCGTGCCTTAAATATCAACCAATCAGTGTTTTTTACGCTTAAGATTTAACCAATCAGTGTGTAATATGTAGAAGGTAGAAACATATATAATTGTGAGAAAATCACTAATAAATGGACACTTGCTTGCATCAAGCGGTGTCCCGTCTCTTCATTCGCCACACCCGGGACCGAGACCCTCGCGGCTCGGGACCGGGACAGGGACAGTTATCCCCGCGGCTCAGACCAGGACTGGGGCCAAGACCCCAGGACCGGGACCCCCGCAGCTGGGGACCGAGACCGGGACCCGGACCCCCGGGACTGGGACCCCCGCGGTTCGGACAGGGACCAGGACCGGGACTGGGACCGGGATTCTCGCAGCTCAGGACTGGGACTTGGACCACTGGGACCCGTGACCCTGGCGGCTGAGGACTGAACCGGGTCCCGGACCCCCGTGGCTCGGGACCGGGACCCCAGGGACACGGACCCTAGCGGTTCAAGACTGGGACCGGCACCCCCGGGACCTTGACCCCCACGGCTAGAGACCGGCACCGGGACCCTCGGGACCAGGACCCCCACAGCTCGGACCGGGACCAGGTCTAAGATCTCCGGGGCCAGGACCCCCGCAGCTTGGGACCAGGACCGGGATCCCTGGGCCAGGACCCCCGCGGCTTGGATCAGGGACCAGGACTGGGACCCCCGCGGCTCGAACGGGGACCAGGACTGGGACGGCCGGAACCGGGACCCCCGCGGCTTGGATCAGGGACCAGGACTGGGACCCCCGCGGCTCGAATGGGGACCAGGACTGGGACGGCCGGAACCGGGACCCCCGCGGCTTGGATCAGGGACCAGGACTGGGACCCCCTGCGGCTCAGGACCCTCTGCATCTCGCAGCGAGACCAAGACCTGGAGCCCTGGGACCGTGACCCCTGCGGCTGACGGCTCGAACCGGGACCGAAACCCCCGTGGCCGGGACCCCTGCGGCTTGTGACCTGGACTGGGACCCCCGGAACCGTGACCCATGCGGCTTGGGACCGGGTCCGGCACCCCCGCGGCTCAGGCTGGTTCCGAAACCAGGACCACCGGGACCACCGCGGCTCGGATCGGGACGGGGACCGGGACAGCCGGGTCTGGCGCCCCCGCGGCTCGGGACCTGGACCGAGATGTCTGGGTCCGGGACCCCCGCGGCTCGGACCGGGACAGGGACCGGGACAGCCAGGACAGGCGCCCCCGTAGCTCAGGTCAGGCCTGAAACCAGGACCGCCGGGACCGGGATGACTGGGATCAGGACCCCCGCGGCTTGGGACAGGGACCGGGACCCCGCGGCTGGGGACCGGGACAGGGACCGGGATCACCGGGACCGGCGCCCCCACGGCTCGGGACGAGGCTCTCTGAGGTCGGGACCAGGACCGGGACCCCCGCAGCTCGGGACTGGAACTGGGACCGGGACACCCATGGCTCGGGATTTGGACGCCCGGGACCGGGACCCCCGCGGCTCGGACCAGGACCGCGACCCCCAGGACCGGGACCCCTGCGGCTCGGGACCGGGAGTGGAACAAGGACCCCCGGGCTCGGACCGGGACTCACCGGACTAGGGCTCGAGACCTAGACTGGGACCGGGAACCCCGGGATAGTGACCCTTGCAGCTCGGACCGGGCCGGGAACCACGGGGCTCAGACCGGGACCGGGACCCCCGCGGCTTTGATAAATGAATTGTAAAGGCAAACCAGCTCGTTTTGTCATGACTTGTGGAAATGCATCCGTATCCTGTGCTGACGTGCTGTTTTGTTTTGCTGCAAACCACACAAGTCTGCATCTAGAGAGGACAACCTATCAGTCATCACCAGTGTCCTTACACAGCCTCTTCACAGCCTCACTGCCGGGACTGCAGGCGTGCTCTTGCCTTTTCCAGGCATCCGAGTGATGGGTTTTGCCTCAATATTGCCTCCACAATATTTTATTTTTCCTCAGTATTTTCAGATGACTCCTAATACAGTTTCACATATGAAGCACTTTACTCACTTGCGTAGATCATTCGAAACAAAAAAACCCCACCCACCCACCATGAATAGTGTATCTACATATTTTGCCACAATGCAGGTATGGTTTTTAATCATAATTTCTAATTCAGTACCAGAGTTAGTTTAAATAATTTAATTCTTCTTCTAAACGCTTTACCAAAACACGTAACAAATTCTCCCTCTATGAATGCTCTGCCAGCGCATGCTATAAGCTTGGCAACTTGATCGCTTGCTCAAAGTGATGATATATTGAGCTGCTTTTGCTTCACAAAAGTATTTTGCTGAGTTGTCAACCCATGTTTCAGTCTTAATATTTTAACTTTTCTCACTTGTCCGACCAAAGAATCATATTTATCTTTATGTTGAGTTTCGTAGTGTTGACGCAAATTGTATTCCTTGAACGCAGACACTGAATTCTGGCATATCAGACAAACAGCTCGCTCTTTGTACTCCCTGAAAAAATAATCAGAAGTCCACTTTTCTTGGAACACCCCGCACTCGGAGTCCATTTTTCTTTTTTTTTTGACATGATGGTGCGCGCGCTTCCCACTGGTGCTGGCTTGCTTGTCCTGCCCGGGAGCTGGAGGGAGGGAGAGACGGGGGAGCCGCCCCCCTCCTCAGCCCGGCCGCGCAGTCCGGACAGGGTGGCCAGAAGGGACTGAAGGGACTTTGCCGCGCCGGGGCTCTGGCGACTCGCCCGAGTTGGCTGGGCCTCGCAGTGCAGAGGCTGCCGGCTGAGCTTGCCCGGCAGAGGAGATGCCCGCGCCTCTCGCCCGCCGCGCACCGCAGAGGAGGAGGAGGAGGAGGGGGGGAAAGGAAAAAGCTCCTTTCTTGAAACTGGAATGGCAGAAGGTGCCATCGTGTTTTAACATATGTGGACAAAATTATTCTTTAGAGAGCCTCAGTTTACTTTTAATGACTCAAGAACCCAAAGCCAGAGTATGCGGTGCATTTGTAGTTTATCAGTTGAGTTTTTACTCCCAGATTCGTTTGGAGCACAAGGCTAAAGTGCATCTGATACCATCAGTACATGCCATTTAGCCCACAGCAATCATCCAGAAAGCATCAAGTAACCTCTCTGTTATTTTCTGGCCGTAAAAGTGCTCATCCACAACGCAAAGCCAAACAGCTTAGCCTGAAACAAGAAAAAGCTGAGAGAGGGTTTACACAGCTGTCACCTAAAGGTTCCCAGCTGAGAGGCACGTCTACAGGTGCTTTCGTTTCTCAAGTCTCAACTAAACTCCTGGCTCACTCTGGCGTGATCTGAAGAGCCCGAGACTGAGCGCTCAGCCATGGTGCTGGAGCAACGCCCGCTGGTTTCCCGCTGCTGCCCCGACAGCCACTGCAGCATGAACAAGGCAAGGTGATGCTGAGCGTCTGTGAGGAGCTCTCTCGCTAACATAGTCCCAAGGTCTTCTCAAGGTGGCTGTGCAGACAGAGTAATAACGAGGAGCGGCTGGCATACAGTGCCCGTCTGCCTCTGCAGTCAGCTGAATAGTTAACTGCATCCTTGGCGTTGTTTTACACAATTCACTGTTGTGCCTGGAGGCTCCTGCATCTCTGCTGTACATCTCCACTGAGGACCCAGAGATGGAGACCTGAACTTCTGCTTTGCCTAACAGCTAAATTACACTTTGTATAGAAAACTGATCACGTGGTACCTTTGGTGGCAAGTTGTATAGATCTGTGACCCAATGAATTCAGAGTTGCTCTCCCAAAGCTCTGAAGTCTACCAGCCTTACGGTTACAGAGTCCCTACAGGGATGCACACACTCCAGCTGGGTTCTGCGCTCTCTCCTGAACTATGAGCAAGGAGGAGGAGGAACTGAGCGTAGGGCTTCTCATCTCTTCCCCTTTCATGCAGCACAAGGCACTCCAGAAGCAGCCACGGCCTCACCGAGCCTCCTGGCCAAAAGACTTCGATCTTGAGGGCAAAGGCTGAAGAGTGCATGAAAGTGAGAGAGACACAGGGGCAAGCACTTGTCCCACCTTGCAACATCACTTGTTGGCATCCTCTCATCTGATCCCAGGCTGCAAAGGGTCGCAGCTCCACTTGTGAATTACTGGGTACCCTTACAGCGGTATTATCAAGTAAGGAACAACGTTAGAGTAGCAAAAAGACACGGCTCTGCCCTCGGCTGGGGAGGCACACTGGGACAGCCTCCAGCGCCAGACCATTTTTAGCAAAAGCAATCACAAATACAGTTAACTTCTTAGCTGACTTGTCTACAAAGAGGGAAAGGCTCCATACGATAAGCAGCACCCATTATTACTCTGCTGCAGAATTTAGTTCTTCCAGAAGTAATACACTCTGTTTTGCCAGCATCTAACAGCAAACCATGGAACACGAAGATGCGGAGTTAAGGTACCTGTAAATGCACTGGTTTTGTTTCCCGGCTTTTGTGCTTCCCAGGGCTGTCCTTTGTTGTGCAGCTCTGATATTTTCCAATTTTTTTATATTTGGATATAGTAATTGCTAACACAGAGTCTAAGGCTAGCAATCATAACATCTATTTACAACACGCACACTGGCTGTGTGCACCTATTCCACCAGCCTCCCGTTTGCTTCAAACATGTCAGTCTCCCTGAGGACACGTTCAATGAGAAACCACCCCCCACCCTGCAAAGCCCTGCTTTACTTGCTGCCGAGCCTCCTGCATCCCCCTGGGCAGATTACTTTTGGAAGGCTGACCAGGGAATATTTACCAGCTATGGAATCAACAAAGTTCAGCCACATGCCAACATTTCATGCTGTTACCTAAACGGTGTCAGAACTCTCAGAACTCCATCAAAACAGAACTGGTTTGCACTTTGGTATTAAAAGTTATGTCCAGGCCTGAACACCTCGTTGAGGGCTGGGCCACACAGCAGGCTCCTCTGGGCAAAGAGTTCTTTTCTAAGTAGCCATTACGCAAGTACCAATCTGTGAAAAAAATCTGAAACTCAAAGAGAGAGAACCTTGATTTGACATAGTGCTCTTGCTGCATGTTCCATAGAAGGGAAGTCACCCACATCTTTAGATCTAACGGAAAGTAGGAAAGAAGCACCAAGTGCAAGGTTCTGCATGTGGGCTGGGGCAACACCAAGCACAAGCACAGGCTGGGCAGAGAACGGACGGAGAGCAGCCCTGAGGAGAAGGACTGTGGGGTGTTGGTGGATGAGAAGCTCAACTTGGCCCAGAAACGTGTGCTTGCAGCCCGGGAAGCCCAGGGCCGGGGCGGGTGGAAACTGGGCTGTAAATCCTGGGCCAGAGTTATTTCCTGCAGCTTAAGAAAACTGCGTGGGTCTGGTGATGTCTGGTCGCTGTTTTTAAACCCACACCCCCCCCAGTCGGTATTTCTAATAACAAAGGGTTAAAAGCCAGCAGGCAGTCCCCACGGTGGCGCAGCGCAGGCAGCAGGCAGGCAGGTGCCAGCGGAGCCCAGAGCCCCCAGCAGCATCAAGGGCAGCACCCACCACCGCAGGCAGCGCGGCCGAGCAGAGCGGAGTGTCCGCAGCAGCGCCCCCGCGCACCGCCCCCCCGCGGGGCGCCCCCCCTCGCTGCCGCAGCCGCCCCGCAGGAACTGGGACGGGGTGCAAAGGAAGAGCGGCCGCCGGCCTGGGAACTGCTCCGCCGGGCAGCGGCCGCTGGGTGATACACGTGTCAGCGAGAACCGCTGGAACAGGAAGCAGCTGTTTCTTCCAGCTGTGACACACTCACCCCTGGTCATCGAGAACACGGAGAGAACACCGATGCGACACCCGTTGCCGTGCCAAAGCTCCATTTCTTGCAACATCGCTACACGTCTGACAAGGGAAGCCAGCTGGCAGCTGCTGCACATCTGTCACCGCCAGAAAGCACCCCCGCTTCCAAGGGGCGTCCACCAGCAGACGGAGATCTAGGAAGAAAAGGGAACGCTGAGTACACAGCAGGGCCCGGGTATGTTTCCCTCGGCAGCGTACAGAGCAACCGCATTTCTGTCGGGCACTACAAAATACGCTTCCAACGGCAGACTAGAACCTGATCACCTGAGGCCGACCCTGCCTGGGCAGGGGTACAACAGGGCACACACGGGAAACCACATCCCACCCTGCTCCCGGTAACAAGACTATCGGTAAAAACACCTTTATTACAGAAGGTGCTACTTATTTAAAATACCTTATTACAAAACATCTTATTACAAAAGTTATTTTTAAAAAAGTAGTATCTTGTTACAAACCACCTTATTACAGAAGTTACTACTGGTTAAGAAAGATCTTATTACAGAAGCTGTAAGGAAAGGTTTCGCCTCAGTTCATCTTACTGCCCGGTGCTCCCTTAGCACATCCCGGCCACAGCTGGGAGCTACACAAGCCGAGGCGGTCCTGACAGCTTCTCTGCTCCCTTCTCGTGCGTTTTGCTCAGGGCTGGCTCGTATGAACACGCATGAAGCCATTACATGGATGGTTTAGGTGCTCTTCCACATGGATCTCCTGAACACCACAAGTAGAGGATGTGCCCCCTTTATCCTTCAAACAGTATTTTAACATGAACACAAATGTATAGCTATTAAAAACTTAAGATCTGCTATCAACATAAGTACAATCTTCCTCTAAAAGTTTAAAAAATATTTTCAAGACATAATTAGAACAGAGTACTAGAATAATAAATAACTTATCATTACAGATACCATTAGCATCAAAAGGAAATTATTAAACCAGAAGAATTCCCCAGGAACGTAAAAGATCAGCAGCTGTGACATACATACACTTGCTGGTGAAACAGAGAGCTGGTTCAGGAAGGAAGAAGGTTTCCTGGTTAATCACTTAGAAAATTAGCTCATCTTTCCTTTAGCTGCTCTCCTGAAATCTCAGACCCATTCAGACCCAGAATCTTGCGACTTTCCAATGCTTTTGTTTCATACACGATCCCCAGTAAAGGGCCACGGTACGACTGCAAGCAAAGACAGCGAGAGCACCAACCACCACCTATGCCGAGCATACTGTAGCTCCCAACAACGTTAAATAGATAAATAAATAAGTGAAACAGATTCCTAACAGAGCACTAAAACCCATCTGCTTCCCAGTAAGGATGTCTCAAGAAAGTGTTTAAGGGTTCCTGTAAAGTTCAGACTTTCCAAATCTAAAGAATACAAACAGCTAAGGAATTACTTCATATTAATTACTCTGACCACTCGGTGCTTTATAACTTGACAGGTAGAAAATGTAATGAAAGAGGCCTACTAAACAATACCCTACCAAGTTAAAAAGAAAGCAAAAAATAGAGTGGTGTGGGGCTGGTTTTTTTGCTGTTTTTTTGTTGTTTTGTTTGGGGCTTTTTTGTGTGTGGTCTTTGGTGTTTTGTTGGGGTTTGTTTTTTTTTTTTTTTAAACACAGCTGAAATGATCCAAAGTGGCTGTTGTGGGCAAAGCTCCACGGCTGCTGGAGTCTGACAGGGGAATCCAGCTGGCAGCTGCTGCACATTTGTCACCCACTTCTCACTCTCTTATTTCATCCTCCAGAAAGCACCCCCGCTTCCGAGGTACATCCACCGGTAGACGGAGATCTAGGAAGAAAAGGGAATACCGAGTACGTATCAGTGCTTGGATATGTTTCCCTTGGCAGCATACAGAGCAATTGCATTTCTATCAGGTACTATAAAATATGCTTTCAATGTCAGACTATAACCTGATCACCTGAGGCCTACTGTTTAAAGAAACAGGAATTCTTCCAATTTTTCAAAAATTTAAATATAAAACCCCAAAGCAGATTATAAGAAAAGTGCTCCCATTCTTCAGTATGTATTATTTAGAAATGCCTTTGCCACCATGGATACCAAAAGCCAAACATTAATTACTATAAGCCCCTGGCAGTATCTACAGAAAGGCCTGACCTGCTTGTGCCATATCCCTTTGTTTACCCAGAAAAGGCACAACTGCCTCAAAGCACACCACAGCCAGCGCCAGGATCCCAGAAAAAAACTCGTGGCGTCACAGAGAGGACAGACAAGAGGCTCCTTTTTTGACAGTTACCTCGATCCACAGCAACACAGAGATACTTCCCACGTATGGCCAGATCTTGCAGGTCAAGAAAGTGAACAAGTACCCCGATAAAGTCACAACAGCGCTACCACTGCAAACATCACCCACAAGAAATTTAACCTCTAAACAAACACATTCACATCTTCCAGCCTCTGTTCGTTCTCTGTACTACAAAGTTCCTGCCCAATAGGCACCACTTTTGCACTTTCTGACACCTGCCTCCTGCCAAAGCAGACTCCGTTGGGAACACATCTTGAAAACGCATAGGGATGGAGAAATGAGGGGGCTTGTAACAATGCACCTCTAAATTATGGCAAGTTAAGACACAGGGTATGACACCCACTCATCCCAAAGAGCAGACTGCCAGGACAGGCAATTTGAAATGCCTTCAATGAATATATAATGACGTCAAGGTAATGGCAACTGAGCTGGAGCAAGCAGCTGCCGCTCGGACTCCCGAGAGCAACTTCGCTTTGGGCTTCACACAGATGTTCAAGAGCTCAGGGCCAGGCCTGTCCCCACATTAACTCTTAACACCTTTGTAGGAAGAGATCTCACTGTGACCGGATAGGAAAACTAAATGAACATTAACAGTATTTTTGGCTGGAAGGTGCAGGAAACAGTTCAAGGGAACAGATGACAGCATGGGAGACCTTGCCTGAATGAAGATTTGCCCTTAGCAATTGCACCTAGAAATCTATTTACCTTGGAGGGAATGAGAGAGAACACACAGTGACACAACTGCAGCGGCATGGGAGTGGGTGGTAAATGTCTAGGGCACCTTGCAGCATAAAAAAGAAAAAAAGTCAGAGAAAGTCATCAGATTATTTGCAGGACTAGACGACTCACAGAAAATATATGGTCAGCCATCGAGAAAGAAAGATTTTTTGCTTAATGTCTCAGCATCAGCTTAAATGCTTCAATCCACAAGTAACAAATGCCCCCTGCTCCATTCTGAGATGCCTATTTCCAGAAAGACGGGCTGCAAACAAAAATTCCTCCCATCAGAATCTGGTCCTTCTCCCGTGCTCTTTGAGAAGAGGAAGCACAAGCCACAGATATTAGGTCCAGTACAGCTGTGCTCACGAGCTGAGTGTGCCTGTGGAGCACAATGCAGAGGAGATGGGGAAGGAGACTCAAAGTATTTACAGAGTTCCTCTTAATCCTTTGTGAAGTCCAAAAGGACTCCTGTTGCAAGTGTGTATGCTGCCAACAAAAGCGGACAGATTTATTTCAAAACTCCCATTTTAACAGACAAGCTCAGCTAGAAAGTAGTGGGAAAAGCAGATGCATCATCAGCACCTTCAAATCTATGTCCTAAGAGCGAGCTTGGGGCTGAAAAAAAGCAGTCCCTGAAAGGTGACCTATTCCTTGCACCTCCGTGTGATAAACACGGCAGGAGCTAGAGCACCATACCCATCGCCTCTCAAGAAAAAGAGTGGGAAGGGAACAGATGACACAGCCCGTAATCATTTGCAATGATGTATCTTAGCGCCGAGTTAAGTTCTGCACCCTTTGTAGCAGACTCTGGCTCCCGGGAGGACTCAGAAGTAGTTGAAGAGGAGGGTTCTTCACCCGCTGTGTAGTTAATCTGCATTAATGACATTAACTTACAAAAACCACAGTGGATGCTAAATGTTTGCACAGCTTCAAAAAGGGACTCTAAAAATCAACTGAAGGTTACTGAGGCCTTTTCTGCTTAATGGTACAGAAATGCCGAAGACACTGTTGGAGACAGGACAATGAACTAGAGACACCTTTCATCTAGATTCTGCTGGGCAGAATGTTCTTAAAACTGGTAAACTAGAATTTAGCTGAGAAGGCTGGTTAAATACATTGGTTTTCCATTTGAAGGAAGCAGATAACCCATCTCGGTGATTTATGGTGCTGCAGAGATGGGCTGGCAGCTATGGAGGGAAACCCTGGGGACGGTGTTTTAGGGAAAGGACGCTCGTCTTTTCTTGCTACAGAACAGCTGTGAAATGCAAAGAAGTCCAGTCCACTCTTTGGAGGGAAGCAATGCCTTCTCCACAAAGGCGGGTTTGATTCTTGGTGCGTTTTTACAGATTAACACCTCGGGTTGGGCTCAGAGCTGCTCCCAGTCACTGAAATGTACCACATTATATTGGCTCTCGCTGTGTGGTATCTAGAACTTGGTGTCACCACGTAACAAAGAAAAGTGATGTTAAAGAAAAGTGACATTAACATAGAAAAAAACAGCCTACTGAAATAGATGGAAGAAGAGCCTTTTTCACAGCAGGGTGCATGTATCAAAGTGCAGGCTCAGAAAACTTGCAAAGGAGTGCCCAAAGGAAAACAGGAAAACAGAGAGGACTCCATCACACTCAGAGGGCAAGTTGCCAAGAAACACCTGGAAATCATCGTGATGCATTTTAGCACAGAGAGATTAAAAAAGAAGTTGTTTCCAGAGTCTCACAGAGGACAGGAGGTGCTGACAAAGGTGTAGTCAGAGCAGCAGAAGTCAGGTTGCACTTGAGCCTGCCTGCTTCAGGCTTACAGCTGACATGCAGCCGACAGGCTATGCCAGCTTGGAGGCTTCTATCATGCACCCAACTGACTTTGGGCTAGCTTGAGCCTGATCACGTTGGGCTCAGGTGTGCTGTCTATCTCTACCCTTAACACGCACACCAAGCCCCAAAGGTACAACAGTGGAAATGCAGACCTGGATGACCGTCACATTTCCCAGAGAGTAGACTATGCCAATCGTTGCTAATTAGCGTTAGCACAACAGTGTTTCATCCCTGTGGAACAATCCCATGGGAATGCTTTCCAACATGTTCCTGTACATAACTTTACAACTGGCACGTTAAGCAAATGTTTTGCTTCAGATATGAAAGCTGAGAAGTTTGCTAGTTATCTGTGATACCAGGAAGTAATTGAACAAGAACTCTCGATTATGTGTTTTAAACAAAAGCTTGTCTTTTTTCAAGGTGGCATCCCACCTTTTTTCTCAGCTTCCTGACAGAAAGACTTTATTCCTTACTTAAATGTTTGAAACTGATGGGCATTATGAGCTGAACTATTAACCAGCATCATGATCTGGAATCTAGAAACCACCCTTTGAAGTGAGCAACAGCTCTTCAAACCCCACCATCGGCTCTTTGATGAACAGCTGTGAGGGAAACAGCTTCTTAGAGACTTGCAGGCTGAACCAAATTCCCCTCTAGAATGGATCCCAAGTACTTTTTGTGTCCTCTTATGTCTCTCTAATCTGTGGGCATTTCGGTTTTCCCTTCAGTTACTAGATTTGTGAAGTTTTTAGCCTCAGATACTCTGCGGCTTGTTTTTCTCATGTGCTTCAGGACACTACCAGACTGGTACAATGTGTTCAGTGATCTGAGACAAAGAGTTCAGACTTCTACACTAGCTTCATCAGTTTGGTGGGTTTTGCCCCTGGAACTTCCATAGTTACCTCATTACTCAGTGTTTCCTTCACAGCACTGTCGCCCTCCAGCGAACACGTCTATGGACTTAATCTCAGTATTGTGACATCCAGGTTTCTGGCACAACTCCCAGAACTTCAAGTTTTATTTACTTACATAATTTATACCCTTGCCCACATCAGAGTAATTAGCATAAGTGTCTCTATTGAAGTGTGTTGGTAAGTACACTAAGAGGTTGTACAAGTTTAGTATTTTAACGGAAGGAACAATGAAGTACTCACACGGCAGACAACAAGTAAATTCTTCTACTCTCCCCTTTCTGTAATAGTTAGTTTCAGAGTAGCTGTCACCGTAATCTCTGAGAAAACGTAGAATCTTTCTTACCGAGAGAGTTGCCTGTGTCTGAACTGCGTCTTTTCCGGGAGAAAGATTTTACAGATGAATCTGTCTGTTCTACAGATTCGTTCACAGGCTCAGCTCCTGAAGTGAATTGTCTCTCTTCTGTCTCCGATGTCCTGGATTCACTTTTAACACTAGTATTCTCCTTAAAAAAACACAACACAACACCAAAAGAAATAAAACCAAAGATCACTCAATGTTATCTTATAATAAAACTAATATAAAACCAATAAAACAAAATAAAAGCTATTCTTCTCCACTCCAAAAGGGCATCTAACAGGTGGTGAACACTGCCTAGACAGTTGACATAGTAAGTGTTTTTAACTCAGAAGTAAGGTTGCTAAATTGAAACAACCTCTTACAAAACATCATATTAAGCAAAATATGAGATCAGAAAACTAGAATACACAAAGTTAGGGTACATGTCCCCACAGTCTGAACTTTTCCCTCAGTTATTAAAATAGCTAGAAGAAATAAGCTAGAAGAAATACAGGTGCACTCATTCTTACCAGCACGTGTAATAATAACGACAGATGTAGCTCAAACAACTTGACAGAGCTGTGTGATGCAGAACCACACGTGAACCACACATTTCTGGTTGGGAATCTCACCCCACCCCACACAGTCGTTAAGACATTAAGTTATAATGTGTTGCTTGCTTTTTAGAGCCCTCTGCTGCTGCTCTACATGTATTTTGCAGGCAACCATTTGGCAAACTGGTACATTTCCATGATCATGTGGCAAAAACCTGTAGCTTAAAAAAAAAAAAAAAAAAAGACCCGGACAACCAAGTTCTGTTTCATTTTCACTGAGGCAGTACAGGCCCAAAGTTAAGCACCTGGAATCTACCTTTAGACAGAAAAATTTTCACAGTATCACCTGTTCTAGAATAGTCATCTCTTCTGCAAATATCTTATGCATCAATAACCTAAAGATGAATGACTGCTCAGAGCCTGCAATGTTTCCTTCTATTAAGGGGAAAAAAAGCTTTTGAAAACCATTATGTGCGAGTTTACAGAAGACAAGAGGTCACACTTGGTAATAAGATAGTCTTTCCAAAAATCATGCTCACCACCTTGAGTCTGTCATTACTCAATGTTGAGTATATAACAGGCTATGTGTATACGTATCAATAGAAACACACATACATTGCTTGACAAAGTTGTATAATAACATTCAAAAAGGCCTGTGCAAATACAGTAATGGAGTACTCCAGGGAGAACTAGTTCCCTCCCACACACCTCCTGCACTTGCTGGATACCCATTTGACTCGGTTTTTCCTCTTTGAAATGTGCTGTCTGGATGTATTGCTTTAGTACTGTTAACAAGGCCACGTGAAAAACACGTGGCTAGCAGTGCCTTTTGTCTGATGTCTGAACCACAACTCCTTCCCAGGCACAAAAACAAAGAAGGCAGGCAGGCTGTAGGTCACTACCTTCACCAGCTAGAATCCAAGTCTCACGAGTGATGATGACTTCTCTATTCCTGGTGACATTTCCATAACAGCAAGTTCTAGAAAAATCAGTGAGCAGCCTTCATCAAGTAGTGAGAGAAGGGAAGATTTCTCAGGTAAGCATTCTAAACCAGATATTCCACTGGACAACTGCTCTAGAAACAATTCTGCAAACTTCATTATTTAAAAAGAAGAGACTAATGAAAAGCAATACCAGGCAGGGGATGTAGAAACCAAATTGCAGTGTTTGATAAAGAAAAAACAAGTAACATGCATATGGGGATCACCATTATTAAGAAACCGTTACTAGCCTACGTGGTGAAAGTAGTCTAGACACTCTAACTGGCAGTTCTGCAAAGGACCTGGGGATGCTGCAGTGCCCAGTAAGGCTAACGACACCTTGGGCTACACCGGGACGAGCGTGGCCAGCAAACTGAGGAAATTTCATTCCCCCTCACTGGTGAACCTGTACTTCCAACGCTGTGTCCAATTTTAACCCTTACAGCTGCGTGTGTGGAAACTGAAGAGCAGTCATACTGCACAGCACCCCTTTCAGATTTCTTTTTATCACTGTGTTTATAGAATCTTACACACCAACTCTTCAGTAATCTAATGTAATAGGTAATAATACCATTTTCATCCTAACAGCATCAGCCTAGCCCACACAAGTCTGGCTCCCAAGCTATCCCTTTTTTTTATTGTTCGGTCTTTTAAGCGAACATGTTTCTGACCATGGATTCACCGCACCTGTGGACAGGCCTTCCACTCAGGTCTGATACTTCTGCAGCTTCAGAGTCCAAAACATTGTTTGGCAGAGAATCAAGCAAAGCTACCAAAGCTGACAGACGTGAAAGTTTTGCCTTTTCACTTCAGTTACTGAAAAACGCCAAAACTGCTGCATCTCACTACTTACACGACTTACGAGACACTGACTGGACTATACCTATACCCAGCTGGAACCATGATGGGAAGCTGAGGTACTAAAATTAGCAACTCGCATGAACGGGGTTTGCTGGATTCACCTTCCCCAAAGAAAGCAAGCGTTTCAGCCTTCACATAGGTATGCTGCCAAGGAGACTGAACGAAATCGGAGGCAAATTCCTCTTGATCAAGCATTACAGAAATGTTCTATTTCCACTTTAAGAAGAAAATAAAACATTTCTTAGGAGTAGGAGTGGAATAAGAGGTGCCCATTGAAGGCCAAAGCCTCTAAAAGTCTAGGACAGAAATTCACTGAGGCTGAGAGGACAACGCTGGATCTGAACTGTTGAATGTACTAACTCTTTTCATGTAAAGAGCTGCTCTTTAATTTGCTGTCTTTTAGGAAATCGGGAAAGCAGAATAAAGCAGGTTTCTACTAAACTGTTACTTCTACAAGGAAGACAGTTCAAGGCTCAGTGCTGGTCACAAGAGTAATTAAATGCTGGGAAATACTGTGAACGAAACAGAAAACAAAACAGTACCAGCTTGGTCAAAAGGTCCCGTATGCTAAAACCGACAGTTTCAAGGGCTGACTTCAGTCCACAGAGCAGAAACCCAAGATGAAGTACACAGTATCATCGCAAGTCTTCCGGCTGAAAGTAGCTGGAATGTGTAAGCAGGAATGCCCTGCTCTGTTTGCGCTCCTTGTTCTTGCTCTTCCCTACACATCAGGTTACAGCTGTTGTTTTGAGACTTGACGCTGGGCAAGACAAACCTTTGATCTGACCCAGCAGAGCTGTTCTGATGCTCTTGTATGAACAGTGGAGGAAATTGCTCCCCCTCTGCTTGTATAGAGAGGAATAGAGCGGTCTTCTGTGCACGCCCACTATTCTGTCATAAGCTTGCTCTAAAACACATGGTACCAACAGCCACTGAAAGCCTGAGTGCTTCCAGATTCAGGGATGAGGAAGAAAACTGTGCTGGAGCCTGATGTGAGGAGTACAGGCACCGAAGCCTCCTCTGGAGAGTTCTGCACCTGCCATGACCCCAGGCTCTGGACAAGTAGGGTGTTAAAGTTAACCTTCCCTCTCCCGAGTTTGGGAGGAGGAGACTGGTTGAAGAGGAGTTCTAACAGAAAGAGGGAATCTGTCAAACAAAACGCTGAACAGTCCCTGAATTGCTTTTCAATTGCTCAAAAAATGAGGCCAGTTATTTAACCCGTTACAGTCCAGGACCAACATCAGGATTCTCACAAATATACAAAACCTCCCTCCCAAACAACTACGTGGTTCGTGTGCTTAATTCCCCCAGTTCTTGACAAGGAAGTTCGGGTCACGGACTCCAAAGGCCTTCAACAAGGGACAACCTATCATTCTAAAAATGCAGTTCCAAAATTCTAAAACTGACAACATTTAAAGTGCGGTCAACGCTTAATATAATGAGTGGGCACCAATTAAGGAGTGCTGCCAACTCTATGCACTAGCACAGGGATGTGCTCTTCCCTACACGGTACTGAGCAGAACCGTCTAGTCTAGGCTTGAGCTATGCAGAGGCTTGATCAGGATACACACCCCTTTCTAGAAAGATACCCAAGAGGAAGATGACTAATCTTTATAACGCTGAAAGCAACAACGGGAGGTTTGCGCCAGCTGATGATTTCCGATCTAGAAACTTCAGTGAAGGCGTCAAGCTACCGACAGAACAATAAGACAGTAGCTTCAATGCACACACAAAAATGAGATTGAGTGCCTACATGCAAGGTAGGTCTCATGCAGCAGAAACAGATGCAGTCAATCTCCTGAGCTTACCTTGTTTTCAAAACAAAACAAAACAAAAAGCAGAGCACGCATTTGCTGCCTTAACAGAGTAACATCTAGAATGCCCCTCACCCCTCATGAGACTTATAATTTTACATACCGGGAAGACCAGGTACAGGTAGACCGAAGTACAATTACAACTTGTTGTACACCACAAAGTATAAACCAATGAAGATGCTTTATACCAGTCAAATGTGAATAAACTATACTTTCCACAGAAAACAGAACTTACAACTATTTATCAGAAACAATCTAACCGTTTATCTAAATTTAAGCAAAAATCTGCCTCCAGCAGCAATTCTCAAAATACCCTTCTTTGTTGGAGATTAAAGATGGTATGTTACAACCTAAAAAAGCATCCACTTCATCACCACGAATACACCTGCACTACGCATGTTTCCCATGCAAATGAGCACCCTAACTTGGCCAACAGGCTGACACATGTCATGCTCATTAACATGGGAAACATGGGATACTTTTTCATTCCGTCTTCTTTTTTATATCTTGCTTTACCAAGCAAACCCTTCACTGTCCATAAAAAAAAAGCCATAAAAAGGCTTAATTAAAGAAGCCTTCAGTTCTTAAGCAGGCAAGAATATTGAAAAGCTACCGGTCCAGACCCTAGCATTACTATCAAATATAGTTAGCTCAAGAAAGATGTTGGTTTACCTCCCCTTACCCCTTACCTGCTCTGGACTGAACAATTCTTCCTGAAAAAACATGAGGGAGAACTCAGCTGGGCAGTGATCTGGTTCTTTGCTCCATTTTTCATCTGCTTCCTGTGTGGTCAGAAGTTCCTGTAGTATTTTAGCAGCAGCAGCAGTTTCCATAGACAGAGTGGTATCGGCAGCACAAAGAATGTCAGAAGGCTGTAATGGAGACAAATTCAGTGCTCCATCTGCTTCCACCAGAAATGATGTGTCTGAAGTTACAGGAGTGAGACATTCCAGCTGGCCTTCCTCAGTTGAAGGTGGTGCGTAACTATTAACAGGCGGTGCCTGATTTCCATTAAACTCCAGGATCGAATACTGGCTCTCTACAGGTGCCACTCCCACCTTTTCAGCTTTGCATGATGAATGCACCTCAGCGGCAACCTGAAACGTGGCTTCAAGACTGACTTCTGCCTTCTTGTTTTCTTCAGATATATTACATAGCCAGTCAGACGGCATCAGTTCAGCTTCATAAGATGACTGCATTGGAGGATTCTGGAAAAAACAAAATACAGTGAACTTGTGTATCAAAAAATTACCGTGACAGGATGTGTACTGATTCTGTTTATCCATTTATCCAAGCTTGAAAGATTGTCCGTTATTCTCAGTTAAATAGCAAGTTTAACCAGAAGAAAAAAGATAAAAGCTACTGCTTTGTCTTGGTTTTCATTAACCACCTTACTCTTGGCACGCTTCCTTTCTTCTATTCATGGTCTACCCTGGAGAGAAGGTTACTTACTAGGAGCTGGTGTATGCCTGCAGATGCATTGTCTGCACACCCTTTGCACCGCAGGTGTTAAATATACCCAAGCATTCAAATCAGAGACTTCTGGTCTTAGTAGGACCTGTGGGGGTACACTAGAACCACCCTCTTCACGTGCCACATACGTAATAGAAAATGAGAGAGAAAATCCACCCGCCTTCAGTTCCTTCTAAAACTCAAGCATTCCTGTTGTTGTAGTATAAAAAAATCAGTATAAACCACATCATTTTTAAGCAAAAGAAAAAGGTCCACATGCTGTAAATGTGCATATGGACAACACAACTTGAGGAACTCACCGCTTCTTAACCAATAATACCATTTTCCTCCTCAAGTGATTGTCCATAGGCACATCTACACAAGGGGTGCCCCCCAGGAACGCCCCAGTCCCAGGATGAGTGGGAGTTCAAATACCGGTGAAAGCAAATACTGCAAAACTGCCCTGCCTGTCACAGCCTCACATCTGGACTCTCCGGTCATGACAGTGTCCCACAGAGGCACAACCCCAAGTCTGCATCGATCTGCATAAAAACCCGACAGAATTTCAGGTCAGAAACACTTCTTGTAGAACCTACAGAGACTGCCTTTGCCATCACAGATCAGGTCTGAACACTACTAAAATTTTTCACTGTAATGACATCACAGGATGACAGGACACAATCAGCAATCCAGTGATGATTTTTTTAGTAGCATTCATATATATCGAATAACCTTTAAAACAGAATGAAGACAATGAAAGAGTTTTTCCAAAGCAGCAAGTCCTACCCAAGTGAAATGATAGATGGCATTTTAACAGCCAGTGTCTGTACTGCTACTTCTTCTGGAGGTGACTCAGTCAAAGGACACTAGAAGGGTCATTTCTTCTGACAAATACAAGTCATACAATGATGTTGAACAGAAACTCAGGTCTATTTAAAATACAGCCTTCTTTTGGAAGAGATCCAGTATGAAGGAGTAGTCCTTAGTGCCTGACTATCCTTAGACCTTTTAGCTGAGGTCATGGTTAATGAAAAGCTACTTCCAGAGACGAGTAAATTAGAGAACAGGAAGCTACAGGATCACCTACTAGGAAAGCCGTATCAGATCAAATGCCAGTGAAGGACTTGGTCTCTCCCTGATGGAGATACCACAAAGAGATGAGATCCTGTCTCCTGGGTGTGTGAAGGCAAGTCCTAGTGTGGATTCGTGTAGATGTGCCAGTTTGCAGATAGCCACAAACTGTGGAGGGTGGGGGGAAACGGAGGGGGAAATAAAACCTGGAATTTGAGAAATTTAGGTTAAGTTAAGCAAAATCTTTTCATTAAAGGCTAAGCCACCTTTATGTTTTTATGAGATAGGTTCAAACATTATTCCTCTCATTTGATTTTTTTTTCAGTTCTATTTTTTTAAAATGTTAATAAGGTGTTTCATTTCTGTTGCATTGCTTGTTTAGTGTCATAAGTAGTCAGGATTCTAAGTAAGATCTGGATTACCAAACCATCCAGGAATAAGATCATCCCTGCCAAAAACCAACCAACCAACCCACCCATACTGAAGCTTTTTCTGCCTCTTCTTAGGGGACCTCAGCTTGAAGCTGTTACAGCACATATTGTCCTCTTGGATGCACTACAGGATCTCGTGTGTATTTCCAACAGGAGAAAGGGGCCACACAAAGGTACAATTTAAATCCTTTTAGTTCACCTGGAGAAGGATGGGGGGAGGCAGCAATGAAACAAGGAAAACCGATAAAAGATTGAGAAGTCAGGGCCTGAAAGACTAATAGCTTGCTGGTCATTCAAGCTCAAGAGGAAAAATGGTCTAACTTAGCAGAAGTGGTGAAAGAGAAGACGGGCATTTCACTTACAAGATTAGCGTAGCGTGTGCAGGAATTAAAGCACAACCACACCTTTTCAGGGACCGCTAGGACTACACAAATCTGGCTTGAGTGCTTGGGCAATCGGAATTAGTTCAGACTTGATTTCTTTTTGAAATAACACGGCTGATTATCATTCCTTATTACAAACAAAAGCAAACTACTTAGGACTGCTTTTAAGGTCAGAAAGTTGTTCTTTTTTCTTGCACGTTTATTTCTTCCATTTCCCGTTACCTCTTGCTTCAGTTCCACAAGGAAATACCGACAGCTTAATAACCATGGTAATAGCAATAATCAAACGGCAGGGCTGCTATTAAAAAAAAACAAAACGAGGTGAGGGCAGGAAAAAAAAAATTAAAAAAATCGCTGAAATCCAATATGTAGCCTCAGTTCACATCTATGATAAAGCAGCGGGGAAGTATTGAGCTAATGGTTGTGAGCTGCCAGCACTGCTGTTGCAGAAGATAGCAGGAGGTCTCTCAAAAGACTCATTCCTACCCAAGGATACTGATTCACCACACTAATCCAAACCCCACTTAAGAGAACCCAAATGAAAAATGGGTAAGAAGTTGTACCTGAGCTCCCTGTTTTGTAACCAACCGTGATGAGTGTAATACAAACCTCTGAAACCCCGATTTCAGAAACCTGGTGAGATACACCATCATCAGCCACCGTGTCTGGGTATAACCACCTATGTCCCCTTGCCATTCCACGCAGTAATTCTCTGTAGCTTTTCCTGGAGAGCAAACTGCAGCCAACCAACCAGTTAGTTACCGGCCTGGTCTGCCCATGTTCCAGTCAGGGTCACCTAACACTTTCAGCAGCTCAGGTGCGTACTGTACAAGCCCAGCAGCTGGCCTCCAAGACCCAGAAACTCCACCTGTCTTAATCTCTCCTAAACTTAAAAGTGATGCTCTCTGCAAGACCCAGTAAGGAACAGCACAAGGTTAGGCTTCCTTGTCCAAGAGTGCCCGCTTTTCCTTCTGAGACCACAAAGCACCGTCTGGATCCAACAGAAACGGGGCTGGTAACCAGCTTGCTGACTACTAGTGTGCCGATACGGTTCGCTGTCTTCGGGACTGGTCCAGCAGTTTCGCATAGGCTTTGCCACTCCTACCTAGCAGCACACAGCGGGACCAAACAGCCTAAAACGCCCCGCAAACCACGCTTCAACAGCATCGCACTGAATTCCTGCAACTGGTAGAAGGTATTGAGTGGAACGATAGGAAATATACCATGCAATAGTTCTATTTTTTGTGAAGAACAATAAAAATGCTTAGTCAGCCAGGGCTGATGAATTTTACCGCTTTTGAGGATTTGTGCAAGTGGTTACTGATGGATGATCAGTACACCAGCCGGGCAGGATGCTCAATACTGCAGCTTGCCACATCCCCCAGCAGAAGTTTGGGGAAGTATATGCCCCAGAACACACAAAAGGCAAACTGATTATTCCCCACAGCTCAGCAAGAACCGCAGGCAAACTGCTGTCTTCTGTACCACCTGCACAGCCTGTCACCACGTTCCAGGAGAAATGACCTAGGCTATGCTAAGATCGGAAATCTCTAGAAGTCCCGTTGATCCACGCGGTACGATAGCTGTGTTACCCTGCTCAGAGACAGCCGGTTACTGACCTGGTGGAACTGATACAGGGCACTGCTCGCCTTTGGCCTTCTCACGCAGAGGATCGCCTTCCCGCAGTCTGCCCAGATGCTCGGCAGCTTTTTGCTGGGGGTTTCCAGGAAACAAAGCAACCACTAGCAAGTGGCCGAAAGCTCTTCTGACTCCACACACTGCCCATGGACTCGCTTCTCCAAACAACTGATTTTTACTAGACCCTTCGGACACTGTATATTATCCTTCAATCTAGCCACAACACCACCTCTGACAACTCCTTTGGAATGATTTACTATCCCATGGATCTCGGCCTTCCGAGATAAGCTATTTAATTGTGACTGCCCATCGCTCAGATGGATCCTCATGTCCTGGAGGAAAAAAGCAGCTCACAATGAAAGTGAGATGACAAAGATGCACTGTGCAAAAAATAAGTACTACAATATCGACGGCATGACTGGCTGTTGGCTATTTATAGCCTTACACTAACGTGTTACCCTGGCCATAACCTGCCCATCTTGGATAAGCTTATTTTTTAAAAGAAGTCATGAATAAAAGAGAAAGGTTGATATTTGCAAGACAGGAAACTGGATGATCAAGCTTGGGTAGGTCAACCCTTTTTCAACACGCATAAGCATAACTTGCTTTGCTTGTCCTCTGTGAGGGGGAAAAAAGTATATGCGTTATGCTGTAATAAAAAAGGAAGCTCTTGCATTTTTACTTCAGATCTTCTGATATCTGATAAGCCAGGCCCTCCAAATAAGGCGCAGTTTCCACTAAAATTACATAAAGCATTTACAGGAAGTACTGGAGTTATCTTTAATAAGAGATCTCCGAGGTGGGGCCCATTCCACAAAGTCACCTTAGTTTTTCTCGTTCATCAAATCAAACTCAGGACTGCAGGAAACTATCTGAGACAAAGAAGTGGAGCTGCTTCTCAGTATTTTCATAATATTAAAGAATTTCTTTTTGTCCAGGCAAGAACATTCTTCAAATACAAATGCAGGCTCATTAACTAAAAGTGATTCTGGTGAAGTCAAGCAAAAAACCACTCCACTGATGAGGACATCCACTATGCTGCTACCCTGAAACCTAACCTGAATTACAAAACTACTCGTTTAACATTCAGTGGTTCTTTGAAATAGGTATTTGTAAACCACATCACTTTCACTTTATCAAGCAGATCCATTTTCAAATTTATATCCTTAATTTCACAAGTGTATAAACCTGCAGTTCATTCATACAGTCTCCTTCGCTTTCACCTCCTTTAAGTAGGCTACGCTCACCTGGAGAAAGCTGTCGTGGGTGCACGCTGAAGCAGTAGGACCAGCACAGCCAGCCAGAGGATCTGTGTGGGCTGCTGCTGAACAGCTCTGCGGTGTGGCTGCAAGAATTCAAACACAGCTATCAGACTGCCGGGACTTGTGCCTGGTGTGCAGAGTTCTATTGCTTACTTTGATTAAACATTTCAATAATCACACAGTAAGCGAAATTCCAGAAATTTATTCTTAACCAAGAGTGTATCATTCCGAAGAATATCATGACTACTCCTAAACTACCACTCACCAGAAAGGTCTTCATAGGTAAATGAACCCTACAGCCACAGATGCATTCAAAAGGCGCGACTGGACTTGCACTGTCAGGTGGCACCAATAACTAGTATTTCTCACATGGTCTCCATGACTGATTTTTCATTATTAGACACTCTCGGATAATAAAGCTTCAACGCATTTCTTTGACGCAATTCTACTACTGTCAAAGGTTTTGCAGATAGTTGAAAGTAAACAGAACTAAATCCTTAAACTAATTATGGTCTAAGGCTAGTGGGGAAAAAAAAGACTTAGATGAGCGTATTTTATGTTACTGACTTTTCAATAAGAATCATAATGAAAAACCAGGGAAATCTTTTTGTCACGGAAGTTAACAAACAAGTTTGAATACACACAAAAAGAAATCTTTTGACAAAGTTCTACTTTGATTTCATTTAATGGGACTTCAAAAGTGAAATGAAGAGAGTCAAGAATAAGATTGAACATACATTCTTTAGTTCTCTCACTTACTAAATACATATCTTAAGGTTAACTATCACTCTCCAAACAAACTAATCTTGCTGCTGTGCTTTCATGATGAAGGAAACCAGACTTTTTCATGTGGACATTTGAAGAAACACGCCTTCAGCATTCTGTATGTTATAATATATAGAAGAAAGGATAGCGGAGAGATTAAGAGATACACAGGCACAGAAGTAAAACCGCTGAGACAGTCCTAGAGTGACAGTGAAAATTAAAAGATTTATCATACTCCACTGAAATGTCACTTACACTCTCAGAAACGCGAATTAATTCACTGGAGGTTTCAAACGCCTCAGATTCCCTAAGTTTCTGTATTTTAGTTTTGATTACACCTTGCAAAATTTGGTATGTTTTCACTGCGTTCTCGCACCCACCTCCCACCCGAGAAGATTCTACCTGAGCAACATAGCCAAGTTATCCTTTAAACTTAAAGCAACGAGCGTCACCCAGCGAGAGAGATCTCCATATTCATGTCTAAATCTACGCTGGTCTCCCTCAGCTCCCCTACAGGCAGTACTTCAAAACAGGCACTTCCAGGACACCAGTAATCTTACCCCAAGACAAACTCTAAACCGAGCTACGTGAAATCGCACCCGAGACGCCCCTTTCCTTCCCTTGACTACGGGAGAGGGCTGGGGCCTTAGCTGAGACAGAGACAACTACAATTCATCATGATGAGTTTCAGCCTATGCTCTGTAACCAATAGAAACGCAAAGCGGGGACCACCTCCCACCTCCCACCTTAATGAAGCAAGTATTCTGGATGAGGCTTGGAGCTACCTGGTCTAATAGAAGGTGTCCCTGCCCATGGCAGGGGGGTGGGAACTTGCTGATCTTTAAGGTCCCTTCCAACCCAAACCATTCTATGACTCTCAGGACACCTGCTCCTGGGAGAAGACTTGATAGTTAGCAGCTGGTAAGGCAGGCTCCACACTCTGGCCACCACAGAAATCTTTGCATAAGGAGCACAAGGCAAGGAGCACGTGGCAGAAGTTGCCTGTCTCTTAAACATTTAAGTGTGTCTACAAGAAATGCCCAGCTCCTCAGAACCCTTCCTTGACAAAAATGACGTTACAGAAACTGTTGATTATTGTCCGAAATGTTCTCAGCAGAGGTCTCAGAAGACATGCACAAAAGATGTAATGATTTCACTGTGTAGGATTTCTAAACAGGGATAGATAGCTGTCTTTGTGAAGGTGCGGCTGCCAAAGGAGGAGCAGGCAGAAGGAAAGAATAACAACTGAGCTTTAGTTTGTTCAAGGAAAGAGTCACTGTTCTGAATTTCAGAAGTTTTAGGGAAACTAAAAAAAAACACCACAAACCCACAACAAATACACCACCACTCCCCAGAAAATACCCTATCATGTGATTTTTCCCATTCAAGGTAAGGGCAAGGAAAAGAACAGTAATTTGCTTCAACTCCTCTTCTGAAGAATAAAAACACTTCAGTGAGACTGATTTACTTTGCAATTGAGTGATTAAGTGAGACTGACAATTGTGGCAGAAATAATTTAGAAAAAAGAAAGGAGCCAAGACTTTTGTACTTTCTAGTTTTCAGTGCATAAAAAAATACAACATAAAGAAGCTAAGCAAGAAAAAAAATGTAGATACAAAAATAGTATGAGCAGAATGAAATATTCTACACCAGGAGTCCTCAAACTACGGCCCACGGGCCGGATATGGCCCCCCAGGGTCCTCAATCCAGCCCCCCCTATTTACAGAACACCCACACCACCCCCACCCGCGCCGGGGGTTGGAGGGGGAAACCAAGCAGACGCAGATGACTTCCTGCCATCTAATCCGCGCGCCGGCCCCCTGTTTATAAAGTTTGAGGACCCCTGTTCTGCACAATACTTTTGACTGATCTTTGAGTTTAAAACCTTAACCTGGAAAAACATGAGACCAAGGCCTAGGATACTACTTCTTAACAAGGTCTCAGTGCTTTAATATCATTGTCCAAGTTTTGCTTAATTAAAAAAACAAAAATGAAAGTTAGCCTCACACCGACTAGTATTGGACAAATATTCTTCTCCTCGCCCTTTCACCTCAACAGAAAGGCTATCCAGAAAATCACCAGGGGACACACAAAATCTGGAGGAAGGGCACGAATACCAAACAGAAACTCCTTTTGCTTTAGGTCCATCTTCCTTTTAGACTTGACACTTTCTAATTCTCACTTGAGATATACACATGGCGGAGTATTGTAGAAAAATATTGGAAAGTCTCACTTTAAAATCTATTTTTGAAAAGCAAATGCAGAAATTTTTTTTCATACCTGTTGGATAGCAGGCTTGTGAGTACGGCACTGAAGATGCAGAGCTGCTGCAATTTGCAATGGATGCGGCAACGCTTTGAGTCCCTTGCTGAAGTGGCGGAAGAGAAGCCACAGGCTGGAGGGTGTACGTGGCTCCTGTTGGAAGTGTCTGGAGTACAGGAAAGGCAGCCCCTTTATCTGGAAAAGCTGGGGAAGCCCCTTGCCCTGGCAGCAACCCAAGTGGTCCCTGCTGGATCCAAGTGGAAGGGACTGGAGTCGGATCTAATCTTTGTGCTGGTAAAGTGCTGGGGGCTTGGCACGAGGTTGCCATGTAGGAGTAAGGAGAGAAAACACCTTGACCGTAAAGTTGATGAAACTGTCCTACAGTCAGCAGTCCTGCAGTGGGTACAAAATAAAGCGAAACAAGTGTTAAGGAAAGGAGTTTTCACAGGCAAAGAAAGGCAATAGGAGGAGCCAAGGCTCTACAACATGATTTGGGAAGACTACCTTTGCTCCAGCATACTTAATCCAGAAAGGAGACTGTACTCTTAGACCCGAGCATGCACTAACTGCTGTGTGGCACACGAGCGAAGCGCCAACCCAGAGGTGTCTGCGTAGCATTCAATCTCCTTAAACTGGCAGTAACGAGTTACCCATATTTAGAAATGTGCTATAAATCAAAATGTGTAGTAACTTACTAAACCAAACAAAAGCAATTTTGAAAATACTGTGTGTTAAATCAAACAATACATTTTAAAAAAGGGACATCATAAAGCAAGATTTGACCAAACTCCACTACTGACAGCTCACAAACAGCTAAGGGAAGGGCAATGTCAAAATCCTCCAATGGACTTTGCAAGTACTTTATGACAAGTCATTTATTTGGTCAAGAAAAAATTTCAAAGCCAATTTTTTCTCAGTCAGCTCAACTAGTTCAGTGCAGACTAAAATATCCCAGTCTTTGCCATTTTGTTATTTCCTAGACAGTCCTTTTATTCTTCTCTATTATTTTATAGTTTCCTCTCTCAGACAGTTACTGTTTCATGAAATGGCATTTGCTTTTATACCATGACAGCTCAATTTCTGTTTTGGTGACTTTGTGGAAACACTGACAGTAACACCGCAAACGCCTGTGCTCATTGATTTCTGCAAGAACTACTGCATTTGTGACTCCCCTGCAGGATTGCATTTAGCCATGAGAATTACAAGTTTCAGGATGGTTCACGTCAATAGGGCTTATCTAGAAGCCAGGCTTTCTCAGACCTGTAGTTTCCAATTCTCACCCAAAAGGACTTTTTTTAAAAATAGCCTCACATTTACCTCTTGCACTCCTCTGATGAAATCAGTAACATACAGTCATTATTCTGCAAGTTCACATTTAACCATTAAGAATCACTAAATAAATACCAGCTGACCCTGAAGATTTGCTAAGACTTAATGTATAGGACCGTTTATTTCCTGTTCAGTACTTTCACCATTTATAAACAGAGAAGGAACAGGGGTATGAAAATTCTTTTGTTTATATTTTACCTTTGGATAGGGACATGAAGATTATCTAGTTCTAACACGTAAACAAGACACCACGGGATGCCAAGTTACCAACCTCCAGTTGCTGTCCAGGAATTGTTCCTGAATGTTTAACAGAGCGTTACACCCTGCAAGACACTGGGAACAGACGTGCCCCTAAACAGTCAGTACAGAGCGCACAGTGCATTGTCAGCCTGTCAGAACTTGACTGCATAGAAACCCCAATGTTTTCCTTGTTCTGTCTTTCTAGAAAATGAGACTCCTAGAGCAAAAACTCTGAAAAAAAACTGAAACTGCAGCCATAAAAACAGAGGACAAAAAATGAAAGTCATCTCTTTCTCATAATTTCCTTTACCAATGGTCTGCATTACATCAGACAAACCACGTCACTGAAGTCTGCAATGACTCATCTTAGCCTTAACAAGGTTAACATCAAATCATTAGTTTAAATGTTTCCTAGCCTCCCTACTGAAATAAGTTCCATCCCTTCTCAGATGCTTCATTTTGTCTTCTTGGTATTGCACGTGCAGTTCCACACACATCACGGAAAACACCACTTGAATTAGATGACAGTTCCTACCCTGACACAGTAACCAAGAGTATGGGGATACCCTACTCTGCTCTAAAGGCCAGCCGGTGCTGCAGACAGCAGTACCGTCAACTGCTTCTCCCCTTCTCCTGGTCGCACAGTCCTGCCGCTCCTCCTACACCGCGCCTTACAGCTCTGCACCCATGGGGTGCATCACTCGGGTCCAAGAGCCAGCCAGGCTATTAAAGTCTTCTCCGATCACTGCGCTGAACCAACACGTTGCTGTATCAGCTGCAAGGAAGATGACAGTTAACACGCCACCAAGGGAATGGGAAGCCGGAGTGCTCTTCTGGCAGCAGCCCAAGAGCACTGCAAAGCAAGATATTCACATCTTCCTTACACAGCACCAACTACAAAGCTTTAGGGCCGATACAAAATTTGTGGAATAATCCTGAGGGCTCACACTTGTCTTGGGAAAACTCAGATCCTCTCAAAGAGGGTTAGAAAGAAAGAAAACACGTTCTAGGGCTTTTCAGCAGTATTATTTTCTAATTAGCTCTCACCTACTCATTCAATCAGTTTTAAAAACTACGTAGCTTGTGAATTCTTTTTCAGGAGACAACTGACAAAAATCTTACTACCAGGTCTTGTCGCCTTTGCACAAAACTAACAGGATGCTCTAGTTATCACTTCACACGACTCACTGCTTCACACACATGTAATGACAGCATATTAAGCATCCCTACTGATGGGCATCCTTACTGACGGGCAAGAAGCAGTAACGTTCATCTGGTAGAGCTGTGCCAGCTCCACAGAGATCGAGCAAGGGTGTTCTTAGTGTAGCACGCAATGGAGACTGTACTGTAGTCTACAGGCAGCCTGAAATACATGTGAACCATGCTACTCATGCTTACTGGCAGCAGATCTACCTGCATAAACAACAACAGCTTCCCTATACCAGCTGAACTGAGATGCCACCGGCAAGGACAGGTAACCCTTCTCCCTCAGGAGAGCATTGATTTTCAAATCCCATGCCACCCAGCGCTTCTCAAAAACCCACCAAGGCCCCACATGGCCCACTCTGACTCACCAGGCCTGCTGAGCGTCGAGGGCGGAGGCAGCGGCTGCCCATTCAGTGGCGTGCCAGGCAAGCGCTGGAAGCGGTTGGGTGGGCGGCTGGTCACATCCAGGCCCGCTGCCATCTTCGCCTTGTTGCCCTTCGTCAGGCGCTTCAGGTGGACGAGGAGGTCGGGGCGGTCGCGGCGAAAGTGGGGGCTGCGGAAGCGATGCAGGGGCCCGGTGCAGTTGCCACCGTTGCCTTGTCCACCCTCTGGGCCCGGCCCAGGCCCGGGCCCCACCACACTGCTCCCCGGCAACATCCCCACCTTGCGGAAGCCATAGAGACTGAGCTGCCGGATGAAGCTGCTGAAGTTCTTGGTCTTGAAGAAACCGGCGGCTGCCGCTGCCCCACGGCCACCCGGCTGCGCGGCGACGGCCGGCCCGGCGCCCAGCAGCTCGCACTCACAGAGCGGCTGGTTGATGACCAGCCCCCGGCCGGAGGCGCCCCAGCGAACGGAGCGGCAGCGCGGGCTGTTGACCAGCCGCCACAGCCTGGCGGGGAAGGTGTCGGCACTGACGGGGACGGGCTGCTGCGACGCGTCCGTGTCGGTAGGTGGCACCAACCGCCGCGCGCTCAACCGCCGCCCGCGCGGCCTCCGCTTCCGTGCCCCGCCTGCGAGGCGCTGCCCGCCGCGCGCGGCCCCCGGCCCTCAGCCCCGCCGCGGCGCTGGTCCGCGCAGCGCCCCGGTCCCTCGGCACGGCACGGCCGCAGCCCGGCCCCCCCGCAGCCCGGCCCCCCCCCCTCAGCCCCACCTCAGCCCCGCCATCCCCTCAGCTCCCCCTCAGCTCCCCCTCAGCCCCGCCATCCCCTCAGCTCCCCCTCAGCCCCGCCATCCCCCTCAGCTCCCCCTCAGCCCCGCCATCCCCCTCAGCTCCCCCTCAGCCCCGCCATCCCCTCAGCTCCCCCTCAGCCCCGCCATCCCCCTCAGCTCCCCCTCAGCCCCGCCATCCCCCTCAGCCCCGCCATCCCCTCAGCTCCCCCTCAGCCCCGCCATCCCCCTCAGCCCCCCCTCAGCCCCGTCCCCCCCAGCTCCCCCTCAGCCCCGCCATCCCCCTCAGCTCCCCCTCAGCCCCGCCATCCCCCTCAGCTCCCCCTCAGCCCCGCCCCCCCCCAGCTCCCCCTCAGCCCCGCCATCCCCCTCAAGCTCCCCCTCAGCCCCGCCATCCCCCTCAGCTCCCCCTCAGCCCCGCCATCCCCCTCAGCTCCCCCTCAGCCCCGCCCCCCCCCAGCTCCCCCTCAGCCCCGCCATCCCCCTCAAGCTCCCCCTCAGCCCCGCCATCCCCCTCAGCTCCCCCCGTCCATTCAGCTCCCCATGTCCCCTCAGCCGGGCCATGTCCCTCAGCCCCGCCATCCCCCTCCGCCCCGCCGGTCCCCTCGGCCACCCCCTCCGCCCCGCCGGTCCCCTCACCCCGCCGGCCCCTCAGCTCCGCTGCCACCAGCATCTGCCGTAGCTTCCGTGAGCGACCGGGCGGCTGAGGCCCGGGGCCGAAAGCTGCCGCTCGGGGCGGCCCCGCTGCCAGCCCACAGCCGTCCCGGGGGCAGCCTGGACGTCCTTGAACCACGGCGCGGGCGGGCGCCGGGCCGTGGAAAGCGGCTGCAGGCGGGGCAGAGCGGGGAACACGCGCTCCGCGACCCCGCACCCCGCCATGGCTGCCCGGCGCCCCGGGACCGCGCGCGGGAAAGGGGGCGGGGCCGCAGGACCACGTGACACAACATCGAATCCCAGGGAGGGGAGGGGCGGGGCGGGGGCGGGTTCTGCTGAGCAGCCGGACCTGCCCGGGCGCCGCGGCTGCCGCGGGGTGCGGGCGGCGGGGACGGAGAGGGGCGCGGGCGGCGGGGGCTCGGGAGCTGCTCCATGTGCCGGGGGCACCCCGGGCTGGTGCGTACCCCTCCGGGAGGAATGCAGCCGGCAGAGCAAAAGTGTCGGCTTAAAAACCACTGGCAGTTCACAAAAGGAAAAGCGAATTTATAAGGAGTGCAGAGGAACACGGAACAAATCGGGAATTGTGTCACATTTGCCCCAAAACCCCCCAGACCTGTGCAGTTCTGATCCCCACGCCAGAACAGATCAAGTGGAGTTAAAATGGGGCAGAGAAAATCAGCAGCGAGGGTAAGAACTAGCTTCAGCGGAAGGAAATACTGAAGAAGGAATCTTCAGAGGGGCAGTTATATAAAAATATAGGTAGTAAAGTTGTAGTTAGTGTAAAGGAGGCAAGCACGACTCATGGAGGATTTCAAACAGGAGAAATCAAATCAGGTACTTAATCACAGGGAAACCGGGGAACTAATTGCCACAGGATGTTTTGGGTACCACAATGTTACTTGGCTAAGGGAGGGTGTGGGGGGGTGCGTGTGTGTGAAGAAAAGAGAGAGGAAAAAAGAACAAGATTAGCTACATTCACAAAGGCCAGAACTCTTAAGCGGCACCTTTGTCACTGCGAGTGCTTGCACTGTGCGCTGGCACAGCTCTGAGGCGGTGCCTGAGCTGCACTGGTGCAGATCTGCCCTCTCCTCAGCCTTGTGCTGTCAGCTGTGACTGCAGGCAGACTGCAGGAACCAGCAGAACCATCCTTACCGCTGCAGAACAGGAATCTGCTACGAACCAACAGGCAAAGAAGAGCAGGGAGCTGGGGAAGGAAGAGTGCGGTGATCTCTCTCTCTGCTTGCATTTGCCCACAGGTCACCAGCAGTGGCAGAAGAAAATGACATTCCTCTGTCTTGGCTGCCCTCAAAGCAAGACAGTAGTGAGAAGACTGAGCACCTGTGTGTTTTGTGACCTCAAAATACATTATCTTGGAGTTGTCGTAAGTTTTCTTAGCAAGAAGGTACAAAACCAAACCTCTTCTTTAACTAAAGTCGTCCTTATTGCTTTGGTTTACAGCACAGCCCCTAACCACCAAGGCAAGTAAAAGCGCAGTAAGTTCCAGAAAGGGAACAAAATTGAATAAGCTGATGGGAAACTGTTCCTATTTTTAAACTGAAAGCAAAATCCCTCTGCTCTTCTGCATAGCTGAAGTGAGGAAAATGATGTTTGGGTGGGGTTGCTTAACAGAGTTTCACACTTCAAATTAAACCAGAAGCAGAAATTTTGTCAATGTTGTCATCAAAGCTGAAATCCAGCACCACAGAAGGATGCTGCTTTACCCAAGGAATTAATGGCCTGCGATTCTAGTAAGCTCATGCTGTCATCTTCCCAAGACGCTTTGCAATTTTTTTCCCCTCGGTAATAACTTATTAAGAATTATGTTGCTCAGTGTAAACAGCTAAAACTTAAGTAAAGCAAATCTGAAAAATCCAGAAAAATGTCCATTTCACAATAAATTCTTCTTGGCATTCCTGAGGTTGTCTTTTGCATTACTTCAGTGAAATGAATCTGGGTTTCTCTCTCCTTGTGCAGCAAGAGTGCCAGAAGACCATGACTACCTGATGGTGGGACAGGTGAGGTTTTTAGTGTATCATCCGTAACTCAGGGCAGAGCCAGCAATACGTAGTCCATAACTGAAATGCAGAGCATGATTCCCTAAAACTAACACACAGAAACAGCGGTCCCTTTCGTACCACTGGCCATTCTTGACTTCAGCCACAAGAGTGGATTCATTTGCCACTTCTTGGTCAGTGGGTTAAATTTGGTCCTGAGGACTTTAAATGGTTACTTTAATCGTCAAAGATTGTTATTAGCCAAAGGTGATGGGAGCTGCAAGAATAAATAGCTTATTACTAATTTGTGTCATTGACATATGAACTCAGTGCTTTCCTTCTTGTTCACCCATATGAACTCAAATTGCTGTTAGCCCGCACGCCCCTATTTGCCATGTACCATGGCAGTTACTCTCTGGTGTCTGCCTCTCTCACAGCTGTGCCTTTCTCTGCAGCTAGCTTTCTTCCTCCTTCCCTGCTGCGGGACACCAGAGATGTGTCCATTGTACAGACGAGAAGGGGCGCCTTTGCCAGAAATTCATAATCCTCTTCTGCCAGTACTTAACCTCCATTCCAACCTTTTGTAATAACCTCCTAGTTTTCTACATTTCCCTTGCTTATACATATATATAGTACAAAAAAACCCTACCAACTTAACGATGGAAATTACACATTTTGCAAACTGATTCTGCAGAGCTGAACAAAAATGTTATTGTTAGCTTGTCTGCTGTATGTCAGGGCAAGGACTCTATGTCAGTGGGAAGAAAAATCCTTTGTGACCAAAATGTAAACCAAAGACCTATCTTCCACAAAGTTCAGAAGTCTGTGGCTATCCAACTGCACAGCAGTTCTGTCATCAGAGCAGCTTACCTAAACTCACCACCTGTTAAAGGGGGATGATGAACTTCTGCCCCTTGCTTCCTTTAATTGCACCCTCTATAAAACCGGTTTCATTTCACTCCCTGCTGTTCCCTGGTGTGGGGTCAGCAGGATGCAAACAGCACCCTTCTGTGCTGTGGATTGGGGTCTGATGGGTGAGCAGTCTGCGGGGGTGGGGGTAGGAAGGGTACCGAGGTGGCACCCCCCAAGCCCAGGGCACACTCGCTCCAAGGACAGGCAGCCCCCCCTAAGTCAGCATTTGAGAACCAGAAGATGCTGGTGAGGGCTCCCAGCATAGGGCTCTACTCCATTGTCTGTGGAGGAAAGAGGGTTGATGACTTTGATGTTTATCAAGACGAGTGCTCTATAAATTCATGCTCCCAAAAATTCATGCACTACTATCATGATTTTGGGGTGCAGAGCGCAGGAATTTAGTTGGTGGTCCTAATCCACCAAGCTAATGCAGCTTCATAAGATACTGTCAGCTGAGCTACGGTAGCAACGGGTGTGCTCTGGTCAGCCTGAGTTGCAAAGCAGTTTGGCTAGATAAGCATCTTCTGATACAAAAAGTTTTAAGGGTAGGACAAGCCTTAAATGACTGTTTCTTGTAATTATCCATTCACACAGATCATCTTTTTTGACATACTTTGGAAAAATTTTGAAGTGTTCCCAAGATGTAGGACAAGTGGCTGGATCGTAAGAGCATAGATATTTCAGATCCAGGTGGATAAGTATCTGAACTACCTCAGGCAAGATAAACCCAAAGTTTTGTCCTCACAAACCAATCACAGAAATGAAAAATTACCGTTATTGTAATATGACTATATGTAAAATGACAAACAAAATATGACAATAGGGAAGTCAGTGGCTTTGTTACATACTCTCATAATCTGGTCCTTAAAAGCTATCTCCTGGCTACATCATTGTTGAAGTGAAATTCATTGCTCTCTTTACACATCTTTGAAACTCTCATGTATCAATGACTATAAGATCAGAGTATGATCATCTTCAAGGAAGAGTTGGTAGCTCACTCTTCGCCAAGGTTGTAGAATGACCAAATCTGGACTTCTGCACACATTGTCAGGAATTTTGTCTGATTTTCTATATTGAGGGATGTGGGGTGGGATTGTGTTTGTGTCGCGCAGAATGTGCTCTTAAGTTCCTGTATTCAGTTAATGCTGTGATCATGCTCAGGAAGGTCCTCCACTGAAGTCAGGGCAGGTACAACAAAATGAGAATTCTGGATTTGGCTTCATTGTCCAAATTCACAGTGTCTGGGAGATGGATAAGCCAGGCTGATACTTACAATGATGCGTAGCCATTCTCAGACAGTTTAGCATAATACGTTATTCCAAAATTCTTTTGAACGTGCCAGCATTTGGACATTCATAAGGTTTTTAACAAAGAACTCTCTAAATGCATTTAAAACCATTTTAAGCCTTGTATCACTAACAAGAAGACCGGAAGAATTAAGTTGCTGTGACTTTGCATTAGTGGCTATGACAGCATACATTCAGTTCTGACATTTACTGTTATTCCCATGACACCCATAAATACTGCAGACAGCTAGCTGGCTGATCACACATTGCTTGGCTTAGCTGCTTCTATAATTTAGGAGGGGTTAAGTTAGCATTTGGAAAATAGAAACTTTTTTACATTTCATATTTATTACTTTGCAATTTTCAAAAGGAAAATCACCCCACACACACCATGTTCTGATCCATCCAGTGAAAAGTTCCTCAAGGACCAATAATTCCTATTGTTGTTAGTCAGTTCTCTAATATTACAGATTAATGTGGAATATCTTTTTCTGACTCCTGTTTGTGGCCTTGCCCATGTGATTTCCTTCATGATATTTTGGGATGTGTCATTTAATCATTCAAGGTCATCACAGACATTTTGCCTCCTGCAGCAGTGAATCCCACAGTTTACTTACACATGTTAAATATATTTCCCAATAATTGTAAAACATGCCGCTTCTTTCCTTTTCTTTCTCTCCATTCGCACTGCCAAATGTTACAGTAAAAGGAACTCTAAAGCTTATTTTTCCTGCTACCATTTCAGCTAGTCCCTGTGTCTTAAAATCTTTGCTTTAGCAAAGCATTTCAAATACAACAATAGCATTGAAGAATATAAAGATGTCATATGTTTGATTTTCCTCTGCTCATTTAAAAAATGTGTTATCTGTATTTTCTGTAATTTCTGGTGGAGGCTGGGCAGAAATCGATATTGCTATTTATGTTTGCTCCTACGGAGAGGTTCTGCCTACCCAGAGCACAGTAATTGTGCTAAGTAATTGAAGTATGGGATTATTTTAGGCTAATGTGTGTTTACTTACTCCAAGTTAAATTTCATCACTGCTACTTCTATTTCCGTCTGAAATATTTCTTAATCCTCCACAATTTTTCACCATCTCTGCTGAAGCACTTCTCCAATAGTATTACTGACTGCCCTGTTTCTGTCTTCTTCCTTCCGCACATCAAATGTCTGGGATTTTTTGGTGTTATCTTAGAAGTTTAATTTCTATCTAATGCAGATTTGGACCATTATATCAGATACTGAGCCAGAGTCATGTGGCTTTTGTGATGAGCAGTCCTGTCTCACCAACCTGCAGGTTCTAGGAGTTGACAAGCATATTGATAGGGGCTTGACTGCTGGTTTTCCAGAAGGCTTTTGGCAAGGTCCTTCACCAAAGGCTCTTAAGGAAATTCAGACATTATAAGGAGGAAGGCAGTTGCATGGTTAAATAACTGGGTAAAAGACAGGGAACAGAAGATAAGGATAAACGTTCAGTAAATGGTCAGAAGGCTGTTTTTCACCTTCATGAGCAACTTAGGAGTAGGTATCAATGACAGATGAGGTATCGATCTTTACAAATAATATGAAGTTATTCAGGATGGAGCAACTGTCAAGGACTGCAGAAGCTGCTAACAAAACTGAGAAACTGTTTAGATGTATTTTGCACCCAGTTATTAAATGTGTTGCTTTATTTGCCTCATCTCATAAAGACAGAGTGGGAAAAAGCTCATAGGAGAACAGCAAAGATCAGGGGTATGGAGTATCTTCCATGTGAAGGAAGACTGTGCAGACCAGGACTCTTCAGCCCAGAAAAGCTCCAATATGTGACAGAGGCATATAAAACCATAAATAGCCAGAGAAGTTTATTGTTTATTTTCTTTCCCTGTGGGACAATTAGGGTTCAGCCAATGAAGCTCGCAGGAGGCAAGTTCACACTGAACAAAACCGGGTGAATCTTTATACAATATGTAGTTAAACTGGTGGAAAGCCTTGCTGTAGGATGCTATGAATGATGGCCATTTACACGATCTCAAGAGGACACTGTGTAAAAGCCTGGACAGGAAATTCTGTTGAGCTAATAAATGCAAAGATTTTCCTGAATCCCTCTGGAGAGGTCCATAAGCTGCACATTCTTGGCAAGAGTGCATACCAGGAGGTGTCACTGGAGGCTTTGCATCCCCAGGCACCTGCTGGTGGCCACGACTGGCAACAGGACACAGGGTTAGACACCGTGCAGCCATTTCTTATGGTCTGCTCCCCTCAGGACACTTGGAACAGCTTCTCTTCTTAAGCGACAGCAGATGTTGTGCCTAACTGATGATATCCCAGTCAGCAAAGTTACAAAAAGACCCGTCAGCTGTATATTGAGGCCAAGAAAGTTCAGGCTGAGACACAGGTTTTAAACACGTAAGGTCATTTCTGTTTGGAAGCCTTAGTCCAGCCGCAGCACGCTCCTGCTCACTGAAAGCTTTGGAAGCAACTAAGATTTCCCTGTGGCTGCTGAGCTCAGCAGAACGGGAACGGTTTGCTCCTGCGGACTGTCCTTTCTTTTGCTAGCTGCATGCTTCCCAAATCCCTCCCTGCTAATGAGGGCCACAGAGAGGCCACCAGGACCCTTCTACTTGTGAAGGAGAAGTTGAGTAATTGCTAGCTGCATGTGCCCCTCTCTCCGTACCCTTCCCAGCAGGTGCACTGGCTCTTCCCTTGCTACGCAGCCCCTCCTCGCTTCCCCAGTTGCTGCATTGCTGCCCCTACCAGATCTTGGGAGCTCTCCTGATGTTGTAAACTGAAGGAGGGTGGCTATCCTCATTTCCCACTCTTACTATTAATCCTACTCCTCTGTCCTTGTCGAGATACTATTTCCACCTTCGCCCTGCTGATCTCCCACCTTCCAGGGCCGATGTCGCCCATGCAGCCGCCCCTGCCAGGCACCACTGCCTGCACCTGCCTGTGGCTCCTGCTGCTCTCCGCAGACCTCACCTTGCCCCCTGCGGAACAGTGGGGCTTGCTGGGCTTCTTTGCCTCTGCTCTGTTTTCTCCTGCCTGAGCTCTAACCGTGGAATTGTTCCTTGCTTTGTGCTTAAGGTTAAGAAGCTGAACTAGTTCCCCAGGTGTTCCTTATTGAAAATGTCCCAAACCCAAAAGTAGTTAAGTATTTATATGCCCCTTGTTACTCCTGAAAGCGAAAGGAAAACACACTTTCCCTACCATTGTCCCTGTTTGACATTTGCCATAGCAAAATTTACAGAGGAGTTTGGTGTATGGCCCATTTGTGCATCATATTTTTAATTTGGAAACACAAGAAACCCAAAGCCTCATTGCCATGAAAAAGTAATGCTCAAATCTGTAAGAATATAAACTATACTTTATAAAACAAGCTCTGCTTTTCTCTCACAGCTCCCATCTCAGGTTGCTTTCACTTGGTCCTTAGTGATAAAATGGCACCATAAACTTGTTTTATGTCCTGCTCTGTAGTAAAGCACAGTGTAGTAGGTGGCAGACACAAGAAATTTATATTCTTAGTCACTTCACTGTGAAAGGTATTGATCACAAATGAGCGGTAGCCTCAACATGTCAAATTTATAAACAGCAGAGAAAATGGAGACGGACCAAAGTAAAGGTATGAAGAAAAGTTCAGTCTTTACCAGCCCCTGATGACTGATGGTGTGATTTGCCTCTGAGTGGTGGAAGGGAGTCAGAGAGGGTCTTAGACTTTCTCTTGTGCTATCCTCCTGCAGATGGCTGGGCTCGGGGCTGGTGGGTGTGCACGTGTTCTTCGCAGAACTCTGCAAGGGAATGCTGAGATGTGGTGCTAGAAGACATGAAGCTCGGTGCACGGCAAATGCTGTGTCTGCAGCTCACTGCTTGCAAGTCCCGATGCAGACGGAAGTGGAAGGGTGAATGATGCACCTGATACTGCAACTGTGACTAGCTGTGGCTTTGGAAAGAGCAGAAAACTAGTCATGCAGTAAGTGTGCCTGAAGCTTTGATCTCCCTATAAAATTATCACTTTTCTCCACTATTGAAATAGACGTACCACATATGCATTAAGCCAAATGGAAGAGAGCATTAGTTTTTGGACTGTCACTGTCTTTAAGCACCAGCAAGAAAAGAGGAGTTTGTTTTCCTGCTTCAGATACTACAGATTCTGTGGGACGTTGACATTTTCTTACAAGCCGTCTGTGAACTTACTCAAGAGAAGGGCAAGCTAATGAGGCAAACATTGTTTGCCTTAAGTGTCTGTTTCTCCTGTGTGTCCGGGGGCTGTGACACAGTCCTGCAGACTAAAATGCAACCCCCAACAAACACTAACGATAAAAAAGGAAAGCAAACAGAAAAATCCCTTACCGTCTCAGAGATTTGCTTTTCCTTGCTCTTTCTTCTTACTTCCTCGGTGTTTTCCACATGAAATCCCGTGGCTTCACTGTCACACCATGGGCAAACAAGCAGGGCCGGTCTTTCGCGTTCCTGCACTCAGCATGGTCCCCAAAGCTATTTTGATGGGTGGGCGGGAGGGGTGGGCTGAGCCTGGGTGGCCGCTCTGGCTTCCAGATGAAGCTGGATCTCCCTGGTACAAGAGGCAGTCGGTGGCTGCAGAGCCTGGACAACTGACAGACCATCCTAAGCCCCTAACCAGAGAGCTCCAGCCATGGGAGGGATAATAACAGACACCCAGTTGCCTCCCTCTGGAAAACTAAAGGAAGAGGAAAGGCTAGCGCAAAGTTTCTGGAGGTCATAATCTGGGGCATCCTGCTGTCAGTGGGAAGAATTAGTGGCTGCAGAAAAAAAGGATCAATGCAGAGGTCAAGAGTAATGTGGAGAGCTACACACACAGAGGGGAGAGGAGGGAGGGCAGACAGCCTGGAACGTGCCTGGGTCGCAGATGAGCATGAACCAGGTTTTGGTTCGGCCTTGTGGACATCAAGAAAATGATGTGGCCCTGTTGTATCCTGCACAGCGTGTTGTCGGTTTTGTGCGTTGCCTGTGCTGCACCTCTCTGGCCCTGGCTGAGTTAGTGCACAGGCAGAGACCCCCTCTCCTGTCTGGCACGCCACATCCAGCACAGCCCGGACACAGCCTGCCTGCTTCTGGTTCTGCAGAAGCTCGTCTCTTGCCTGTGTGAGACCCTCTTCGGAAAGCTGGCCACCAGAAAAGGCAGTTCTTCAGTACTGAGAATCCTTCCCCTACAGGTCAAAGAACTGTAATTTTGGATTCTCTGCTGTCCTGGGTCTGGCTGGGATGCAGTTTATTTTCTTCACAGCAGCCCACACAGCACTGTGTATTAGATTTCTGACCAAAACAGTGTTGATAACACACCAGATTTTTACCTAGGGCTGAACAGCGTCAACAACTTCTCTTTCTCACTTTGCCACAACCCACACAAGTAAGTTCAGGGTGGGCAAGAAGTCAGGAGGGTACACAGCTGCAAGAGAAAAGGTGGAGCGAGAAGCAGGGCAAAAAATCCTGAGATACCTGCAGTGCAAAAACCTGAGATACCTCACCCTTTTTAAACACATGAAATACTTCTATGCCTGTGCACACACTCATGTAATTAATCAGAATTTGTGCACGTGACCTTATCGTTAACTTGGCCAGCATGCTCAAGGCACTCTAAACAAAAAAGAAGTGTTTGTCAACACAAAGCGCATCAGGTAGTGTGGTCACACGAAAGAACAAGAATCTTCATATGCATCATATTTGCCAAAAAAACTGAAACACAACAAAACCCCAAACTTGCCTCCAGCTCTCAGGTCAATTTTTATCAGTAAGTTGTATTTGTAACATTCCTTATATGCATACCTTCCTTCATCCTCAGATGTTTCACTGGAAGTGCTATCATCCGGTACTTGACCATGATTGCCACTGGAAGAGCTCATCTGCTGATGAGCCCTCTGCTTTGAAGGCTGTCTTTTACTTTTGTTTGCAACTTTGGCATTCAGGGCAATTTTACTGCATTAAACAGAAAGAAAGAAAAAAATCACCAAGTGAGTAGGTTTGCAAAAAATATTTCTGTGAAACAGATATACTTAAGATGATGTCCAGAAACAACTGAGACAACAAATATCTATGATAAAATCACAGACCTGACTGCAATGATCATGAAAGATACCCAAGTATTTAAAATCCTTGCCCTAGGAGTCAGGGGGACACATGGAATCTGAGCTAGATCCAGGTTAAGCTGGACTATATCCAAATAGCCACAGTACAGAAAGCATCTAGAGCAGAGAGGTTCTTCATCTTTGAAGAACAGACAGGAAAAAACTCCTGCTTAGGTTTACATTAAAATATGTGTGCCTTCTTTAGACTTTTGAGATTGGTTTGATACTATCATCTTTTCCTGACAAAGGGCATATTAACTTAATGAAAACACCAACTGCACAGAGATCACTAAAATCACCTAAAAAAGGGAGTAGTAGCAAACCGCAAGTTCCTACTTTTCTTTTCTAGGTGGCCATTTCCTACAAAAATAACTGCTTTTTCTAGTCTTCAGTTCTGGTTTTGAAGATGCATTTTGCCTCAGTATTGACAAGGAAATCACAGGAATTTGGGTGGGGGTTTACTTTTTTTTTCCCCTTTTCTTTTTTTAGAGCAGGCAATAAATTTGAACCTCCATCATGCACTTCGTGTTTTCTAAAAAGAAATTTTCTTCATTTTTTGAGAAGCAGTGGACTACTCACTATGGCTTTCACCACTGAGGAAACTACTTCAACTACTACAGTATTAGAAAACCTAAGACACTTACATAGTACTACAAATAAGAATTAGAGATTATTTCCTTAGCTTACCATTTCATTGGCATTTTAATCAATTTTGAGCTCTCCCCAGATGAAAAACTCTTTTTGTCTTTTTCTTCTATCGTGTTTTCATTCTCCATTTTCAAACAGTCATTCTTCCTTACAGTAATCTTTTGTTTCATTTGCCGATTAGTGATGTTATTTAATTTATCCACACATTCCTGTTTTGCCACGGCCTGCACTTTTGAACATCTTTGTTTGCTTTTTTCGTTCTCAACCTATAAAAACAAAGTTAAGCTTCATGTATTTCTAGAAGACAGAAACTCCACATCCAAGATTGATTAATTCAGGGTTTTTTTTAATTCATAGAGAAGCATTTTCACAAAATTACACTACAAAATGTATTACGCCATTGAAAGTACTTTGAATTCACTCATGATGCAAGACATAACAAAAATACAGCCCTTAGAAAGAAAACAGTATCTTAAAACATGAACAACAAAAAAAGTGAAAGCATTACTGATGGACAAAGAGTTAGGAGGACTGCACAATGTTAGTTGTAACACCACTAGAAAAAAATCAAGTGGAACTGTGCTGGGCTACTGCTCCCTGAACAAGGGGAGGAAAGAAAAAAAGATCCCAAACCCACAAACACAACTGGTTTCACAGGAAAGAGGAATTTTAGTGAAAGGCAATGAAGACACACCATGCAGATATCACAGCACATGAATTATTAGTCAAGACCCTGTTCAGAAGCTATTTTCATTCTTTGATTCAGAATCAGAACCGATAGAATTGTATGGATTTCTTTTTAAGGGAATGAAGTGATAACTACTTGCACTGGAACCGAATGCCACCTACTGTTAAACTGGAACAATAATGCATTCCGTTTTCCAAAAATGGGGAAAAAGACAACTCTCCACTGCCCTCTTTATTCACCAGTCACCTATTTCCATTAGAACAAAACCCGGTTTGTAGGAAGCATCTTCCCTTCATGAGGAATAGCTCAAGTGAAGAGGAAATATTCTGCCTGGCTCCAGAAGGCTGCGGGTCTCCCCAGGCTCTTTTACACACGCTCCATCGCTGCTATTGCTTCAGCAGCGGTTTTACCTCCCAACAGAGACCTCCTTAAAAACATGTTCTGACTTTCCTGAACAGTGGATTGTATCTCACAGTTTCATTGATTTGGACAGCAGAATCCTGCAGTTTCCATTGAAGCTAACAAAGACTGTGTGCTTTCAAAACCAAGCACGTTCAGCACCTCCATCATAACTCTGAATTAGAGCTATTGCCTAAACCACTACATGCTGCACACGCTGCCCGTGCCAGCCCTGGCTAGCCCAGCCCTGTTTTACCGATTCATCCAGGCACTTGCATCAGTGCGTCTGACTTGGTGAATTTACACATGAGAAACCAGGCATTTCTGACCAACACCCATGCTCTTTAACTGCACTGGTTATTTTTAAATTGATGACACATTACTAATAGTCAAAATCACATACACCACAGATTTTCCCTGAATTTCTTCATAGAATCACCTGTGATTGCTGTTGTCAAATAACATGACTGCTTCTTTCTTTACCTGCAGAAAGCTTGGCACAACACGTACAATACTGCACAACATACAGCTCCATCTGACAGTCAGACCAGAATGACCTTCCTGCAGTGCAGGCGGGCTGCATATCTCCAGTAGCACCCACAGCCCCAGCCTGCACTGCCTTAGAGACAGCAAAGATCCGCGCTGACGAGAAACGCTCTCATGCACATGGCATTTCACCTTGTCCACGGATTTGAAACACGGGTTGCTTTGCGAAATTTAATTTTATAGTTTCGTTCCAAGGCAAAACAGACTGTCCAACAACTTTTGACTTACACTAAAAACCATAAATATCCACCTTCCATATGAACGGATACATGCCAGGATATGTACTGCTGATGAATTTTTTTGCATGTTGCTGGGGAGCAATACCTGCACGTGTTCATCTTTTTGTCCATCTCTACTGGGATTCCTTCTAGCTGGGTACGTTGCATCTCAGGGTTGTATGGAGGGGATTACCTCCAAGCAGCGGGACAGATCACCAGCCACCCCTGTCGCTCCTAAACTGCCTCTGCTGAGCATCTCAGTGCGTCCCAGAGTGGTGGCTTGCTCAAGAAGAGGTGGCCTGTGATGGCTCCTCTCCAGTGCACATGCCCACAGGACCACTGAGCAAAGGACTATCCCACACCATCCTTCCCCACTTTGAGAAAGAAAGCACGTACCTATCTATGGCTAATCTCCCTTCTGAAGCAGTACAGCTCAGCTGAGACCTCAGACTGCTTTTCTGCAGCATCTGGGATTCTTACCAACACTGTCTCCATGAACTCTACCCGGACTCAGTTTTGTGCAGAGGAGGTATTTACTGCCGCATGCACAAGAGCAACGGCAAGGGCAGGCAGCGCAGCGATCTCCTGTTACCGAACGTGCTGCTCTGGGACTCCCAAACAGGCGGTCAGTTATATCCCTGGCAAAGTTCTCCAGCAAAGCCACCCGTGATTTGTATCCACCTCAGCTGTACAAACACGGTGTAAACAGAAGCAGAGCGGCTCTTTACCTCCAGCACTGTATGTCCCTTTCCTTCCCATGTCACCACCACCTGTAAAAGCGCTCACGGAAATGAGCAAACCCCACCCGCCAGAAAGAGGCAGGGCTTTCAAAGGGAAGGAGGGTATTCAATGGGAAGCTGCAGATGTGCCCTGCCTGAAGAAGGTACCACTGGCAACCCCTCCTCTGTGAGAGCTGGGGAGATGCAGAGGGGTCAGGAAGGCAGGCGTCCGGGAGGAACTAGAAGCCCTGGTTTGCTACTGCTGCAGTAGCCCTGGCTGTGGGGACAATAGAGCTCGCCATGAAATGACGATCAACCAAAATATTTCAGAGGGGCACAGCAGGGAGCACAAGCTGCTGGGCGTCAGCAAAGGGCTGTGCTCAGCTTCTCTGCGGCAGGTTGCCATAGGCAAGGTGAACACGAAGCACAGGGAGGATCTGCAGTTCTACCTGCCTTGCAGGGGCTTGGCCTGAGCTCCCCCTTTGCAAACCAAGTCACCCTCCCACCACACGGCACAATCTCTGCTTAATGTATGTCCCAGCAACTGGGGTACCCCATGCAGAGAAATCTGAGAGGTCCCCCCTGGTCACAGCTCTAGTCATCAGTGGTTCCAACAACTTCTGATGCTCAGAGTGTCCCCTGTGCCAGTGGTCCTCCCTCCAGGCGCCCCTCCTCCTCTCCATTTGCCCCGGAGTAGACGAACTCAACATAACACCCATTCTGGGGAGATTTAAGCCCCAAAGAGCTCAGAACTGGCTGAAGCCAGCACAAAAGCCTATCTTCTCTCTGAGAGTTGCAATGTCCTTACACCCTCCCTGTCCTTCCCGTCTAGATCAGAAACCAAACAGGGGAAGCGGTGCACGCAGATACACAGAGAATACTGAATGGGACACACTGGCTCCTCTTCCAACTCCTTTATTGTCTCAAAGGTGTTTTCATTCTGTTGGAGGAAAAAGAGAGAAATATGTAGAGTCCCCAGGTTTATCCCTAGTAAGCACTTTCACATGTTCATTTAGTAAAGCAGATTAGATTGATTCCTCAGATATTTTTTTTTGGGGGGGGGGATTATAATGAACTCATTCAGTTTTTAAATCAGGCTTAGGAGCCGTGACTCACTGGCTGCGAATACATGTACACACATGCGTGTACAGGACAGCACAGAATACTCTATTTACTCATATGGGTCTGAAAAGACATTTTTTTTTTCTATCATTTTTTGTTCTGTGCATCATTTATGGCTGGACTGCATGGACAAGATGGTTTTCTTAATTCTGTGAAAACACTTGCATCTATTGACGCCTGCACCTCTAAACATAGTGATATGGTCATACAGCCAAATTTGCAAAGCCGGTAACTGTTCTTACACCATTCTGGGCATAGCAGACACACCCATAGAAACACCCCTAATGGTCATGCCTATTTACACATTTATTTCTGCTATTTCATCATCTGTAAAGAACAAGTGCTCCTTTCCTCGACCTGTTTCAGAAGAAATCTGAATATTTAAGGAATTAAAAACAGATGAGTCGGCCAAAGGAAAATTTAAACATACTTACTTTAACAATGCCAAGGTGTTATTACTAAAATGCAAGCACTTTGACAGCAGGTATCTTATGAGCGCTGTGCAAAGTGACAGAGAAAAGCCTCAAGAAAAATCTACCAGAGTTTGGGTTAATACACTAAATCCCAGCACAATGGTTCAAGGGTAAGGGCACTTTAAAACAGAATGTGTCCTGAATCATGTTAGGAAGAAGACAAAGAACATATCCTGCTGGGAAGATCATTAATGATTAGGAAAACTTGACCAGGCTACTATAAATTTGTCCCAGGTTAGAAAAAGCCAAGAATCTTTTAAAGGACACTACAAAAAAATAACATTTAAGACAAAAGGCAGCGTAGTAACAAATGGAATTAAAAGGAGTCCTAGAAAGTAAATCTTTCAGTAATAAGCAAACAAAGCTAATAACAATCTAGGGCATAGAAAAGATTAGTTCAGCAGCAGGATGCACAGCAGATAGGAGAGCAAATTAGTTCTGTTTTACCAAAACGTAA